>NC_090371.1:96942746-97251570 GCF_036365525.1 Heterodontus francisci
TTGGACTGCTGTCAGACAGGTCTCACTGCTCTCTATTCCTTGTACTGGTCTCACTCCTTCCTGCCACTGCTCTTTTAAACTGTGCCGGTCTCACTCCTTCCCACCGCTGCTGCTCTTTTAAACTGTGCCGGTCTCACTCAGTCTCACTCCTTCCAGCCGCCGCTGCTCTTTTAAACTGTGCCGGTCTCACTCAGTCTCACTACTTCCTGCCACTGCTCTTTTTAACTGTGCCGGTCTCACTCAGTCCCACTCCTTCCCGCCGCTGCTCTTTTAAACTGTGCCGGTCTCACTCAGTCTCACTCTTTCCAGCCGCCGCTGCTCTTTTAAACTGAGCCGGTCTCGCTCAGTCTCACTCTTTCCTGCTGTTGCTCTTTTAAACTGTGCTAGTCTCACTCAGTCTCCATTTGCCATTTGCCTTCCTAATTGCTTGCTGTACCTGCATGCTAACTTTCTACATTCCTTGTACAAGCACACCTTGGTCTCTTTCAGCATCAAAACTTACAAGAGAAGTAGCAAGAAGGGTTGATGAGGATAGCGGGTTTGTAGTCTACATGAATTTTAGACAGGTTTTCGACAAGATCCCACATGGCAGACTGGACAGAAAAATAAAAGTTCATGGGATCCAAGGCAAAATGACAAGTTGGATCCAAAATTGTTTCAGAGGCAAGAAGCAAAGTGTAATGGTCAATGGGTGTTTTTGTGACTGGAAGGCTGTTTCCAATGGGGTTCCTCAGGCCTCGGTACCTGGTCTCTTACTTTTTGTGATATAAATCAATGATTTATACTTAACCATAGGGCTCATGATTAAGAAGTTTGCAAATGACATTGTGTTTGATAATGAGGAAGAAAACTAGACTGCTGGAAGATGGGCAGAAAAGTGACAAATGGAATTCAATCTGTAACAGTGTGAAGTAATGCATTTGGGGAGGGTAAACAAAGAAAGGGAATATAAAATAAATGGTAGGATACTGAAAAGTGAAAATGAACAGAGGGACCTTGGAGTGCATGTCCACAGATCCTTGACTGTAGCGGGACACATAGATAAGGTAGTTATGAAGGCATACTGGTTACTCTCCTTTACTAGCTGAGACATAGAGTATAAGTGTAGGGAGGTATAAAACACAGCTAGAGAATTGCATACAGTTATGGTCACTGCATTACAGGAAAGATGTGATTGCACTACAGAGGGTGTAGAGAAGGTTTAGGAGGATGTTGGCAGGAATGGAGTATTTCAGCTATGAGGAAATATTGGATAGGCTGGGTGCCTTTTATTTGGAACAGAGGAGGCTGTGGGAAAATTGAATAATTGGATAGATTGGATAGGAGAGAGGTCAATAACCAGGGGCCATAGATTTAAGGTAATTTGTAGAAGGATTAGATGGGAGTTGAAGGGAATTTTTTTCACCCAGAGGGTGCTGGGGATCTGGAACTCACTGCCTGAATGAGTGGTAGAGGCAGAAACCCTCATCACATTTAAAAAATACTTAGATATGCAGTTGAAGTGCTGAAACCTGCAGGGCTACAGACCAAGAGCTGCAAGGTGGTATTAGGCTGGATATCTCTTTCTCGGCTGGCACAGACATGACGGGCTGAATGGCTTCCTGCTGTGCCGTAAATGTTCTATGTTTGTAAGGTTGTATTTGTAAGGATAAGGTTAAGGATTGCATGGCAATTATGCTGGGAGAGGTGAAGTGAGAGATGTGGAGATTGAGGATGTTTGAGTGGAGGAAGGGGCTTTTGGGTTGTGCTAGGTAGTTTAGTTTAGTTTAGAGATACAGCACTGAAACAGGCCCTTTGGCCCACCGAGTCTGTGCCGACCATCAACCACCCATTTATACTAATCCTACACTAATCCCATATTCCTACCACATCCCCACCTGTCCCTGTATTTCCCTACCACCTACCTATACTAGGGGCAATTTATAATGGCCAATTAACCTATCAACCTGCAAATCTTTGGCATGTAGGAGGAAACCAGAGCACCCGGAGGAAACGCACGCAGACACAGGGAGAACTTGCAAACTCCACACAGGCAGTACCCAGAATTGAACCCGGGTCGCTGGAGCTGTGAGGCTGCGGTGCTAACCACTGCGCCACTGTGTGTGTGTGTTGGGGGACTTGTTGGCACTCACTCATGGTGTAGTGTGAAGAGTTAGTAGTATGAATGTTGCTATAATACAGTGGAGTGTGGCCATGTTCAGGATGGGCAGGGAGAACAAGGAGAATGTGATGGCATGCTATCCTTACCTGCCCTTGTGAAGTGTTTTCACTTATCTCTACACTGTTGAGGGAGTTGGGAGCCGGCACTTGTGTCAGTGCTAGTGCCAGTGCCAATGCTGAGTCACCATCCTGCAGGCACATGATGCTCATAGGGACTGAGGGCTCACTTAATGAATGGACTTGGACGAGGCAAAAGAAAAATCTACCAAATAGATCATACAATTACAGAACTCCGCTGTAAAATTTTGATTGTAAGAACTTCATTGATATGACAGCTGAAAATGAATGAAGACAAACACCTGTAAAGCATTTATGTATAACAACTGCATACATTATTGAGTAAAATAGAATGGAAGTGTGTGCTGATGGGATTGATCCAAACTGTGACAAATCTTAGGAAGGTAGCAGAATGACTCAAATGTCATAGCTTGCTGCAAATGGTAAACCCTCAGCTCATGACTCATATGAAATCTTATTGTCCCTATTGATGGAAAGCTGTATGTGGTTTTACTGGGTGAAAGAAGAGGTTCGCAATTTACTTCGTACGTAACAGTTGTATGTTCACCAGCTTTGCTGCAACAAATTGCTCTCATCGACTATGACTAATGCTTATGGTTTCAGTAAATGACTTGCAGAATCACTCCTTCCAAAAAATGTCCTTTAGCTACATATTATTAAAGAAACATTTGCTTTGAAAATGTTTCATTCATTGTAAAAAATGAGCATATCTACTTTTCTGTTGCAGAAACCTTAAGATTATAAAGAAATGCAATGATATAAAATTCTCAAGTAAGCTTTTAAAATGCTTAAATTTACTCATTGCAATTCTTCTCACCCTGTTTAGTTCACTCAGTGTCTCAGTGTTATTAATGTCTTAGGGGATCTTTGAACTTAGAAAGGTCTATTTTTCTTTTAGTGAGTGTGGTCAGTGATACATCTCACTGCTTGACTTCAGATGTGTTCTAAGTATAGCTGTGGTATGAGTCTGCAGTCTTGATAACTACTTGATGTTCGCACACCAATGTCCTGTAACAAAAATATATTATTTTCCAGTTTTCTACCATTGTTTTCTTTATTCAGAGAATATCTCAAATCAAGCAAGGCTTTACGTGACCGACTTTACATGCTAGTATTGAATTCATTTCAATCGAGTAAGAAATTAATGATCAAGTAGAGGAGAACTTCCTTTTACCAAACCCAAATTGGATAAACCATCTGCTTTCACAAGAGTTTATCAACATGAGCAAAACTAAATGGGCTAGAAATTGGACAGCCCTGTTTTTTGGGTGTGGGAGCCAATGATTCTTGAGCCTTCTAAAATTGGTGTGCCCACCTCATTTCCATGATTGTACAGTGCCCCAAGTGGATCCATATAAACATAGAAAATAGGAGCAGGAGTAGGCCATTCGGCCTGCTCCGCCATTCAAAAAAGATCATGGCTGATCATCGAATTCAGTACCCTCTTCCCGCTTTCGCCCCCTATCCCTTGATCTCTTTTGCATTAAGAAATATATCTATCTCCTTCTTGAATATATTTAATGACTTGGCCTCCACTGCCTTCTGTAGTAGAGAATTCCACCAGTTCACCAGCCTCTGAGTGAAGAAATTTCTCCTCATCTCGGTTCTAAATGGCACACCCCATATCCTGAGACTGTGACCCCTGGTTCTGGACTCCCCAGCCATTGGGAACATCCTCCCTGCATCTAGCCTGTCTAGTCCTGTTAGAATTTTATAGGTTTCTATGAGATCCCCTCTCATTCTTCTAAACTCTACTGAATATAAGCCTAGTCGACTCAACCTCTCATCATGTCAATCCTGCCATCCCAGGAATCAGCCTAGTAAATCTTCTTTGCACTCCCTTCATGGCAAGAACATCCTTCCTCAGATAAGGAGACCAAAACTGCACACAATACTCCAGATGTGGTCTCACCAAGGCCCTGTATAACTGCAGTAAGGCATCCTTGCTCCTGCACTCAAATTCTCTTGCAATGAAGGCCAACATAACATTTGCTTTCCTAATTGCTTGCTGCAGCTGAATGCTTGCTTTCAGCGACTGGTGTCCAAGGACAACCCAGGTCTCGTTGCATCTCCCCCTTTCCCAATCTATCACCCTTCAGATAATAATCTGCCTTTCTGTTTTTACAACCAAAGTGGATAACCTCACATTTATCCATACTATACTGTATCTGCCATGCATTTGCCCACTCACCCAACTTGTCGAAATCACATTGGAGCCTCTTTGCGTCCTCCTCACAGCTCACTTCCCCCCCCACCCCCACCGTCCCACCCCACTGCCCCTCCAGCTTTGTTTCGTCTGCAAACTTGGAAATGTTACATTTAGTTCCCTCACCCATGTTGCAGTGCTCTCTGTAGCACTGGTGGCAGCTTCTGAACACCTCAGAGGTGCAACCAGCATTGTGATCAAATCACGTACTTCAGGCAGCATTCTCCTTTTTAAAGACGCATCCCTATAAAGGACAAGCTTCACTAATGCACTGCAGGCTGCTGGAGTACAGAGTCAAGGGAGATGTCACAGCACTGCTTCAGTGACGACACCCTTGAGGCACTGGCCAGAGAGTGGATGCCAAGGGAGAAGATATGCTTCCACCAGGGAAGCCTTTGAGATGGAGTCTCAGAAGGGAATGGGAGAAGGTGGCAAGGGTAATTAATGCCCAGAGTATCGCCCTGAGGACAAGAGACAGTGCAGAAAAAGTTTAATGACCTCACTCAGGTGGTCAAGGTGAGTGAATGCATCAGCACATCACATCTCAGACTCACCACACCACACACCTCTCACACTGCTCAATGCACCACACCCCTATCACTCACCCAGCAGCACACATTGGTACTCAGGACTTATCCCTAACATCCTCATATTACACACACCTATAGACAGATTCCAATCATGCCAACTGCACACACACCTCTCCATGCCTCCCCAAACCTACAGCTATTTAGCTATGGCAGGCACATCACAGAGGCACACTGACATACACTGACATTCTGCCTCTCTCTTGCAAGAGAAGGTGGTACACAACAGGCTAAAGGACTGGCGGATAATTAGCATGTCTGCATCCCCTCTGCACCCTCAAGAAGATGATCCAACAAATCTTTTGGGAACAATACCAAAAAGCCAGTGGTACCCACCGCTGCTGAGACCATCGAGGATGATGGTAAGTTGCTGCTTTATACACTTTTTCCATTCACTCCTCACCCTCATCCTGAAAGGTGCCATGAAATGGAAACTGCAGATGTTGTGACCATGGAACTCCTGCTTTTCACTCCTCATTCCCTCACACCTCCCATCCCCTCAGGCTTTTGTGCTTTCAGATAATCAAGAACAATTGGCTGCTCACAGCTCGAATACTGTGTGCAGTTTTGGTTTCCTTATTTAAGGAAGGAGATGAATGCATTGGAGGCGGTTCAGAGGAGGTTTACTAGATTGATACCTGAAATGAGCGAGTTGTCTTATGAGGAAAGGTTGGACAGACTGAGCTTATTTTCACTGGAGTTTAGAAGAGTGAAGGGAGAATTTATTGAAGTATATAAGATCCTGAAGGGTCTTGACAAGATGGATATGGAAAAGATGTTTCCTCTTGTGGGTGAGTCCAGAACTAGGGGGCACTGTTTGAAAATTATGGGTCGCCCTTTTAGGACAGAGAGGAGAAATTTTTCCAGACAAAAAAACACTTGAGTTAAATACTTGATAATTCTTGAAGAAGAAAGAGAAGATATGGGCTGGAATATTTACAGCTCGCCACCAATCTTGGCGACAGCTTCAAGGATGTTGAGGTGCAGGCGCAGGATTCACTCCGCGGAGCCGGAACACCTACCCCTGATGACGTAGAGGGAGCGGGCGCACCATCCCCAGCAATGACGTCCAGCACCACCGCACAGGTACCGGCGCCATTTTTAAAGGGCATCGAGCCCTTTATTTCGATTTAAATTTTTATGGGAGCAGGACCTGAAAACTTTAATGTGAAAAATTTAATAAATGATGCAAGCCCCTCTCCCACCCTCCCTCCCTCCCATAACAAAAGACTTTATTGATTGGTCTCTCCCCCGCCAAAAATACTTAACTTCCAATCCCGACCTTTCTCCCTGAACTTTATTCACTTTCATCTTCTCCCCTTCCCACCATCTCCAACAGCAATTACAAGAGTTTTCCACACTCCACCCATTCCTGCCCTCAAAACGTAACTTCTCCCTCCTCCCCACCAGTGTTCAGTCTTGGATGTCCAAATGGTTATCCAAAGGTGTGCGAGTTCTGGCAACCGGGAGGCCGTCGTGACGAGGTAAGTACTTATTCATTAATAAACATGTTTCTATATATTTAAATGAAGGTCCCATTGCCGAGCAACGGGAAAGCTGCCTGGAGGCCTCGCCGCTGCCGGTAATATGGGGTGGTGCCTTTCCGCCATCGAGGCTCATGGCGGGCCTTTCCCAGAGATATTTTCCGGACCCCCCACCACAACCCCCAACATTGGAGGGCTGGTAAAATCCAGCCCATGGAAAGATGTCCTTTGTTTTGGTTTGGCGTCCCAAATACGTATAGACGGCTGCCATTGGAATCTTCCTAGAACAGTTCTTTCCAGGTAATGTTGAAGATCAGTTTGGGTAGGCTTTCCCAGAAATGCAATAACAGAGGTTTCAAATAGACCTTACAGCAGAAATGCAGCAACAGGGGTTTCAGTTCCCATACATTCGATAAGCAGAGCATCTTCAAATAAAGGAGAAAAGGGGAGACGGACACGTTGGATATACAGGGTTTCTTTCCAAGAGAGAGAGAGATGAGCTGGGTTCTTCTTGGCAGGCAAAAAACAACTGTCTTTTGTATCAATTCAAAGTGAAACCAAAAACATTCCAGAAGTCAAGCCTACTGACCTCAATAAGTCTTGACCTGTCACTTCTTCGTAAACATTTCCCCAAGTCAAAACAACAAGCTCCCTGCTGGTATTTTATCTGAAAACAGGTGCCTTCCAGTCAGGGATCGTTTACAAACCAAGTCCAGGAAACCTTCCAGTGACATCTTTTTAAAAAGCACAAAGTTCAGCATCTCTTCAAGCTTCCAGATGAATCAATGTCCATAGTTCAACTATCAGTCCTTAAAACTTATTTTGCAAAAAATAGAAGCACTCTCGTAACAACCCCACCCTTGGACGAATGAAACACCATTTTTAAATGTGTTTCATTACAAAGTATGAAAAAACAGAAGATGGAAACATTTTAAAACATATTTTCACACTCATACCCATTCACTCTTTCTTTGTAATTAATACAGTTCTGCTTTGTACCACCTTTGCATTTAGATAACGCAACAAAGTTAGATTCTAGATAAAGCATTTGCAATAACATTATTTTTGCCCACAATGTGGATGATCTTTAATTTATAGGAATAGTCTTGCATTCTGGTTCTTGAAATTTTCTACAAAGTTTATCACCAAATTAGCCAAATGCAAGTTTCCAAACAAAGCCCCCAGTTGTACCAAGTGGTCCTTCCAAGTGTCACTATGGGCTGGATTTTATAGGGGCCTCAACATCGGGATCTGTGGCGCGGGGGGACATGAATATTGCCCGGATGAGGCCCGCCACGGATGTCGACGCCGGCAAGGCCTGGCCCGTTCTTGCCGGCGGCGGCGAGGTCTCTTAGCAGCCCCCCGCCACTCAGCAACGAGGCCACAATAAGCATTAACACATTTACATGTACTCACCTGCGATCTTGAGGGCCCAATGGGGGAACTTCATCCTAACAGCCGGCACTGACGCGCCTTCAGAACCTCATCCGAGGAAACAAGGCGCGACACCTATGGGGAGGGGGGAGGAAGTAAGTTTATCAGTGCGGGGTGGGGTTGGGAAGCGGGGTCAAACTTATTTGTTGGTCGAGGAGATGATGGGAAGGGGTAAAAGTAAAAGGTTCTGAACTTTGCAGGGGTGGAGGAAGGTCATATATTCAAGGTAAGTATTTCAGGGGGGGGAAGGGCAGGAATGAAGTGTATGTTTATTGGAGGGGGGGGTGGTGGGAGAGGAGCTGGGAATATTTCTGCACTTATTTTATTCACTGTTTTTGTTAATATCTATATTTGTACTTAATTAAGGGGTAATTGAGTAAAAGAAATGGCAGCCAGGGGAGTGCAGTGCTCCTCCTGCAGTATGTTCGAGGTGAGGGGAACCTCCGGTGACCCTGCCGACTTCACCTGCTGGAAGTGCATCCGTCTCCAGCTCCTATCAGACCGTGTTAGGGAACTGGAGCTGGAGCTGGATGAACTGAGGATCATTCGGGAAGCTGAGGGGGTGATAGATAGAAGCTACAGGGATGTCGTTACTCCACAAAACAAAGGCAGCTGGGTAACAGTTAGAGGTGGGAAGAGGTCAGTGCAGGGATCTCCTGTGGTCGTTCCCCTCAGCAACAAGTATACAGTTTTAGATACTGTTGGGGGGGACGGCCTATCGGGGGCAGGCTGCAGTGAACGGGCCTCTGGCACGGGGTCCTGCACTGTGGCTCAGAAGGGAAGGAGGGAGAATGGGAGAGCACTAGTCATCGGGGACTCGATGGTGAGGAGTACCGACAGGCGGTTCTGTGGGCGCAAGCGAGACGCACGGATGGTTTGTTGCCTACCTGGTGCCAGGGTCCGTGATGTTTGTGATCGCATCTTCAGGATCCTTAAAGGGGAGGGGGAGCAGCCAGAGGTCGTGGTGCACATTGGCACCAACGACGTAGGAAGGAAGGGTGGCACAGATGTTAGAAGTGAGTTTAGGGAGTTAGGCTGGAAGCTGAAAGCTCGGACGGACAGAGTTGTTATCTCTGGTTTGTTGCCGGCGCCACGTGATAGTGAGGCTAGGAATAGGGAGAGAGCACAGCTGAACACGTGGCTGCAGGAATGGTGTAGAAGAGAGGGCTTCCAGTTCTTGGATAATTGGACTGCATTCTGGGGAAGATGGGACCTGTTCAAACAGGACGGGCTGCATCTGAACCAGAGGGGCACCAATATCCTGGGAGGGAGGTTTGCTAGTACTGTTCGGGAGGGTTTAAACTAGTTTGGGAGGGGGATGGGAACCGGACTTGTAGTCCAGGGACCAGTGGGTCCACTCAGAAAGACAAAGAGTGTAGTGAGGTATTGGGGAAGGTAGCACTGTCGCAGAGGACAGATGGGCACGGAGAAGGGTTAAAGTGCGTATACTTCAACGCAAGAAGCATCAGGAATAAGGTGAGTGAATTGAAGGTGTGGATGGGCACTTGGGACTACGATGTTGTGGCCATCACTGAAACGTGGATAGGTGAGGGGGAGGAATGGTTCTTGGAGGTACCTGGTTATAGATGTTTTCATAAGATTAGGAATGGTGGTAAAAGAGGTGGGGGGGTGGCATTGTTAGTTAGAAATAGTGTAATAACTGCTGAAAGAATTTTCGAGGAGGATCTGCCGACTGAGGCACTGTGGGTTGAGGTCAGGAACAGGAAAGGAGCAGTCACCTTGATGGGAGTTTTCTATCGGCCCCCCAATAGCAGCAGGGAGGTGGAAGAGCAGATTGGGAAACAGATTTTGGAAAGGAGCAGAAGTCACAGGGTAGTAATTATGGGGGATTTCAACTTCCCAAATATTGATTGGCAACTCTTTAGATCGAATAGTTTGGATGGGGTAGTGTTTGTGCAGTATGTCCAGGAAGCTTTTCTGACTCAGTATGTAGACTGCCCGACCAGAGGGGAGGCAATATTGGATTTGGTACTAGGTAATGAACCAGGGCAAGTGATAGAGCTGTTGGTGGGCGAGCACTTTGGAGATAGTGATCACAATTCTGTAGCATTCACTGTGGTAATGGAGAGGGATAGGTATGTGCAACAGGGCAAGGTTTACAATTGGGGGAAGGGTAGATATGATGCTGTCAGGCAGGAACTGAGGAGCATAAGTTGGGAGCATATGCTGGCAGGGAAGGGCACGGTCGAAATGTGGAACTTTTTCAAGGAGCAGATAGTAGGGGCCATTGATAAGCATGTCCCTGTCAGACAGGGAAGGGATGGTCATGTGAGGGAACCGTGGTTGACAAGAGAGGTTGAGAGTCTTGTTAGGAAGAAGAAGGATGCGTATATAAGGTTGAGGAAAAAGGGCACAGGCATAGCTCTGGAGGGATACAAGATGGCCAGGAAGGATCTGAAGAAAGGGATTAGGAGAGCTAAGAGAGGGCATGAAAAATGCTTGGCGGGTAGGATAAAAGAAAACCCCAAGGCCTTTTACGCGTATGTCAGAAATATGAGGATGACTAGGGGGACCGTAGGTCCGGTCAAGGACAATAGCGGGAGACTGTGTGTTGAGCCGGAAGAGATAAGTGAGGTTTTGAATGAGTACTTCTCTTCGGTATTTACGAATGAGAAGGGGTGTATTACTGAAGAGGACGGTGTGAAACAGACCGGTAAGCTCGAGGAAGTGCTCGTTAGGAGGGAAGATGTGTTGGGGTTTTTGAATAACTTGAAGATAGACAAGTCTCCCGGGCCTGACGGGGTATATCCAAGGATGTTATGGGAAGCAAGGGATGAAATTGCAGAGCCGCTGGCAATGATCTTTTCATCTTCTCTGTTGACGGGGGTGGTACCAGGTGATTGGAGGGTGGCAAATGTTGTGCCCCTGTTCAAGAAAGGGAATAGGAACAACCCTGGGAATTACAGGCCAGTTAGTCTTACTTCGGTGGTGGGCAAGTTGATGGAAAAGGTGCTGAGGGATAGGATTTCTGAGCATCTGGAAAGACACTGCTTGATTCGGGACAGTCAGCACGGTTTTGTGAGGGGTAGGTCTTGCCTCACAAGCCTGATTGAATTCTTTGAGCAGGTGACCAAGCAAGTGGATGAGGGTAAACCAGTGGATGTGGTGTACATGGATTTTAGTAAGGCATTTGATAAGGTCCCCCATGGTAGACTTATGGAGAAAGTCAGGAGGCATGGGATAGTGGGGAATGTGGCCAGTTGGATTAAGAATTGGCTAACTGATAGAAGGCAGAGAGTGGTCTTAGATGGTAAATACTCAGCCTGGAGCCCAGTTACCAGTGGCGTGCCACAGGGATCAGTTCTGGGTCCTCTCCTGTTTGTGATTTTTATTAACGACTTGGATGAGGAAGTCGAAGGGTGGGTCAGTAAATTTGCAGATGATACAAAGGTTGGTGGAGTTGTGGATACCGAGGAGGGCTATTGTCGTCTGCAAAGGGACTTGGATAGGTTGCAGTGCTGGGCTGAAAAGTGGCAGATGGAGTTTAACCCTGAAAAGTGTGAGGTCGTCCATTTTGGAAGGACAAACACGAATGCAAAATACTGGGTTAACGGTAGGGTTCTTGGGCATGTGGAGGAGCAGAGAGACCTTGGGGTCTATGTGCATAGATCGTTGAAAGTTGCAACTCAAGTGGATAGGGCTGTGAAGAAGGCATATGGGGTGTTAGCGTTCATTAGCAGAGGGATTGAATTTAAGAGCCGTGAGGTGATGATGCAGCTGTACAGGACCTTGGTAAGGCCTCATTTGGAGTACTGTGTGCAGTTCTGGTCGCCTCATTTTAGGAAGGATGTGGAAGCCTTGGAGAGGGTGCAGAGGAGATTTACCAGGATGTTGCCTGGAATGGAGAATAAGTCTTACGAGGAAAGGCTGAACATTCTAGGCCTCTTCTCATTAGAACGGAGAAGGATGAGGGGTGACATGATAGAGGTTTATAAGATGATCAGGGGAATAGATAGGGTAGACAGTCAGAAACTTTTTCCCCGGGTGGAGCAAAGCGTTACAAGGGGTCATAAATTTAAGGTGAAGGGTGGGAGATATAAGGGGGATGTCAGGGGAAGGTTCTTTACCCAGAGAGTGGTCAGGGCATGGAATGCCTTGCCTGGGGAAGTTGTTGAGTCAGAAACTTTAGGGACTTTCAAACGGCTTTTAGATAGGTATATGGATAAAGGAGAATGATGGGGTATAGATTAAATTGTCCTTGACAGAGGACAAAGGATCGGCACAACATCGTGGGCCGAAGGGCCTGTTCTGTGCTGTATTTTTCTATGTTCTATGTTCTATTTTTAATAAGGTAACGTGCACTATCCTTTTGATAATGTGAACTGTCAGTAAGGGCTCTAAGCCCTTTAAAAATGGCAATGGCATACCTGTGCAGTGGCACCGGATGCCGTTGCCGGGGATGTCTCGTCCGTCCCCTCCACGTCATCGGTGGCGGGATGGAGCGGGTGGTCGATCCACCCTGGACATGTTAATGAGCTGCTGCATATAAGATCATGGTGGCTCCTTGGAGCGAAAGCCGTGTGTGCAGGCCACCACACTTGACGGCAGCCACATCAGATCCATCCCTATAGACCAGCATATCATCCAGGTAAACTACACAGTTAGAAACACTGGCTACCGCTTAGTTCACTAGTCTCTGAAAAGTGGCTGGGGCATCCCCTCACCTGTATGGCATCACTTGGCACTGGAAAAGACCATCCGGTGTGACAAAGGTTGATATTTCTTTAGCTCAGGGTGTTAAAGGAACTTTCCAGCATTCCTTTAACAAATCTATTTTTGTAAGAAACATGTGTTACGACGGAGGCGGGAGGAGTGCACTGTTAATTCAGTCCCACTTTTCCACAGTTCACAACATATATTTAAATTTTCCCACTTACCGAAACAGTCAATCAGATACTCTATTTTTTCCCTAGAATAAAACACACCAACCAGGTTTCTTTAATAAGCAAAAAAACTATTCATTTATTATAAACCAAATCTTAAGTAATAATGAAGTAAAGCATATGCATAAATGGAAATATTAAAGCTCCTTATTTATCCTAGCCCTCATGTACACACACATACATACACAACTAGTTAACTGGGAAAGAAAAAAAAATGTTTAAGCTGTTACTAAGAAATAGAAGGAATAAAAAAAGACCCTTAGGCTTAAAAGAAGGTATGGAAGGAAGTCTTTTGTTTTGGCGATGTGTCCCAAATGAAATAGGTGGCTGGCAATGGAATCTTCCAAGAACAGATCTTTCCAAGCGATATCAATGATCAGTCTGGGTAGGCTTTCAAAGAGATGCAGCTACAGACAGGTTCACATAGGTCTTGCATAAAGTGTGCAGAAACAAAGGCTTCAATTCTCACACATTTGATGTAAAGTTCCTTCAAAGATGCAAGGTTTCTGCAAACATGCAGGATTTTTCAAATACAGGAGGCAACTGGAAACACACTTGGCACCGGATTTGCTTTTCAAGAGAAAGATGGGCTAGCTGGATCTCTTTCTGTTCTCCTGACAGGTCAATAAGCAAACTCCAACTGCTTGTTTTTAACAGTTCAAAATGAAACCAAAATCCTTTCAGAAACAAGCCTTGTGACAACCATAAATCTTGACTTGTCATTTCCTTGCAAATACCCTTTCAGGTCAAAACACAACCCCTTGCTGGGTTCTGTGCAAAAAGCTGCCTTCCAGTAAACTTGTTTACATTCAGTCTGAACCTTCTGATAAATTCTTTTAAGAAAAACATCCAAAGTTCAGCTTCTTCAAGATTCCAGCATCCACAGAATCCCTTTTCACTTTTAAAATATAGATTTTCAAATTTTAACAACAAATGGAAACCCTTGTAACACATGGCACTGTCAACTCTGTCAATACAGTCTTCCAAGTGAGGGATTGGGTAGGAGTCTGCCTTTGTTACAGCATTAACTTTTCCGTAATCTATGCAAAGTCTAGCTGCTCCATTAGGTTTAGGCTCTAATACTACTGGCGAACTCCAACTGCTTCAACTGGGTTCTATTAGGTGGTTTTCCAGCATGTATTGGATTTCTGCTTTTACTGGAGCCTGTTTCTCTGGAGTAATCAACAAGAATGCTGTTTTACAGGAAAGGATTCCCCTACATCCACATCATGTGTAGTTAAGGTTGTACATCCTGGGTTATCCCTACAGACTGTTTTAAATGCAATGAGTAGACTTGTTAGGTTTTCTCATTGCTCTGCATCTAAATATGAAAGCAGAGTGTCCAATCTCGCTATCAATTCAGCATTAGCTAACAGGATAGTAGGAAGTTCAAGTTTAGAATTGTCTAGGCCTCTATCTGCCTCATCCTCACTATCCCTTTCATCCTTCACTGTCCCTACTACCTGACATATCTGTGTTTGCTTATCCTCCTTTTTTTTTTATTCATTCATGGGATGTGGGCATCGCTGACTAGGCCAGCATTTATTGCCTATCCCTAATTGCCCTTGAGAAGGTGGTGGTGAGCTGCCTTCTTAAACTGCTGCAGTCCATGTGAGGTAGGTACACCCACAGTGCTGTTAGGAAGGGAGTTCCAGGATTTTGACCCAGCGACAGTGAAGGAACAATGATATAGTTCCAGGTCAGGATGGTGTGTGACTTGGAGAGGAACTTGCAGGTGGTGGTGTTCCCATGCATTTGCTGCCCTTGTCCTTCTAGGTGGTAGAGGTCGTGGGTTTGCAAGGTGCTGTCTAAGGAGCCTTGGTGCATTGCTGCAGTGCATCTTGTAGATGGTACACACTGCTGCCATTGTGCGTCGGCGGTGGTGGGAGTGAATGTTTGTGGATGAGGTGCCAATCAAACGGGCTGCTTTGTCCTGGATGGTGTCGAGCTTTTTGAGTGTTTTTGGAGCTGCACCCATCCAGGCAAGTGGAGAATATTCCATCACACTCCTGACTTGTGCCTTGTAGATGGTGGACAGGCTTTGGGGAGTCAAGAGGTGAGTTACTCGCTGCAGGATTCCTAGACTCTGATCTGCTTTTGTAGCCACGGTATTTATATGGCTACTCCAGTTCAGTTTCTGGTCAATGATGGTCCCAAGGATGTTGATAGTGGGGGATTCAGCGATGGTAATGCCAATGAATATCAAGGGAAGATGGTAAGATTCTCTCTTGTTGGAGATGGTCATTGCCTGGAATTTGTGTGGCGTGAATGTTACTTGCCAGTTATCAGCCCAAGCCTGGATGTTATCCAGGTCTTGCTGCATTTCTACACGGACTGCTTCAGTATCTGAGGAGTCGCGAATGGTGCTGAACATTGTGCAATCATCAGCAAACATCCCCACTTCTGACCTTATGATTGAAGGAAGGTCATTGATGAAGCAGCTGAAGATGGTTGGGCCTAGGACACTACCCTGAGGAATTCCTGCAGTGATGTCCTGGAGTTCCCGGTGATAATATTGTTTTAATATATTGATATGACACAGCCAATTCTTTTCCCGGTGTTCTGGGTTGTCAATCAAATAATTTACCTTACCAGTTCTTTTGACCACTTTATATAGACCACTGAACCATTCTTTCAACAGTTCACCCTGTAAAGGTAGTAATACTAACATCTCATCCCCTGGTTGAAATGCCAGGTCTTGGTATACTTGTCAGCCATTTCTTCATAGTTGTTTGGGAAGCATTAAGGTGTTCCTGAGCCACATTGCATGCTCTCGTGAGATGTTCCTGGAACACGGATACAAAATCTAGTACAGAAGATTCATCCCTCTGTTCTAAAATCCTTTCTTTGATTAGTTTTAGAGGACCTCTGTTCTCAGAGTCACAGAGTCATAGAGTTATACAGCACATGTCTAGAAACTAATTCAAAAGGACTAAAACCGGTAAATTCATCAGGTGAATCCCTATTGGCAAACAAAAGAAATTCTAACCCTTTATCCCAATCATGGGGATGTTCATGCCAATATGTCCTGATCATTGTTTTGAGGCTCTGATGATGCATTTCTAAAGCTCCCTGTGTCTGTGGGTGGTATGCTGAAGAATTTAACTGTAATATACCCAAATTAACCATAACTTGCTGAAAAACGTCAGACATGAAATTGGAACCTTGATCCAACTGAACCTCAATCACTAATCCATATCCAGTGAAGAATTGGGTTAACTTTTCCACTACTTCCTCAGCAGAAATTGTTCTCAAGGGAATGACCTCTGGGAACCGAGTAGCCATATCCATGATAGTGAGTATATATTGGTGTCCCACTTTTGTTTTCAGTAAAGGTGCTACACAGCCTACCAACACCCTATTAAATGAGTCCCCAATAACTGGTATGGGAATTAGAGGTGCCAGTTTTATGGCAGGTTGCGGTTTTCCCACAATCTGGCATGTATGGCATGTTTAACAAAACTGCACTAGGTCCTTGGAGGTACCAGGCCAGTAAAAACATTGACTTATACATGAGTGGGTCTTCTGGATCCTCACATGTCCCGCTATAGGAACTTCATGGGCTATCCTTAATAGTTCCCGGCAATACTTTAGCGGTATTACTATCTGATGAACTACCGTTCATTGTTCCTGCGCAGGTCTGTGAGGAAGTCTCCACTTCCTCATCAGAATACCATTTTTAATATAATAGCCTTCTGGAACTCCTTGTGCCTCAGCTTCTGATAGAGCTGATTGTGCCACTTTATCTAACTTTGGATCATCTTGCTGAGCTGTGATCAAAGACTTATTAAACATTTTCTGTGGATTATCCAAATCCCCAAAGAAAGTTTCAGATATTTGGCTATCTGTCTGAGGTGCCAATTTTACCTCTGACAATGGAACTTGTTTAGCCATTGCTCAGGTTACTACACATGAAGGAAAAATTCCTGGAACCTTTTCCTGCAAATGTTCTGTCTCTTTAACTTCACTTGGCTTTTCTGTGACTACTGGAGGAGCTACTACCTTCGCTCTGGCCAAATTACATCCCAGGAGTTGTTTGAACTATATCTACTGGCAAACTATGGACTCCTACAGTTACCATTTCAATCATTACGTCACCCTCTAGTTGCACCAGATACAAAGGTAAGGGTATATAGTCCCCACCAATACCATTCACTAAAACTTTAGCATTCGGTGCACTCGCTGGTGGAAATGTTATGCCTTTCCACAGCAAAAGAGTTTGGGTGGCTCCTGGATTCCTAAGTATAGCTATAGATTTATCTGCCTCACTTCAGCGATAAGAAGTTACTTTTTCTTTCGACAAGAATTCCTTATAACTCTCAGGCATCTTATTCACAACTCTTGCACTCACATGGGTTTTTTTACTTGGCCTTACAGCTGCCATCAGTGCTGTCCCTTCTTGTCCCCAGCTACTTGCCTTCCTTTCACCCTCCCACCTTCTATCCTTCTCGGGTTTGTGGGGGTGACGGACAAAATGTTTGGGCTTATAAACAAGTTCATAATCTTCAGCAATTTCTGCTGCCTGTCTGGCTGTTGAAACCTTCTGGTTCTCTATATGGATTCTTCCTAACGGAGGGAGTGAATTTTTAAATTCTTTCAGGAAAATTAGTTCCCTAAGGTTCTCATATGTGGCTTCCATCTTTAGTGCCCATATCCAACAATCAAAATTAATTTGCTTTACCCTCTCAAATTCTATATAATTTCCAAAGGTTCTGTAATTTCTGCTTGTATGTTTCAGGGACGAATGCATATGCAGCGAGAATAGCCTTTTTTGCCATCTCATAACCTGCAGAAGCCTCCTCAGAAAGCATGGCATAAACTTCATGAGCTCTGCCCATCAACCTGCTTTGCATAAGGAGTGTCCAAATTTCCTTTGGCCACTTCATCTGTCTGGCTATCTTTTCTAAAGAAATTAAAAATGCCTCTGTGTCCCTTTCCTCAAACTTAGGGAAGGCTTGCAGAAATTTAAACAGCTGTCCACTGGGTCCTGGGCTTGAGTCAGATCTTTCCTCACCAGAACTTTCCTTGGAGCCAAAGCCACTCTTTTGTCTTAGTTCCATCTTTTTTAATTTGAATTTCTTTCCTTCTCTTTCTCTTTCCCTTTCTTTTTCCTCAAGTTTAAGTTTCTTCATTATCAATTCTAATTCAAGCTCAGGTTTTATCATTTTTTTTTCTCTTTTTTCTGTTCAAGCTTAGGTTTTTCTATTTCCTGTTCCTGCTCAAGTTTTTTCAATTCTTTTTCCTGCTCAAGCTGCTTCATCAGTAACTATATTTTAGCTAATTCAACTGCACTACCCTCTGGTTTGCTTTCTTCTTCTTCCAATTGCAAATGTTTTGCTATTATTTCAATTATATCTACTTTCTTAGCTCCTGGTTTTAAATCTAACCCCAATTTTGCTGGCAATGCTATTAGCTTAACCTTGGTTAAGTTCTTCAAATCACTCAGGGATACATCATTCATCCCTAGAAAAGTCAAAGTAACTGTTAAAGACATTCTGGTGGTGTAGGCTTTACTCTATTACACAAGAAACCTGGTTCTTTTCATCTTTCCTTTTTCAATTATTTTTACCCCAATTACAATTGTTTTGTTGTCCGCATTGGGTTTATCCAGCAAAGAGTCCAATTATATGTTACGACCGAGGTGGAAGAAGTGCACTGTTTATTCTTGTTTCACTTCTCTATGGGTCACAACATATATTTAAATTTTTTCTCACTTACTGATACGGTCAATCATAGACTCTATTTTTATCCCAGAATAAAACACATCAGCCAGGTTTCTTTAATAAACAACAAAATTATCAGTTTATTATAAAACAAGTCTTAACCAGTAATGAAGTAAAGCAGAAACACACAGATTGAAATATTAAAGTTCCCTTTTTACCTTAGCCCCTCCCATTCACACACACATACACACACACATACTGGTTAGCTAGAAAATAAAGGGATTTGCATTTTAAAGCTCTACTACAAAAAAAAAGATTAAAACACTTGGGTTAAATATTTGCTAATTCTTGAAGAAGCAAGAGAAAATATGGAAAGATGTCCTTTGTTTCAGTTTGGCATCCCAAATGCGTATAGATGTCTGTCACTGGGATCTTGCTAGAACAGTTCTTTCCAGGCGATGTTGAAGATTAGTTTGGGTAGGCATTCCCAGAAATGCAGTAACAGAGGTTTCAGATAGACCTTACAGAAGAAATTTGGCAACAGGGGTTTCAGTTCCCATACATTCAATATGCAGGTTTTCATCAAATACAGGAGGAACGATGAGACTGGCACACTGGATATGCAGGGTTTCTTTCCAAGAGAGAGAGGTGAGCTTGTTTTTTCTTGACAGACAAAAGCCAACTGTCTTTTGTAACAATTCAAAGTGAAACCAAAAACATTACAGAAGTCATGCCTCCTGACCTCATAAATCTTGACCTGTCACTTTTTTGTAAACATCTCCCCAAGTCAAAACAACAAGCTCCCTGCTGGTATTTTATTTGAAAACAGGTGTCTTTCAAGCCAAGTCCAGGAATCCTTCTGATGACCTCTTTTAAAAAGACACAAAGTCCAGCATCTCTTCAACTTTCCAGATGAATCAATGTCCATAATTCAACTATAAGCCCTTAAAACATATTTTACTAAAAATAGAAGCACTCTCGGAAAACTCTTCAAAATTTCAATTGATCAGCCTTTCGGGGGAGACAGAGTTCTAGCATTTCCATTACTTTTTATGTGAAAAAATGCTTCCTTAATTCACTCCTAAATGGCCTAGCTCTAATTTTCAGCTTATGCCTCCTTTTTTCTGAATTCCCCCACCAAATGAAATAGTTTTTCAGTTTCTAACCAATTGAATCACTATCATTTTATCCACCTTAATTAGATCACCCTGCAAACTTCTGAACTCATCGTGCTATAAGTGGTCACCTCTTCACATGTGAACCTAAGAAAGAACTTGCATTTATATTGCACCTTTCACAACTTCAGGACATTCCTAAATACTTCATAATACTCTCCAGGACACCAGGAGAACTCCACTGCTCTTCTTTGAATAGTGTCATCCAAAATCCAACACCTCCAACACTGCAGCCTTCCCTCAGTATTGTTCTGGAATATCAGTCTAGATTAAGGCTACCACTGAGTTCAAGTTGGCATCTAAGTGAGCCTAGCTGAATATTCAATAGTGTGAGGCAACAGAGCTGAGCCAGATTCTGGCCTCATCTGACATCCTTACATGTACAATTTCCAACAGAGTTGTTGGATAGTATCAGAACCTGGAACCCGAGAGATTCCATCTTATTATCATTATTCATTGGTTCTAAGTCCATTCCAGATAACGCACCAAAAACCACAGCACGACTTGGCATCTACTTGGTCTTGGATTTTGTCATTTGTTCCCTGACCAGCTTAATATTATTGCTTCTTCCTTCTACCTCACTGTGCACACAAACCTTTGATGAAATGATGTAAAAGGATACCACTTAAAATATTGTTATATACTTCTGTTTACTAATTATTCTGTTAGGGCTGTATTTGTAAGTAAACCACATGAAAGTAGCACATTCCAATAATATTTTCTCAGATTTATTACATTATTTAGTTTTCGTATGCTATGGGATCCAATTCTTTTTTTTAATTATTCGTTCACAGGATGTGGATGTCACTAGCTAGGACAGCATTTATTGCCCATCCCTAATTGCCCTCGAGAAGGTGGTGGTGAGCCTCCACCTCAAACCACTGAAGTCCACATGGTGTAGTTATACCCACAGGGCTGTTAGGGAGAGAGTGCCAGGATTTTGACCGAACAACAATGAAGGAATGGTGATATATTTTCAAGTAAATATGGTTTGTGACCTTGAGGGAAGCTTGTGAGTGGTGGTGTTCCCATTCGCTTGCTCCCCTTGTTCTTTTAGGTGGTAGAGATTGAGGGTTTGGAAAGTGCTGTTGAAGGAGCCTTGGTGGATTGCTGCAGTACATCTTGTAGATAGTACCTGATGCTGCCACAATACAGCAATGGTGGAAGGAGTGAATGTATAAGCTAGTGGCTGGGGTGCTAGTGAAGTGGGCTGCTTTGTCTTAGATGGTGTCAAGCAACTTGAGCCTTGTTGGAGGTGCACCCATCCATGCAGGTGGGGAGTATTCCATCACACTCCTGACTTGTGCCTTGTAGATGGTGGAAAGGCTCTGGGGAGTCAGGCAGTGAGTTACTCACTGCAGAATTCCAAGCCTTCGACCTGCTCTTGTAGCCACAGTATTTTTTATGGCTGGTCCATACGAACATACAAATTGGGAGCACTCGGCCCCTCGAGCCTGCTTCGCCATTCAATAAGTTCATGGCTGAACTGATTGCTGTACATTCCCACCTACCCCCAATAACCTTTCACTCCCTTGCTTATCAAGAATCAATCTACCTCTGCCTTAAACATATTCAAAGACTATGCTTCCACCACCCTTTGAGGAAGAGAGTTCCAAAGACTCGGGACCCGCTGACGGAAAAAATTTCTCCTCATCGCTGACTTAAATGGGCAATGCCTTATTTTTAAACAGTTACCCCTGGTTTAGATTCTCCCACATCTTTCCACATCCTCCCTGTCAAGACCCCTCAGGTCCTGTTATGTTCCTGGTCAATGGTAGCCCCAGGATGTTGATGGTGGAGGATTCAGCAATGGTAATACCATTGAATGAATAAGGGGAGATGGTTAGACTCTCTTTTGTTGGAGATGGTTGCTTGTGTGGCATGAATGTTACTTGCCACTTATCAACCCAAGCTTGAATGTTGTAAGTCTTGCTGCATGCGGGCACGGACTGCTTCATTACATGGTGAGTTTCGAATTGCTTATTTGTCATCAAAATGTTTCACTGTAAATTTCAAGCTATATATAAAATGATAGATTCAAATATTTTTTGAAAAACCTCAGCGAAACCCTAGTTTTCTCTTCTTCATGCCTTAATATTTGTTATGATACTCTGGTTCGCTTTGGCTGCTCTCATGTGGCTTGCCATAAATAGAATAGATTTACAATAGAAAGGCTTCAACTTCTTAGAGATGACATCAAAGTGAACAAACCACATCCCTTTGATTTTATTATAAATTACATGAGATCTTTCATTGTAATCACAAGAGAAGCTACAATGAAATCATTGCAACATATTCTGTTCATTTCTTTGATTGCCGTTTCCCTAACTCCAACCTGTAAGTAACAAAATCAGGAACTTTATATTTCGTATTTTTATATCAGGATTTATTGTAATATTCAAGTGGTAGTAAGTTTATTTTAAGCATTTTTACAATAATTAATCCAAGCTTTCAACATCTGATGTATTAATATATTAATATTTATGCCTTTCTATATATATTTCAATAGACATTTCCCTGCATTTCGATGTACTTTTATTTGCTAACATTTTAGGAAGTACAAAAATATTTTTCAAGCAAAGTAAACAAATCTAAGAGAATATTATAGAGAGAAGAAATATATCTTGGTACCAAATTGCCTATTAACCTTGCTTGATAATATTCAACAACAGAACTAAGTGGTGTTGTTTGTGGGTATGGTGAATAAAGATACCAGTTTTCATTCCCATGAGGATAACTTTGGGAGAAGGTGTAAAACAAGTGATGTTGAATTAGCAGTTAGTTATACACCTCGCATCATTACCCATTCCATTGAACATCATCAATGGGCCTGACTGCAATTTTAGTCTGAGGCCTGAGTCCAGCAGTAGTGACAGATCCTCCACCAGGCCAAACCTCCCAGAAAGCGGATTGTGGGAACAGGTAGGTAAGTATTTATTTATTTTTATTTATTTAGAGATATAGCACTGAAACAGGCCCTTCGGCCCACCGAGTCTGTGCCGACTATCAACCACCCATTTATACTAATCCTACATTAATCCCATATTCCTACCACATTCCCACCTTCCCTAAATTCCCCTACCTATACTAGGGGCAATTTATAATGGCCAATTTACCTATCAACCTGCAAGTCTTTGGCTGTGGGAGGAAACCGGAGCACCCGGCAAAAACCGATGCGGTCACAGGGAGAGCTTGCAAACTCCGCACAGGTAGTACCCAGAATTGAACCCAGGTCACTGGGTGCGGTGAGGCTGCGGTGCTAATACACTGTGCCTTGTGGGCTCTGAGGATTAGGAGTTCCCACCTCCCCCTATTATGATCACATCCCCCCACAACCCTGTCCTTCCCCACACCACATAAATGAGTGCCAGGGACCATTCCCATGGGAAATCAGTGAGTGAAGGCCCATTGGCTGTCCTTCTGCACCTTCTCACAGCTGGCTTTATACCTGTATAAAGAGGAGTCTAGAAACAGAGGCAATACAAACAGTAAGTGCTGGAAATACTCAGCAGGTCTGGCAGCATCTGTGGAGAGAGAAACTGTGACAGACCGGAAATGTTAACTCTGTTTCTCTCTCCACACATACAGCCAGACCTGCTGAGAATTTCCAGCACTTTCTGTTTTTATTTCTGATTTTCAGCATTGCCGTATTTTGCTTTTATAACAGAGGCAACTGTGTGTTGGAAAGAGAGCAGCGAAGGAAAAAATGGGGGCAAAGAAGACTCAGCAAATGGCTTGTTCCACCCAATTTCTCTGCCCAGTCTATATACTGAATATCAGGAGCCTATGACTCGTTCTGAACTGTAACTGACTGTGACCTCTGAGCACTGGGAAAGAACATATTTGAAAATTCTCAAAGGATTAACTTTTTGTACTCATTTACAGTATGTGGGCATCACTGTCAAGGCCAGCATTTATTGCCCATCCCTAATTGCCCTTGAGAAATTGGTGGTGAGCTGCCTTCTTGAACCACGGCATTCCATGTGGTGATGGTACTCACAAAGTGCAGTTATTTGCAAGTCAGGATATTGTGTGATTTGAAGGGGAAATTGGAAGTGGTTGTGTTCCCATGCACCTGATGCTCTTGTCCTTCTAGATGAGCTAGGTTGTGGGTTTTGGTAATGCTGTAAAAGAAGCTGTTGCAAGTTACTGCTGTGTATCATGTAGCCAATCTGCACCTGTGAATGTTCAATGTGATGGATAGGGTGCCAATCGAGTGGGCTGTTTTGTCCTTGTTGAGTTTCTTGAGTGTTGGAGCTGCACCCATCCAGGCAAGTGGAGAGTATTCCATCACACTCCTGACTTGTGCCTTGTAGATGGTGGACAAGCTTCAGGGAGTCAAAAGGTGAGTCACTCATCACAAAATACTGAGCCTTTCACCTGCTCTTGTAGCCACAGTGTTTATGTGGCTGGTCCAGTTCAGTTTCTGGTTATTAGTGATCCCAAGATGTTGATGGTGGGAGATATGATGATGGTAATGCCTTTGAATGACAAGGTGAAGTGCTTAGACTCTCTCTAGTTGAAAATGGTCATTGCCCAACTCTTCTATGACATGAATGTTACTTGCAAGTTTGCCCAAGCCTGGATGTTGTTCAGGCGTTTCTGCATGTGAACACAGACTGCTTCAATATCTGAGGAATTGGAGAGGAACTGAACACTGGACAGTCATCAGCGAACATCCCGGCTTCTGACCTTATGATGGAGGGAAGGTCATTGATGAAGCAGCTGAAGATGGTTGGGCCCAGGACACTACCCTGAGGAACTCCTGCAGTGATGTCTTGGGGCTGGGATGGCCTCCAACAGTCAGAAACATCTTCTTTTGAGCTAGGAATGACAGCAGCCAATGCAGAGTTTTACCTTGACCCCCATTGACTTCAATTCTACTAGGGCTCCTTCATGCCACACTTGGTCAAATGTTGTCTTGATGTCAAGGGCAGTTACTCTCACCTCACCTTCTTTAGAATGCTTTATTTACATTACAAGTTATATGACATCATATTAAATTAAAACATTTGATTACTTGCATGTTCACTTACATAAAGATCTACCGATAATAATTCATTGTTTGTTTCAACTGATGAAACAAGCTTTTCAATATTTTCTATATGTATTTTTAATACAGATCATGGTGTGGAAATTATCGGAGGCCGTGAAGTTAAACCCCACTCAAAACCTTATATGGCGTCTGTCCAAGTTTACAACAATAAAATAAAGACATATGAACATTGTTGCGGAGGGGCTTTAATCAGAAGTCAATGGGTACTGACTGCAGCACACTGTAAAAAGTAAGTTTAGTGTGTACATGTATAAATAAAGTATTTTTATAATTATTAACTCCTACACCTAGCTTAGCTCCCAAACCGAGCCCACATTGAATAATTACTTTCAAACACTGTGGTCACACCATTATAGTTAAGCAGCATACCATGTTATTGGCGAATATTTGTGTCAGCATAATCCTTGATATGATAAAAAAAAAAATTAGATCTAATTATTTACTTTCATAGTTGGCCTGGCTGTGAGATAGCAAAAAATCATATAGTTCAGTTGTAATCATGACTTTATTTGAACAGCCAGGCATCTGATGGTCTTGCAAGATCCAAGGTCTCAGAACCACAACATATGTAGTAGGATTGCTGGAATTTTACCAGCTAAAGCTGTGCCCTATGGAGTGTTTCTGGGCCCCCACTGTTTGTCCAGCTAGGCGTTTTCGAAGCAGGTTTATTTTAGTTAAATTCTGAGCAACTTGCAGGATAAACAAAATGACCAGAGAGGATTCTGGATGTTAATAACTTGCATGAATTAATGGCCTGATGACATCATGACATTGGGGCAACTGGTGCGATCTTTCAGAGGGTAGCGGGCTGATTCCTAACTCTTCCCTGCTGCAAAGTAACGCCGAGTTGGACACTCTTCTGTAGTATATAGCCTCTAGGACATAGCAGGCACTTAGATGTGCCTCCAGTCATGTGGGAGAGCACCAGTGGCATGGAAACTGATGAACATGTCGCAAAGTTTGCCGAGTCACTGGCCAGGATGTGCTCTCCCCCACAGGTGTTTAACCTCACTTAGAATTGCTAGAATAATATTTTACAGATTGTTTCCATTTTATTTTCATTCTCTAGTTAAAAGCCACACCTCCATCTTTCTGCACTTTTCTTCGTAAAAGGCTAAACTTCTGCTCTTATACTAGAGATTAAAGGTAAAAATGTGATTACTGGAAATCTGAAGTAAAAACAGAAAAGTTTGGAAATACCACAACAGATCAGTGAGTATCTGTTGAAGGGTTCCACTAAAATGCAAACTTTTCAGGTACTGACTGAGATGCTATTTAATTCCAACAATTTGTGTTTTTATTAATATGATAATCTGCCTTACTGTATATTTGCATGAAATGCAGAAGCTTTGCATACATCAGGGATAAGGGACTAGGGGAATCTGGGAACACAGAGGGAAGAGGTAGAATGGGAGTAAGTTTGTGTGGAGTATTAACACTGGCAGAGACCAGTTGAACCGAGTGGTCTTTTCCTGTCTTGTAGATTCAATATTTGATGTAGGGATGAAAACAATAGCAAATAGTAAGGGACCTGGTTAATTTTGTTCAGCTTAATATTCTTACATGGTTTGAGTCATGATTGTTATTTTTCTCATGAATTTCTGCAAATTGTCTTTTTAATGAAAGCGACTGCAGACAAGGGCGTACTCAAGTAGTTCTTGGAGCACATTCTCTTTCACAGAATGAGAAGAGCAAACAAAAACTTGAGGTCAAGAAGCAGCACCCCCACCAACATTTTAACCAAAAAACTGCGGACAATGACATCATGCTGCTCGAAGTATGAATTTTATTTCTTTTATTATTGTTTGTTTGTGGTGTTTAACACTTCACATTTGAAAGACTGCAGTGCTTCATTTGACAGAAAAGCAACAGCTTTATGCATTCAATCTCTTTGAGTAAAGTTTATGGAAAATATTTAGTGAGGTCCACCAATAGTTTTATTAGTTAACGTACACCAAAGGGGAGGCTCAGAAGCGCACACGATTACAGTTCTTGCCATGCGCATTCTTCACTTGTGAATGAGTATCTCCAAGCTGCTTGACCCTGGGTGGTGGGTGCTGGGCGGGGAGTGTTGGTGGGGGCTGGAGGGGGGGTGGAGGCATCACAGTCCCACACCCAACCAAAGCTCTGCAGTCCTGCTACATCCAGTTGTGCGTGGTGGTGGACAATTAACCAACTCATGAGAAACGGAGGTGGCTCAACAAACATCCCAGCCTCAAATGATGGCGATAACCCAGAGCCTAAGTCCAAAAAGCAAGGCTGAAACCTATGCAACCATCTTCAGTGAAAGCTGCCAAGTGAATGTTCCATCTTAGCCTCCTCCTGAGGTCCCCACTATCACAGATGCCAGTCTACAGCCAATTCAACAAGGGCAGCAGGCATATGGGAACATCACCACCTGCAAGATCACCTCCAAGTCACACACCATCCTGACTTGGAAATAATTTGCCATTCCTTTATTGTCCCTGGGTCAAAATCATGGAACTCCATCCCTAAGAGTACTGTGGGTATACCTATACCACATGGACTTCAGCGGTTCAAGAAGGCGTCTCACCACCACCTTCTCAATGGCAATTAGAGGTGGGCAATAAAAGCTTGCCTTGCCAACATCACTAACATGCCATGAACCAATTTAAAAAAGCCTCTTTAGCCTGGGGTTCTCTGGCCAATTGTAGCAGTCTGACTGCTGCTGCAGCTGAAGTCAGCTGTCACTAAATAGACCTTTAGCCTCTTGGTCAGATGGTGCATTTATCCACCAAAACATTGGGGAAGCTTGTTCCTTTATTCCCTGAAGGAAATCTCTGCAGAAACATTTCCTGATCTCCAAAAATAATCAAACAGTATTTTAAAATATGTTTCTTCCACCCAACTCCATTGCACCCCCTAAAATATTTCCTCTTCTAGTAGCAGAGGACTAGCATGTTCTGTATAGTATTGGATCAACTCATCAATAATTATCCCTATATTATCCAATTCCATTCCAAACACTTCTCATAGCTCTGATCAGGTAACTTGATTTCAGCCTCAGCAGTGCGCCAGCAGAGATATGAGGTCATTTAACCTAAGCCACCCTGAGGGGATCGTGTCCACCATCTGTTTTACACCCTGCCCAATTTTACTCTCCACTGAAATCATTGGAGAATAAAATCGGATGCAGTACACAATGGACAGCCAATCCGAACTGTCAGTTTCCCACCAAGTGGGTTAGGTTAAAATGAGCCCCATGGTATGAGTTACCAGACAATTAGATCATATCAAATAACATAGTACTGGAGGAAACAGGTTAAAGATAAACAAAAGTTTAAACATAGAGGGATTCTAAATAAATTTTAAAGTAAATGAATATAATAATGACAATGTCATGTAACTCTGGTAATTTATTTAATAGTCTGTCTGCATTGTGTTTCTTTACAATTCTTTACACATGACATTCTTTCGAATTGACTGTTGTGTTGACAGAAAAACATCATTACTTTTTTCAAAAAGACACTGAAAGCTATTTCTATGGTTTCCAACTACTTTGTAGTTGTATGAGTCACTTATTTTACGTTTACTTGCAAAATTAACAGAATCTGTGGGAAGGAATTAGGTAGCAAAAAAGGAAAGAATCTTTACAATGAAGTTTATGTTCAGCTTGTCCATCGTGTCCATCGTCCACACAATAATCATCATGACCAAAAGTCAATTTTTTCTTGCTCATGATTAAGTTTCTGTTTTTCTCCTTTCAAATTGGTAATTTTTAATTTCTTTGTTGACCAATCATATTGCTCAAAATCTTTAAATCTATGTAATTGTACTCCTAATCACATTCTATGAAAAGACTCTTCAATAACATGAACTCAATGACTGTTCAGCAATGAAAATTCCTAACTCTCTGTGGTCTGCTGCCATATTCCCACCCTGAGCTAAATTTCTCTCCCACCACTCATTCTGAGATCTCTGCTGATCAGCCCCTTTCCCTGCCCACCACAAACAAATTCTGAAAGGGACAGGAGCCAGCCACGTATTCCATTTAACTGCTTTCCACCCTGTTACCATCACTGCATGGGACTGCTTGCTAGCAGAAATAATGCCAATGCTCGCAAATGGAGAGAAAGGGCCTAGTAGAGGGGCATTGTATGATTGCTTTAAGATTGATGTCCTTTAGGAACTCAGTATGTTAATGAGCTAAGTACCAGGATGTAGTCGTGTGACTGGAAGCCATATCCTGGACAAAGGTTCTGTATATAGTTTTGCTTTGTATTGTATGTACTAGTTTAGCTGTTAATAAACCTTCTGGAGATCTTCAAGGAACTGGAATCCACATACATCATTGTGTTGCTTAACATAACACAAAGAAACTCATAATATGGTGGCAGCAGTGGTGAAAAGACAAGATATAAGCTTGAAGACCAGGAGTAAAACAGCAAACAAGTGAAGAAACTTTAAAACAAGTACCTGAAAAGAGTGAAAGATAGTTAGATAACTTAGACAGCTGAGAAAAGCTCCATTGTACAGAAACGTGGCGGAAAAGCAAGAGATCAGGTGAGTCATTGTGCCGACGATCGAGAAATCCCGGTATAAAAAAAGCCTTTGAAGAGATTTTTTTTTAAATCATTTTCAAAAGGCTGCATAAGAACAAAGAAGAACAAAGATAATTACAGCACAGGAACAGGCCCTTCGGCCCTCCAAGCCTGCGCCGATCCAGATCCTCTCTCTAAACATGTCGCCTATTTTCTAAGCTTCTGTATCTCAACATGTGAGCAAGAGAAAAAAATTGGGAAAACCACATGAACTGAAAAAAAAGTCCAATAGTAAAAAAAAGCAGAAACCTCCAAACACAACAGAGTCTCCATTAAAGTAGTCAAGCTGGAAAAAAATCATTAAACCAGTCAAGAGTGAAGAAGATAAATAAAGTCCAGCAAAGAAAATCAAAGGGGAAAACCCTTGACCCGCCTATTGAACAGTTGTGTAAACATGCAAGCAAAGTGCTGAAAGAAAAAAAACAGAGAACACTGTTAAGCATCTGTAACACTCCATCAAAGCAGCTAGCCTGAAGAAAAGAATTTCTTAAAGGGGGATCAGTGCAGAGTTAATAGAACGAGTGTTAAGTCACAAATAGAAGTCATAATTAGTACAGTGCTGAAGGCACACACAGCACTAAACATAGTTAAATACAGAGCAATAAGCAAAGGAACAGCAGAAGGATGGATATATAATTTCACAGCATGAACTGGAAGGCCATTGCTAGCCTATCTGAGTTTAAACAGTTGCAGAACCAGAGAAACAAGCTGTGAAATACTGATAGCAGTTGGAAATGAAGGGTTATACAGAATCAATACCTCTGGCTTATCTGAAAAGGACCAGAAAGATCCTGCAAAGATATGGAAAGTGCTAGAAGATCAGCTTCGGGTAAGAGTGAACTTTAGAATTTATTGCCTGGAATTGATGTCTGACGGGCAACAGGCACAGGAATCAATAGGTCAATTTGTCAGTAGGTTCCGTAGTAATGGCAACGAATGCGATTTTTCAGAAACTGAGCTCTCAGAGCGAATAATGGAGCTGGTGATTGTCTGAACACCTATTGAAGCATTTGGAAAAGACCTCCTGGAGAAAAAGAAAGGTCACAGTATTGATGCGCTGCTAGAAGAGGGCAGGAAATGCAAAGCCATTGTAGCTGGACAACAGCATCTGCAAGCACGAGCTGCAGTCAACAGTATCGGCATGGTAACCAGATCACAAAAAGGAAGCAAGCTGTTGGTAAATGTGGTTTGTCCCGCTCACCGCAAAGTTGTCCTGCATTTCAAGATTGGCACAAGGCGTGCGGTGCAAAAGGTCACTGCGCTTGCCTACGCAAGAAATATGGATCCAAAGATGCAGCCAGAAGACACAATAGGGCGCAAACAAACAAGTGCAGAAGCATGGCAACAGCAGCAAGGAGAGCTCCAGAGACCAGCGTAAATGCAAGTCGATACACGAAGTTCACAGTGAAACAGACCTAAGACAAGACTCAGAGTGGAGTGAATGTCAGCCAGAAGACGAATAGGTGTTCCACATTGTGAACCTGACACATTGTGTTGATGAAGTCAAACAACTGGAAGCTTTTGCTACTGTTAATATCATGTGCCCAAAGAAAGTTGACAAACACACACTCAGGACTAAGATTGACATGGAAGCTGGTGCAAATATCCTATCAGTCCGAATCCTGAAGGATATGTACTGAGGTCGTTGGATATCAATGATACAACTGACAACTGCAAAGTTAACTGCATACAATGGGTCACCCATTCTTTGCAATGGTATACTAACAATGCAATGCAACTATGGCAACTCAGCATGGAAACCACAAATATTTTACAAATCCCAGTACAACAAATGTTGGACCAGTTTTTTTTTTCAAGAGGATACTGAAAGAACTAATTTGGCAACAATGTTTACTGGTTGTCACATGACTTGAGTTAAAAATATAACAGAAACCCTGGTACCAGGGAAAATGTGGGTAGAGAAGCTAGTCGCACCCCTTGACTGGACAAGCCCCGGCAGCAGCAGCGAACATCTGAGAGGGCAGAAAACTCACAAGCTTTTGGTTGTAGCTGTCAGAATGTGTTTTACCTTCTGGAGTGAGCGGCTGATAGAGTTAGCTTGAAGAAGTGAAAGAAGGAGAGAAGAACACAACCCAGCTCACTTTCCAGCATCTCTAAAAGACCCTGAGAAGTCCACTGTGTCAAATCTTCTCATCTCCTGTCTTTGGTGCAAGCCTGCTAAAAGTAATTCTCAATGCCAGCTGAAAAGAACTATTCTAAAAGATCCCAGTGACCTGTCTACATGTACTCAGAGGCAAGACTGTATGCCAGTTATGGAAAACATATGTCTTCTGATTTTTTTTAGTCTGTAACAGAGCTGTTACATTTTATTTTTCCAGTTAACGTGTGTGTGTGTGTGTGCGCGCATGCGTGTGCGTGTGTGGGTGTGTGTGTGTGTATGTGTGTATGAGGGGCCAAGGTAAAAAGGGGACTTAAAAAATTTTAATCTGTGTCTATGCTTTACTTCATTACTAGTTAAAACTAAATAGCAGAGGATGGTTTCAATCCATCGACCTCTGGGTTATGGGCCAGCAGGCTTCTGCTGTGCCACTCTGCTAATCAGGTGGCAGGTTGTTCAACCTTGCCCGTCTAAAAGCGAAGACCAAAGTACGAAAAGTCCTGATCAGGGAACTCCTCTTTGCTGACGATGCTGCATTAACATCTCACACTGAAGAGTGTCTGCAGAGACTCATCGACAGGTTTGCGACTGCCTGCAATGAATTTGGCCTAACCATCAGCCTCAAGAAAACAAACATCATGGGACAGGACGTCAGAAATGCCCCATCTATCAATATCGGCGATCACACTCTGGAAGTGGTTCAAGAGTTCACCTACCTAGGCTCAACTATCACCAGTAACCTGTCTCTCGATGCAGAATTAAATAAGAGCATGGGAAAGGCTTCCTCTGCTATGTCCAGACTGGCCAAGAGAGTGTGGGAAAATGGCGCACTGACACAGAACACAAAAGTCCAAGTGTATCAAGACTGTATCCTCAGTACCTTACTCTACGGCAGCGAGGCCTGGACAACGTACGGCAGCCAGGAGCGACGTCTCAATTCATTCCATCTTCGCTGCCTCCGGAGAATCCTTGGCATCAGGTGGCAGGACCATATCTCCAACACAGAAGTCCTCGAGGCGGCCAACATCCCCAGCATATACACCCTACTAAGCCAGCGGCACCTGAGATGGCTTGCCCATGTGAGCTGCATGGAAGGTGGCAGGATCCCCAAGGACACATTGTACAGCGAGCTCATCACTGGTACCAGACCTACCGGCCGTCCATGTCTCCGCTTTAAAGACATCTGCAAATGTGACATGAAGTCCTGTGACATTGATCACAAGTCATGGGAGTCAGTGGCCAGCGATCGCCAGAGCTGGCGGGCAACCATAAAGGCGGGGCTAAAGTGTGGCGAGTTGAAGAGACTTAGCAGTTGGCAAGAAAAAAGACAGAAGCGCAAGGAGAGAGCCAACTGTATAACAGCCCCGACAACCAATTTTATCTCAGCACCCGTGGAAGAGTCTGTCACTCTAGAATTGGCCTTTATAGCCACTCCAGGCGCTGCTTCACAAACCACTGACCACCTCCAGGCGCTTACCCATTGTTTCTCGAGACAAGGAGGCCGAAGAAGAAGAAGAAGTTAAAACTTGTTGTATAAAAAACTAATAATTTTATTGTTCATTAAAGAAACCTGGTTACTGTGTTCTATTCTGTGGAAAAATAGAGTATATGATTGACTGTAACAGTATGTGGGAAAATTTAAAATATATGTTGTGACTGTGGAGAAGTGGGACTAGAATAAACAGTGCACTCCTTCCGCCTCAGTCGTAACAATGCCAACTACTCTATCCCCATACCCCCTCATCTCCCTTTCCTTCATCTACCTATCCAACCTTATATTGAAGGTCAGAATAGTTTCTGCTTCAACCACTAAGAATGGAAGTGAATTCCAGCGCCTCACAACTCTCAGCTGTTTAACAAAGTTTCACCTGGCTTCTTCTAAATTTCTTCTATTCAGTCTTATTCTGGACCTTTCAACTATTGGAAAGAGTCGATTTCTATCTGTCCTGTTTGATTCTTTCACAGTTGTAAACACTTCTATTCTGTCACCCATAATCTGCTCCAACAAAAAAGGGCCCAGTTTGTCAAAGTCTTCCTTTGCATTTATCTTTCCTCATACCAGGCAGCATCCAAGTGGCTGATACTTTGAACTCTTGCTCTGGATTCTTGTATTACATATGTTTCCTCTCAATGTTGTACCCTCTCTAAAGCTTCAATATCTTTCCTAGGTGTGGGGTCCAGTACTGTAGACAGTTCTCCAACTGAAGTCCTATTCAGGTTTTATATAGGCTCATTATTACCTTGGGGAACACCACGGTCTACCATCCTCCAGTCTGATAAACAACCATTCACTATGGCTCGCTGTTTCTATCCTTAAGCCTATTTTTTATCCAATTGGACATTGACCCTCCTATTCCATGAGCCTCAATTTTGTTAACCAGCCTTTTATGCGGTACCTGATCAAACGCTTTCTTAAAATCCATATAAACAACACCCACTGCATTCCCTTCATCAACCTTTCTGTTACTTCATCAAAAAATTCAATTAAATTAGTCAAGCATGATCTGCCTTTTACAAATCCATACTGGCTCTCCTTAATTAACTCGAACCTCCAAGTGTGTGTTGATTTTTTTCCCCTGATAATTGTTTCTGAAAACTTACCCACTACTGATATTAAACTAACTGGCCTGTAGTTGCTTAAACTGTCCTTACACCCTTTCTTGAATAAGGGTGTCACATTTGCCACTCTCCATTCCTCTGACAGCTCCCCCATATTACCTGGGATTCCTGCTCCAAATTTCCATCCAGTGATTCATGTTGTGCAGATGTTGGATGAGGATAGGGCTGAGCTGTGTTATGATATTTCCCATAACAACAATCACCATCAAGGTTCATACATGATGAAAAACATATGGAGAGCCGTACCAGAGGGTGGTCAGTGCTTATGGAACCACTGCCTGATCCAAGTCAGAGTATTCATGCCAAGAGGGGACACATTTGTGGGGCAGTTTATTACAAATAGGAAATTTTGGTCCTCCTTCAGAATAAATCAATAGTACAAGATATTCTTTGCCTTTTGAAGAGCAAAAATACTAATTAATTCTTATTGTATCATAGCTGGCCAGTGAAGCAAAAATCAACAAATATGTGAAACTGCTCAAACTACCTAAAGATGGGAATATGGATGTGAAACCCAGAACTCGCTGCACAGTGGCAGGATGGGGAGGAACAACTGTAGGTTCAAAATGTCCATCTGACACACTTCAAGAAGTGAAGCTAAGTGTAATCGATCGCAAAACATGCAACAGTAAGGATTATTACAATCATAAACCTGAAGTAACCAAGAACATGATCTGTGCTGGTGACAAGAAAGGCAGAGAAGACGCATACTTGGTGAGTGTACTGTGTTAGCTGGTATCAGTTAAAGTAACCATGAAGCTATTGGATTGTCTGCAAAAAAATCAACCAGTTCACTAATATCTTTTACAAAAGGAAATGTGCTTTCCTTACTCAGCCTGGACTATATGTGACTCCATTATCATATCATAGGAACATAGGAGCAGGAGTAGCCCGTTCAGCCCATCGAGTCTGTTCCACCATTCAATATGATCATGGCTGATCATCCACTTCAATGCCTGTTCCCACACTATCCCCATATCCCTTTATGTCATTGTTATTTAGAAATTTGTCAATCTCTGCTTTAAACATACTCAATGACTGAGCTTCCGTAGCCCTCAGGAGTAGAGAATTCCAAAGATTCACAATCCTCTGAGTAACGAAATTTCTCCTCATCTCTGTCCTAAGTGGCTTCCCCTTATTTTAAAATTGTGACCCCTGTTTCTAGACTCCCCAACAAGGGGTAACATTTTACCTGCATTTACCCTGTCTATCCCTTTAAGTATTTTGTAGGTTTCAATGAGATCACTTCTCATTCTTCAAAACTCTAGAGAATATAGGCCCAGTTTCAACAATCCCTCTTCATAGGGCAGTCCCGCCATCCCTGGAACAAGTCTGGTGAACCTTCGTTGCACTCCCTCGATTACAATAATAACCTTCCTAAGGATACTGCACACAGTACTCCAAGTGCTGTCTAACCAAGGTTCTTTCCAATTGAAACAAGAATTCACTACTGCTGAACTCAAACTCTCCTGTGATAAAGGCTAACCATTAGCCTTCCTAATTGCTTTCTGCACCTGCAGATTAGCTTTCAGTGACTTATTGACAAGGACACCCAGCTCGCTGTCTACATCTACACTCTAATCTCTGACCATTTAAGAAATACTCTGCACATCTATTCTTCCTACCAAAGTGGATAGCCTCACATTTTTCCACCTTATATTCCATCTGCCATGCTCTTGCCCACTCACTAAGTCTGTACAAATCCCCTTGAAGCCACTTTGCATCTTCCTCACAACAGACATTAGCACCTAGTTTTGTGTCATTGGTGAACTTAAAAATATTACATTTGGTCCCCACATCCAAATCATTGATATATATTGTGAACAGCTGGGGCCCAAGTACTGACCCTTGCCCACTAATCACAGCCTACCAACATGAGAATGACTCGTTTCTTCCTACTCTCTGTTTTCTGCCTGTTAACCAATCCTTAATCCATGCCAGTATATTACCTCCTATCCCATCTGCTTTAATTTTGCTAACCACCCTCCTGAAGGAGAAGTTATCAAAGGCCTTCTGAAATTCCAAGTATACTACGTCCACTGACTCCCCTTTATCAATTCTGTTAGTAACATCCTCAAAAAACTCCAACAGGTTTGTCAAACATGATTTCCCATTCATGATTCCATGTTGAATATGCTCAATCAGATCATTATTATCCAAGTGCCCATTTATCACATCCTTTATAATAGATTCTAGCATTTTCCCACTACTGATGAAAGACTAAAAGGTCTGTAGTTCCCTGTTTTCTCTATCCCTCCCTTCTTAAATAGTGGGATGACATTTGCTACTTTCCAATCTGTAGGAACCTTTCTAAGGTCTATAGAATTTTGGAAGATGATCACCAATGCATCCACTATCTCCATAGCTACCTTTTTAAACACTCTGGGATGGAGAATATCAAATCCTGGGGACTTATCACCCTTCAGCCCCATTAATTTCTCCAATACAACCTTCTTACTAATACTAATTTCCTTCAATTACTCAATCTCCCTAATCCCTTGGATCTCTAATTCTGGAAGACTTCTTGTATCTTCCTCAGTGAAGACAGACACAAAGTAATCATTTAGCTTCTCTGCCATTTCTCTATTCCCCATTATAAATTCTCCTAACTCTGCCTGTAATGGATCCACATTTGTCTTAGCCAAACGTTTCCTTTTTATGTACCTATAGAAGCTTTTACTGTCTGATTTTATGTTTTTTGCTCATTTACATTCATATTCTATTCGCCCTTCCTTTATCAGTTTCTTCATCCTCCTTTGCTGTATTCTAAAATCCTCCCAATTCTCAGATTTACTACTATTTCTGGCAACTGTAAAGGACTATTCTTTTAATCTTATACAATCCTTAACTTCCTTTGTTAGGCACAGTTGACTGACTTTTCTTTTTGGGTTTTTGTACCTTGAAGGAATGTATAGTTGCTGTAAACTATGTAATAATTCTTTAAAGACTATCCATTACCCATCTACTGTCTTTTCTTGTAATATGTTTTCCCAATCCACCTCAGCCAATTTGCCCTCATGTCTTCATAATTTTCTTTGTTCAAATTTAACACCCTGGCTTCAGATTGAACTACATCACTTTCAAACATCATGTAAAATTCTACCATATTATGGTCACTCGTCCCTAAAGGTTATTTTACAACAAGATTATTAATTAGCCTTTTTTCATTACATAATACCAGATCTAAAATAGCCTGTTCTCTGGTCCACATAGTTCTCAGCCTCGTGGATGCACAACAGTGACTCCAGCCGCTGTTCGAGTTCCAAAACCCAGAGTTCAAGCTTCTGCAGCTGGTGACACGTCCAACAGATGTGTTTATCTAGGGCACATGGTGCGTCCATGACATCCCACATACCGCAGGATGTTTTCCACTTGGCCGTGCAGACCTGCCATACCATAACTTTAAAAATTATTTATTGCAATTAGAATAGGTAGAATAATGTATCAGTTACTCACCAATCAGCTTCTTCACCATACCGAAGTAAGAGCCAGCTACTGAAGGCTGAAAACAAGTAGAAAATGAAAGAAAGGAACACCTCCCTTACTGAACTCCCTCACTCACCAAACTCCTACTTTACACTCTGTGCATTCAAAGCAACTCTCAGTGCAGACCAAACTGCATTCAGGAAGCTTGCTTTTATACTTTCTGAAAAATAAGTGATTCAAGCTTCTGAAAACTATTTTAAGACAGCTATCTAAGTAGCTAGCTGCAGCTGCTCCCAGAGAACTTGTAGACCCCTGTTTTAGAGTCATAGATTCATACAGCACAGAAACAGGCCCTTTGGCCCATCGTGTCTGTGCCGGCCATCAAGCACCTACCTATTCTAATCCCATTTTCCAGCAGTTGGCCCGTCACCTTGTATGCTTTGGCATTTCAAGTGCTCATCTAAATACTTCTTAAATGTTGTGATGGTTCCTGCCTCTACCACCCCTTCAGGCAGTGCATTCCAGATTCCAACCACCCTCTGGGTGAAAAATCTTTCCTGAAATCCCCTCTAAACCTCCTGCCCCTTACCTTAAATCTATGCCCCTTGGTTATCGACCCCTCTGCTAAGGGAAAAATCTAATCTATCAATGTTCCTCATAATTTTGTACACCTCAATCAGGTCCCCCCTCAGCCTTCTCTGCTCTAAGGAAAACAACCCTAGCCTTTTCAGTCTCCCTTCATAGCTGAAACGCTCCAGCTATGTCCTAACTAGCATTTTATACAGCTCCATCATAACCTCCCTGCCCTTATATTCTATGCCTCGGCAAATAAAGGCAAGTATCCCAAATGTCTTCCTAACCACCTTATCTACCTGTGTTGCTGCCTTCAGTGATCTATGGACAAGTACACCAAGGTCCCTCTGACCCTCTGTACTTCCTAGGGTTCTACCATCCATTGTATATTCCCTTACCTTGCTAGCCCTCCCAAAATGCATAACCTCACACTTCTCAGGATTAAATTCCATTTGCCACTGCTCCACCCATCTTACCAGCCCAGCTATATCGTCCTGTAATCTAGGGCTTTCCTCCTTACTATTTACGACACGATTTTCATGTCATCCGCAAACTTACTGATCATTTAAGGCTGGAATCAAACTTCACCTCTCTGAATGTAAGGAGTAATTTTTAGTTAAATGCTAAATTGAAGAAAAAACATGGTTGACTCTTAACAGCCCTTGAAGTGGCCTCAGAAGCCACAAAAAAGTGCTTCAAGAAGGTGGCTCACTATCACCACCTTCTCAGGGCAACTAGGCATGAGCAATAAATGCTGGTCTTTCAGCCAATGGTCCATAGTCTTATGAATGGACACACTAATCATGGAGGAACCTGCCTATCAATCTTGTAATTTTTTCGAACTTTGTATCTATGCCGTGTATCAAGTTGACTTCTCATCACTATAGTCGCGTAACTCTCCGAGTGTTGGATATCAATAAATTCTGGCTATTGGTAAAAATGTTGGATTCCAAACACCATAAGGGAGGCCCTGTGGCCCAGAATGCTTGTGTATTCATTCAGAGTCATTTATTTAAAGGCTGTTAGTGATCAATTGCAAAAAGTAGTCCTTTAATTGCTAAGATAATTATTAAGGTTTTGCTGAGGTGGGGTGGAGGAATGTTTGTGATCTTGTAGCAGAGCCCAGATGATGGTCCCAGATCAGCTCTCAAACTGATATTAAATGATAATTTCCACTGAAGAGCATCACAGGGAAGAAAGCCTGAAGTACTTGCAGAAGGCATTCAGGAGATTTGTTAAGAAGATGAAAGCCCATGGAATTAAGGGAAAATTGGCATTATGGATATGGAATTGACTCCGTGACAGGAAGCAAAGGGTGGTTGTGAACTGATGTTTTTCAGACTTGTAGGAGGTTTGCAGTGAGGTTTCCCAAGGGTCAGTTTTGGTTCCTTTACTCTAGTTATGTTTTATAAACGAGCTAGACTCGGGTCTAGGGAGCAGCATTATAAAGTTTCCAGATGACATGAAACTTGGCAACATAGTAGATATTGATGAAGCTAGTTGTAGACTCAGGATGATGTAAGATGATGCAATGAACAGAAGCATGGCAAGTGGAGTTCCAATGTAGCGGAATGTCAAGTAATATACTTTGGGAAGACTAATGGAAAGACATTATGCTTACTATAAATGGCATGATTGCCAGTGACACCTGGTATTCATATACGCAAATCCTTAAAAGTGGCAAGGAAAGTTGATAAGGTGGTTTAAAAAGTACATGAGTTACTTAGGTTTATAGAGACATAGGCCGGAATTTGCCAGGCCCTTTGGCAATGGGCTGAGAGGGGGGATAGCTGGCAAAATGGTGTGAGAAGGCGTTGGGGGGGTTCCTGACATCTTCATGTCACCGTGCCATTTTGCCAGCAGCAGGAAAGTTGGCAGATCGGCTGCCAATTGAGCCACTTAAGTGGCCACTTCCCACCTCCGCAGGCATTTTGCTCATATGGGGAGACTTCCCAGTCAAACCTGGCAGCCTCGCAGTGGGTTCCGGGATGGGGAGGGCTTGCTTTATGGGCAATCCATGGCCCACAAAGTGACCCCCCCTAATGGCAGAGGCTGCCATCGTGGCAACAGCACCAAGGGCACTCAGCGACCATATTTTCTCACCACCCCCAATCGCTAGGGCCTACCTGACTTGCCCCAGCCTCTGCCAACCCCAACTCCACTTACCTTCCTTCAAAGGCACACAGCCATTGAAACAACCTCTCCCTTCAGTCTCAGCAAAAGCCACCAGCACTGCTGAGCAGCCGTCCCTCTGATTGGACCAGCAGCTCTTGAGGACAGACTGTCATCCTCAATTGGACAGTGACCCTGGCGGCCACCACTTATTGGCCACCGCCGGCAATATGTCTCCCGGGTCCCGCACCATGGAGCCATGCAGGTCATCTCACACTTCTGGCTCCTGCGGCGGGACTTCAGCCTCCTTCACAAATTTCAGCTCATGCAATATAAAAGAAAAGAGGTCATGCTAAAACTTTATAAATCACTGGTTAGGCTTCAGCTGGTAGATTCTGTGCACCACACTACAGGAAAGATGCAATGGCCCTAGAAGGAGTACGACGAGAGGGTGCAAAGGATAGAACTGTTCTCCTTGGAGCAGAGAAGGTAAAAGGTAACTGAATAGAGATTTTCAAGAGGATGAGGGGTTTCATAGAGTTGGTATAGAAAGACTGCTCCCTCTGGCAAGTGGGTCAATAGCCAGATGTCATAGATTTAAAATCATTGGCAATAGATCTAGAGGGGAGATCATGAGAATTTCTTCCACTCAGAGTTATTGGGTCTAGAATGCTGTATCTGAAAAGGTGGTGGAAGCTGATTCCATAAATAATTTTAAAAGGGAATTGGACAGGCTGCTGAGTGTTAAACTTCAAAAAGCTTGTTATGGAAAGATAATGCTGGAGCCTATCTTTACTCAGTCTCACATTTATTGTGCAGAATAAAATGATTACAAACATGTAGTTCCTCATTCAAAACCCTCCACTAGTCTCAGTGAGTCTCTGCTTATAAGTGCTGAACGAAGACCCCAATTAACACCCTTCACCTGTATAAACACTGTCTTTAAAGCTCCCCCTTGGTGAATCCTTGTTCACCGCTTTCCAATTATAAGGCAACAAATCCAGCACAACAGGCTTTCTCAGGTTTAAAGAAGAAAAGTGAAATTTTATTAAACTTAAACTCTAATTCAGTTAATGCCTATGGATACACGATGCGCCCACGCTAACATGCAAACGCGATACACACATGCAGATGGAGACAGAAAGAACAGAAGAAAAATAAAGTGGAAAGCTTTGAGGCAATATCTGAAGAGTTTTTGATACGGTTCTTCGAGCTCACTGTAGAGTCCTTGATTATGTCTTACTTTTCATTGGGCCCAGTATTCTTCTTAAATCTTGTTCACTGTAGGAGACTTTTCTCTCTTGGGGTTCATGTGGCTTCAGTGGATTCAGAGGCTTGTGAGAATGAGATGTAAGCAGGCAGACAGGCGGGGAAGTCTGCTTCAGTCCAGGAACATTCTGCTTTCCGCAGGCTGTCAGTTCAAACTGTACCATTCAGAAAAAAAACCCAGATTGCCAAGCAGGTTAGCTATGTGACTAACTGGTTTGACCACATCTGTCTGTGGATTGTATTGGAGCAGGGGCTCCTTTGTTCCACGCAATTTCTGTTAATATGAAAAAATGTCTTTCCAACCAGGGGCCTAGCAACCCTTGTCACAGGCCTTCTCTTCATCCCAGCAACAATTTGTAATTTAATGTCCATGTGGCAAAATTAATATGCCTCATTTTTGGCAGGTGGGGGCCTGCATGACAACATGCTCAAAGAACATTTCAAAATAAATCAAAATAAATTCCATACTGCGTACCAAGTATTACATTGTGAGATGCCCCTCCTCTAGCACCTCTAACAATTTCTTTGTACAAGCATTTCTTTTTGTGAAACAATTGGATAGCTGATGACTTGTATCTACCCATTTATGTTTGGAGATTTCCTTTCTCTCTAGCATTTGTTTCAATTCAGCAAGGTCAATATGTAGTATTTTCTCACTCACACCTTTTGTAGAGTGTGCATTATCCCACAAAACATAATTCTCCACATAACATTCAATGAGTATTCTATCTTCAGTCTGTCCCTTGTTCAGAATTTCACCCAAAATATTTGACAAATGGAACCTCATATCCACAGTCTCCACAAGACCCAGTGTTTCCTCAGCTAAAGTGCTTTTAATGACCCTTTTTATTTTCTTAGCCTCTGAAGCTAAAGGACATTGTTTTCCATTTTCACCTATCAAAAATATTATGAAGCCAGCTGCACTTGAATACCCATCAACAAAATTAGTATGTGAAACGTCACTAAAACTTATTAGCTTCATGTTTTTTTGGGTCACCTAAGGATGGGAACTTCAGTACACATTTCTCCAGATTAAATTTTTTCAATGCTTTATTTGCCCTTAAAACATTCTCAATATTTGGATGTTTCATCATTGTGTTTAACTCCAGCACATCAGGCTGAGTGCACAACCAGTTTAATTGACCAACCAAGCTTCACAATTGCTCAGCCTCTGCTTTAGATCATCTTTTTTGTGATGACCTAACACAATTAACCGGGATGGGAATAACACTCTCTAAATAGGCTTGTTGATTCAAACCTATGCCAGACTTAGTCTACTTAATATCTAAACAAATATATTTAAATGCCCGACAAGCCTGACTCTCAAGCTTAAATTCTGCCCTAATCTTATTAATAACATATTTCTCAAAATCTGCAGTACCACACCATAAGAAATCATCAACATGCATCAGGAAGATGCCTGAAAGTTTTCCTTTATGATCCTAATAAAACATTGCAGGATCTGTTTTTCGTTGAACACAACCAATTTTCAACAAAACAGATCTCACTGAGAAATACCACATCATGGAAGCATCATTAAGGCCATAGATACATTTGTTCAGTTTTAATAGTTTTCCTTCTGCATGTGCTGCCTCTATCGGTGGTTTCAGATACACTTCTCTCTGAAAAGTATCACCCTGCAGAAATGTGGCTTTTATGTCAATGGATCTACACTCCCATGAATATGTGGCCAAAAGAGCCAAAAAGATTTTCAAGATTACTTTTCCAGCTGTAGAAGAGTTCACTCCAACATCAATATCACCCAGTCGCTCTTCAAAACCCCTGGCAACTGGCCTCAGGTTAGCCTTGTAAGTTCCATTGGGAAGGACTTTTTCAAACAAATCCATCTGTGACAAGGCTGGCTGTCTCATATCTGGTACTTCAGAATAAACCCCAAACTCTCTCCAATTCTCTAATTTCTTATGTTTTGCTTCTTTTATTAGTTTATCCTCAAGTTTATTGGCAACCACTAAAACTTCGCAGTCATGAGGACTTCTGCTTCTGTTTCTATTCCAAGACTGCTTTTTGCCTTCATTTCATTGTGAAATCTGTTCAAACTACAGCCTTTATTAGCACTGTGATGTTTTTCAGAACTGCTGCAAGAAGATCTCCCTCACACACTATCGGAGGCTCTTTCTCCAGTACATGATCACTTTCTTATGCAAGAGTGACTTCCAGACCCACTATTAGAACTTGAACTGTGCTTTCCTACCTTCTACTCTTTCACCCCATTCTGGAACTCCATGGACCTTACTTCTTGGCCATCATCTTGAACATTTAGCCAATATTTAAACCTGCCTGTAAGTTTTCCTGCACATCCCATAATTGTTGCATCCCTCCATTTATTAGACCCCTCTGGAATGTATGTTACCCAAATACCTACTCGAGACAATTGGCCTTTGGAAGTGATAGCTCTTTCCTGAGCATCATGATCGCTCATATTACTTGATCTACTGAATTCTGTGTCCCAGGACCTTCATCACAAATCATATGAGTATTTGAGGTATGAGGTGCCTCTTTTCCATCTTTTAACTGCTCAGATTCTGAGATTTTGTAATCAGCCCTGATTAAACATGAGGAATAAACCTTAACAGTTTGATTTCCATGCATGATGAGTACTGTCTTGCCATCATGACCTTACCAGGGCCCTTCCATTCCCTATGGCCCTCTCTTTTACAAAACACCAAATATGCTGAACTAAGTTTCACCTCAGATGCCCTTATATGATGTCTCAGAGCTCTGCGAATTTTCTCAGAGACCTCAGCCTTGATAAAACTACTGCGTGATTCCTTTCTCAAAGCCCATTGCTGAAAGGACTTTCAGCTGCAGTATTCATAACCATAATGTTCATGTTTTCACACATATCTCTGAACTCATCATTGTCAAATTCCCCTCCATTATCTGTCAGAAACTTAGCAGGTGCCCGAGTCCAGTCCCTATTCATTTCTCCATATTTTTGAATATAATCACCCTTTTGTCATTACTATTTATTATTGTAGAAAGACTAAACCTAGTTGCTAGGTCTATAAAATGTAGAATGAAAATATTCTTGTCTTTGTCCCATATCTTTAAATCCATGGCAACTGCCTCGTTAAAGTCACGTGCCAATGGAAGGCTGACCATAGGACGTGATGGTGTCCTTCGATATTTTTTACAGATTTCACATTTTTCACTAATCTCTTCTATTATCTTCGTACACTCTTCATCAATCACACCTGCATCCTTTATCAGGGTTTTTATTCTCTGACAAGAAGGTTGAACAAATTATCTGTAACTTTAAGACTATTTGCCTTTTTCCTCTCTGATTCTTAACACTGATGCCATCAATACTTCTCTAACACTCTGACTAGAAACATCAGGTTTTATTAAGGGGATACAATAATGCCCTGACTGGGTAAACTGTAAATTCACTGACTTTCCAAAAACAATTGCCTTATCATGCTCCATATCAACTTTCATTTGTGCCTTTTTCATTGAAAGCTTACTCAACAGTAAAGGTATCTCACTGGAGACTACATCAGTACTGATAAATTGGCTTACCCCAAGTAGTAGAATTACTACTCTCTTCAGTGACTTCAATGAGTTGTCATCGCCAAACCTAAAGCTGGTAGTACTTTTATACTGCTTAACTTTGCATCAATCCTCACTACTGAGTGAATCCAGATAACACTGTAACCAATCAGTTCCCCATACTGTTCACATGCACGCAGTATCCAATACAGCACAGTTGAATGAATCCACAACCAACACATTCATCACAGGACTAAAACTCCTTGTGACTAATACAATTCATTCAGATTCATCAGCATCTTCCTCTTCTGCCTCAGAATTCTCTGTCATGTTTTGTTTCAAGGACTCTGCCCCTCCGCTTTGGGCAGTTCATTGCCTAATGATACTTTGAGTCACATCTGAAGCACCTATTAACTGTTCCTCAGGCATTCTAGGGATTCATTCACTTATGATTGTTGTTCCAATTCTGTCTTCCACTGTAATAGTCAGACCTGCTAAAGGTGCTATCATCCTCATTCCTCCTGTCTTTCCTTCCAGTACCTGAATTATTTCAAAATCTAGTAAACATTGAGTCCTCCATTCTTTGTGTCACTGCAGAATGCCCTGATTGTTCTATCAGGGCTGCAGGAAATGACTGTTTCACCAGGAATTTCTTGAAGGCAGCAGTCATTTGATCCAACAGGGGGTCTTTGTCCAAGAACCGAACTCCAGTTAGAACCAGGAGCCTGTCCATATGTAACACCCTAGCACAATCTAGCAATTTAAAAGCTAGCACTGAACCAGGGTCTCCAAATTGACTTTCCTCAATCTTCTATACAGTCTGTTAAAGTCCATGATAGATTCCTCCATTGAATAACATCTGTTTTCCACAATCTATCAAAGTCTGACCATGCCTCACATGCATTCAATAGGTCATCTTTCTCGTAAATTTCATCCAAGAATTCTAACAGAAGATCCAACCCTTCATCAGTATCCAACAGGCAAGCATCCAGTTCACAAACACTTTACTTCTCATTTTGCTTTTGGTAGGAAGTGACAACGCCAAAGCCATACCATGTTTCCTCTTTGGTAGAAATGCAGCCCGCATCCACATATCCACTTAGTTCTTCCACTGGTCATATGGTTCAGACTCCTAGAATATCGGAGGAAAATCATACCCTGACAATTTACACTTGCTTTCTGCCATATTTTCCACAATAGCCGTTGAGATTTTAGTTTTCTATGCAAAAGAAATTCCTAGTTTCCAACCTTCAGCTTTAGGCAACCATCCTCTGCTACCATGTTAAATTCCAGAAAACTTGTTATTGAAGAATAATACTGGAACCTATCTTTACTCAGTTTCACATTTATTGTGCAGAATAAAAGGATTACAAACATGTAGCCCCTCACTCAAAACCCTCCACTAGTCTCTGAGTATCTGCTTATAAGTGCTCAACTATGACACCAATTAACACCCGTCACTTGCATATAATCAAACCATTGATACACAATTCACAGATTAACATTGAGCATGAGGAAATTATAAGATTACCAACAAAAAGCAGGGGTGTGGGACTAAGCACAATTGCTCTATCAAAGGCACAATGGGCTTTTCTCTCCATTATACGTTTCTAACTCTCTATGAAATAACAAGTGTCTGTAAGCCAGTTACAGTCATGACTTTTATTATGAAAATGTCATGCGTTTATTTGTGACTGTATTTTTCCCGGACAGAAATGGGGGAGGTTGTTAAACTTTCCTTCCACTTAAAACACCCTTTATTGAATCTGATTGCATGCATCTGTTTGAACTCACGGAGTGAATCTGTCACTTTTCTCTAAAATATAAGCTCATCACTTTCTCAGGCCAACTGGGGATGGACAATAAATGTAGCTTTGTCATGTGATGCCCAAACCTTGTGAGCAAATTTTGAAAATGACAGGTTATGCTGTCAGAGGCTCCTGGTTCCCAGCAAACTCCTAATGCAAGGATACAATGGTTGTGGAAGCAAACTATGGATAATAGCAAAGAGTGGAATAGACTGCTAAGGGAAGTGGTAAGGGCTGATTGTAGTAGCAAATTTAAAAGTGGGTTGATTAAGAGCAGGATGATACATTTGATAGTGGGGTATAAGAGGTATTATGGGATATGATATTTCCTCAGATTAACTGCAATGGTATTTTCCAGTTGTGCACATTACGACAGTGTTGTAAGTCTTCACACCTACATAAAACCTGAGCACAGCTCAATATGCCTGGAATATATTGCAATCTGAACAGGCTCAATTTTAGCCAATTCTACTTAATATTATCTTTTTCATTTTCTTCTTCCAGGGTGATTCAGGTGGTCCTTTAATATGCAGAAATAAATATACAGGGATTGTGTCATATGGCCCTGAAACTCCAGATGCCAAAAAGCCTGGGATTTACACTCTCATAACAAAGGAATACCTTGACTGGATTAAGAACATAATTGGCGTGCAAACTTACAATATGACCGCTGAAGAGTTGTACTGAGTATCTAGAGTCCTACTTCTACACTGTTTTGCTTTTAATAACTTGTTGTTGAATTGCTTTGCTCAGATAAGGACCATAATGCTTTTGCCCATATCTTTCGTACATTGTACAACATTCTGCTACAAAATGTAATAAAAACCTGAAATGTGAAATTCTCAATGTGAAATGTGTTGCACTTCATTAACTGAATCCTCAGTCAGGATTATGAATTGTGGAAGTGGATCAAACTGCTTTTGTAAGTAAGTGAAATATTAAAGTGAAATTTTAGTAACAGGACAGACCTGCTTTGTTTTATAAACAACCCTGCCTGAGATAGAAGCTATTATGTAATCAACTGAACTTTTGAATTGAAGCTGTCCCTTACAATACCAGCAGTTTAATTACCATTTTTGGGGTTAACAATTCTCCAATAAACCTACAGGGCTTTGGAAATGTCTAGCTGCTAAGTGGTGTGAGATAGTGTGGCTGCTTCCAGTCTATCAATTTTCCCAGCTTCACAGCAATATAGTGGATGTGTACCATCTTCATGATAGCTAGGTGCCATTTTAGGATTGTCAATCTTCCCGGATTGCCCGGGACTGTCCCGGAATGGGGAAAGCAACTCAGGAAATCCTGGCACTTTATATTTCCTGTCGCAGCTGTGGGCCCCTCACTCTGTTACATCATCAGCTGCCCCAATCAGGAAGTCCCTGGCTCACTGATATCTTCCTTTGCCACCTCCCTCCCACCCCCCCAGACCCCACCCACCCACCCACCACATATAGCCGAGAACAATCAGGATGCGCGTGGATTTAAGAGTTGGTGGGTGAGACGGGGTCAAGAGAAGAGAAGGAAACTGGGAAATGGTGGGAGGAAGGATGAGGGATCATGGAGAGAGGGTGGCTGGCAGAATTTGGATCATGAAATGGGGAGAGAAGGTTCTGGTAGCAATCTGATAATAACTTTGTAAAATTATAAAGGAAATGAATAACATGGCTCTAGTGTAATATGCCATGACACATTATCAGAAAGTCAGACACACATTACCCTTTACTATCAGCACAGACACATAAAGTTACCTTCAATAGCCCTGATTTTAATACAGGTTGGGTGGGAAACACACCCAGGTTGTTCAGCTTCAGGCTGAAACCAACTTTCACTACTGGCTTCATTTAAATAATGCTAAACTGTCTCCCGCCCAGAGCTTGCAGGAATGGGATCAACGCCAGTAGGCAAAAACAGGAATTGGAATGGAAGTTAGACGCCACTGGGAACCCTTGGAAATGTTCCCCGGCAAGGTAAATCAGAGGTGCCAGGGATTGGGGAAAACACTCCTGCTTCCCCGACCCACAAGAAAACTTACCAAAATTTCAAAGAATTATAACTTACCTGGATCTGTTCTGGCCTGATGCCACTTGCCAACAGCTTTTTCGGACAGCCGAACATGAGCCCTGCATTTCCGAGTTAGAATTACTTTTTAAAAAATTTTTAATCTTTCATGGGATGTGAACGTTGCCAACAAGGCCAACATTTATTGCCCATCCCTAATCGCCCTTGACAACTGAGTGGCTTGTTAGGCTATTTCAGAGGGTAGTTAAGAGTCAACCACATTGTTTAGTTTAGTTTAGAGATACAGCACTGAAACAGGCCCTTCGGCCCACCGAGTCTGTGCCGACCATCAACCACCCATTTATACTAATCCTACACTAATCCCATATTCCTACCAAACATCCCCACCTCTCCCTATATTTCCCTACCACCTACCTATACTAGTGGCAATTTATAATGGCCAATTTACCTACCAACCTGCAAGTCTTTTGGCTTGTGGGAGGAAACTGGAGCACCCGGAGAAAACCCACGCAGACACAGGGAGAACTTGCAAACTCCTCACAGGCAGTACCCAGAATTGAACCCGGGTCGCTGGAGCTGTGAGGCTGCAGTGCTAACCACTGCGCCACTGTGCTATGGATCTGGAGTCACATGGAGGCCAGACATGGTAAGGATGGCAAGTTTCCTTCCCTGAAGGACATTAATGGACCAGATGGGTTTTTACGATAATTGATGACAGTTTCATAGTTCAGCAGCCTTCAATTCCAGATTTTTTAAATAATAGATTAATTAACTTTTAATTAATTGAATTCAAACTCCACCTGCTGCTTTGGTGGGATTTGAACCCATGTCCCCAAGGCTTTAATCTGGATTTCTGGATTATTAGTTCAGTGACAATACCACTACACCACCATCTTCCCTTGCATTAAGGTCCATATCACATCATCAGACCCCTGCATGTGGCGGGTGGTCTCTTTGCTCCCAAAAATTGAAATTACAGGGTGGTGGTTACACTGCAGGAACACAGTGGGTTCAACCTGTCCACCATTTTAACACTCCACTCACACCATTCCTGCCGTGTGGTCAGGGTTGAGAGTGGAGCTTTGTCTCCTCTCCTTGCTTGGGACCAATTTCACTGGCCCAACCCCTCTGCAGTACCTTCTCTATGTAGCCATTCTTCAGATTTAAGCTTAAGTTTAAAGATTAAACATAACTAGGCACTTTGGTCATTGGTACCTGATCCAGTTCTCACATAAATTCCATAAGGAACATAGGAACAAGAGTAAGCAATTCAGCCCCTCGAGCCTGTTCAGCCATTCAGTTAGATCATGGATGATCTGTATCTCAACTCCATTTACCCTACTTTGCTCCATATCTCTTACTATCCTTACCTAACATAAATCTATCAATCTCAGTTTTGAAATTTTCAATTGACCTAGCCTCAACAGCTTTTTGAGCTAGATAATTCCACATTTCCATTGCCCTTTGAAGAAATGCTTCCTGACATCACCCCTGAATGGCCGAGCTCTAATATTAAAGTTATGCTCCCTTATTTGGGCTCCCCCACCAGAGGAAATAGTTTCTCTTTATCTACCTTATCAAATCCTTTAATCATCTTATATACCTCAATTAGATCACCACTTAATCGACTTTACTCAAGGGAATACAAGCTTAGTTCTTGCCACATGTCATTATAATTTAACCCTTTTAGCCCCTGCAACATTCTGGTTAATCTGCACTGCAGCCTTTCCAAGGCCAATATATCCTTCCTCAGGAGCCCAGAACTGAACACATTATTCCAGATGTGATCTAACCAGAGCTTTATTCAAATGCAGCATAACTTCCATCTCTTTGAGTTCCAGCCCCTTGAGATAAAGGCCAGCATTCGCCTTTTTAATTATCTTTTTGTACCTGTCCACTAGTTTTCTTTTAGTGATTGCTGTACACTGACCCCTAAATCTCGTTGCTCTTTCAATTTACAAGCTTTGCACCACTTAGAAAATACTCTGATCTATCTTTCTTAGGTCCAAGGTGCATAACCTTAAACCTCTCCACACTAATCTTCAACTGCCACAGTTTTTTCCAGTCATTTTATCTATTAATGGCCCTTTGTAACTTTCAACTCCCATCTACATGAATTACTGTGCCACCTAACTTAGTGTCTTCAGAAAACCCAGATATGCATCTCTCTATTACTTCATCTAAGTCATTGATAAATACAGAGAAAAACTAAGTCTCATGTGTAGAACCTTACAAAGTCTTCTGAAAGTTTATATAAATAGCATCCATAGACCTTGCAAATTAGTCATCTTCAAGCATATTTCCATTTGCCTATTCTGAGTAATACTGTCGTGCAGCACCCCCAACCTGCCAAGAATGAGGCACATTAATTTTGCCACATGAACATTGATTTTCTAACCTGTTACTGGAGTAAAGAAAGAACTTGCTTTTTTTTTAAAAAAACACCAGACCCTTGACTGGAAAGACATTTGCATAGTAACAGACAGTACTTGGAAAGGACAAAGTGGCTACTCCCTGCTCCATTTTAATCCACAATGGACTTTTGATTACCAGGCATTGAAGGTGGAGAAGCTAGTATTACAGGTTGACTGCTAAGATGCTTCCAATACACTGCTGGCTGACTATGGGAGTTTTTTAAATTGGAGAAACAGTATTTGAAGACAGAAAGCTGTTTGCTCCTGGACTGAAAAGACCTCCCGTGGCTGGCTCGGTACAACATCTCCTGTCTGCTTCTATCTCTTTCTCAAGGAACTGAAGAACCATTGAAGACATATGAACACCAAGAGTGAAAAGTCTCCTACAGTGAACAAGGTTTAAGAAGAAGAATGGGCCCTAACGAAAAGCAAGACTACCTATAATCAAGGACTCTACAGCGAGCTCGAAGCATTGTAACAAACCCCATGCAGAGATTGCCTCAAAGCTTTTCACTTTATTTTTCTTCTGCTCTTTTCTGTCCCTATTTGCATGGTGTATCACGTGTGCATGCTAGTGTGGGCACGTCGTGTAGCCGTAGGTGTTAACCAAATTAGGGTGTAAGTTTAAGTTTTAATAAATTTCACTTTTCTTCTTTAAACCTAAGAAAGCCTGTTTGTGTTCTTTGCCTTATAAATGGAAAGCGGTGAACAAGGATTCACCAAAGGGGGAGCTCAAAACACAGTGTGTTTAATAATTAAATCCTGTTACAGTAAGATCAGGTGAAGGCTGAAAGAGACCCTTAGACACCTGTCTCACCTGGTCATAACAAATACACTTTAGGAAGGATGTCAAGCCTCAGGGAGGGTAGAGATGGGTTTACAAGGAAGATACCACAGTGGAGGGACTTCAGTTATCTGGAGAGAATTTTTTTCACGCTGCATTAGAGATTGTTATGATTTGGACACCCTACCTGAAAGGATGATGGAAGCAGACTCCATGAGAAATTTCAAAAGGAAATTGGACATGAACTTGAAGAAGAATAATGTGCAGGGTTTCAGGGAGTAAGCTGCAGTGTGAGACTAAATTGGAATGCTTTTTCAAGAAGCCAGCTCAGGCACAATGGACCGAATAGGCTGCTTCGATGCTGTAAGATTCGATGATTCTATGACATTCCTTTATCTATCATGCTAGAGAGCTCCACAAAAAATTCAACTGTGTTACTTCGACATGACCTTCCCTTTACAAATTGATGCTGGCTCTCTGATCAGTTTTTATTTCTGTGAGTGACAAGTCACTCGGCCCCTAGTAACTTCCCACAGCAGATGTTACACTAATCAGTCTATAATTTCCTGATTTCTCTCTTTCACACCCTTATTAAATAATAGAGTGACATTGGTAATTTTCGAGTCCAAGAGGTCAATTCCTGAATCAAGATAATCCTGGAAGATCATGACAAAATTATCTGCAATTTCCTCATCTATGCCCTTTAATAACTTGGGATGGAAGCCTTTAGGTCCTGAAGATTTGTTGATTTTTAGTCTCACTAATTTCTCCATTGCCACTTTTTATTCAAATCTAGTAAATTCCTTCCCTTGAATTATTTTCATTGTATCGCTAGTACTTTATCCACTTCCTCTACTGTGAAGACTGATACAAGTAATTATTTAGCAAGGCTGCCGTTTCCTTATTTTCAATTACAATATTACCCGCATTTGTCTTTAAGAGTTAGGCCACAGCTGAAGTGCTGTGTACAGTTCTGGGCACCACACTATAGGAAGGATGTGATTGCACTGGAGAGGGTGTAGAAGAGATTCACCTCGATGTTCCCTGGGCTGGAGCATTTCAGCTATGAAGAGAGACTGAGTTGTTTTCCTTAGAGCAGAGAAGGCTGAGGGGGGACCTGATTATGGTGCACAAGATTATGAGGGGCATTGATAGGTTAGATAGGAAGAAACTTTTTCCCTTAGCGGAGGGGTTAATAACCAAGAGGCATAGATTTAAGGAAAGGGGCAGGAGGTTTAGAGGGAATTTGAGGAAAAAAAATTTTCACCCAGAGGGTGGTTGGAATCTGGAACGCACTGCCTGAAGAGGTGGTAGATGCAGGAACCCTCACAACATTTAAGAAGTATTTAGATGAGCACTTGAAATGTGGCTACGGGCCAAGTGCTGGTAAATGGGATTAGAATAGTTAGATGCTTGATGGCCGGCACAGACACAATGGGCCGAAGGGCCTGTTTTTGTGCTGTGTAACTCTATGACTCTAAGAGACCCATATTACACTTAGTCACCTCCTTTCTCTTAATAGGCTTGTAAAAATTTTTTTAGTACGATCCCTAATATCCTGTTCTCATTATCCTTTGTGTACTTTCTTTGCATCACTTTAGTGCCCATGATAGAGGACACGAAGGACTGGGAAGCCTTGCTGTCTGTGGGCTTCACATCGTACAGCCCAGGATAGAAGGATTTGCTGATCCTTAGTACGTCAGGCTCTGATGATGTTACTGAGCCATCTTCTTCCTGATCACAGAGCTCGCTCTGTATACCTTTCGGAAGAAGAAATGTGAGCACGTCTCATCCTGCTCCACAGAGCGGACTCTGGACTGGAAGATGATCTTGGAGGCCTCTGAGGCAAAGAGGCCTGGTGGCTCTTCACTTCTTGAAGGTCCTCCCTGGCATCGACTGCAGCGGGAGCAGATTCTGCATGTTTTTCTCTCTCTCTCATCTTCTGAACAACTTTGAGGATGAAAAAGCGCTTGATGTTTGCCTTGATCGCTTTCCATCAGTGTATTGGGAACTCAAAGAGAGGTTTCACAGTTTTCGAACCTTTGTGATCCCTTTTGAGTTCCTCAATAATCTCTGGGGTCAACAGTTTCACGTTCAACTTCAATGTCCCCCTGCTAACTCTCTGGTCTTTCTGTAGGTGGCAGTCAGCCAGTAGGAGGCAGTAGTCAGAGTGGAACACAGGCTTGGTGTTAATGGCTTTGACCATGACTGCTCAGAACACACACAGGAAGTCAATCCTGGAATGGAAGGAACTGTCTAGCCTCAACCAGGTGTAACAACGCAACCACTAGGTTGCACAGTACAGGCACATGCGCAAATGCAGCCTCATCGACTGAAACATCAGTGTTTGCGATGTCTCAGGCAGTTGCCAGTATAAAAGATGGCACTGCTCAATTTGACATACAAAAGCAAATTAAACCCAAACCCCCTTCGATGGCCGCAATCACCATCTCCACCCCCTCCCATAACAGTACCCCACTCCCTCCCACGATTGCTGCCACAAACTCTGCATTCAGTTTCCAGCTCCTTCCCGACCCACCTGCCATTCCCTCCCATCACTTCCTCATCACCTCACCACGCAGAGAAGCAGCGAGGGGGTGAGCGAACAAGCAGGATATGAGCGTTCAGACAGGAAGCAAGCGGCAAGCAGTTGGGAGCGGGAGAGAACGGCAGGATGGAGAGGCGAGTCAGCGGGCATGGGAGGGAGAGGCAAAGGAAAGCAGCGATGATGGGAAACTGAATACGGCAATTGCGGCAGCAATTGTAAGACGGAGCAGGGAAGAAAAGCAACTTGATGCAGCGATTGCGGGAGGGAGTGGGGTATGGTTGGGGGTGGGATGGCGGCAGCAATCACAGCCATTGAGAAGTGAGGCAACACTAGGATGTCATTACGTCTGACAACATTATCTACTGACGTCACTGCACGTGTGTGCAGAATCATACTGGCAAGCTGGCAAACGTACGGATGCACTGATGAGTTCGGCGATTGCTCTGCGAATGCTTTGCATTGTCAGCAGACATTCAAATTGGAATATCTTTTGTATACTGCCTCTCTGCTACCCTCTGTTGGGAGTGTTACGAGTGCTTCCATTTTTTTGTTAAATTTTGAGAATTTGTGTTTTAAAACTGAAAAGGAATCCATGGATGTGTTTTAATTTACAAGGGTCACTGAGAGGTTTGAATAGTAAATAGTTACTGGAAGACACCTGTCTTCAAATAATTACCCAGCAGGGTTGTTTTTGAATTGGGGAAGATAGTTACAGAGAAGTGACAGGTCAAGATTTATAGAGGCCAGGAGGCTTGACTTCTGGAATGTTTTTGGTTTCACTTTGAATTGTTACAAAAGGCATTTGTGATGAACAGTGGTTTGAAAAGGAGTTGGAGAAAACTTGCCAGGAAGAACAAACCACCCAACTCAATCCGTTTCAGCAGTTTGTAAAAAGCCCGCTAGTTTTCCTACCTTGAGGAGCTGAAAATGAAGGATATGAAGCAGACTGAAACTGTGGCTGCATTACTCCAGTAAGGCATGTCTAAAACACTGTTGCTGCATTTCCTGGAAGTCTACCCAAACTTTAGTTTAGAGATACAGCACTGAAACAGGCCCTTCTGCCCAAATAGTCTGTACCGACCATCAACCACCCATTTATACTAATCCTACACTAATTCCATATTCCTACCACATCCCCACCTGTCCCTATATTTCCCTACCACCTACCTATACCAAGGGCAATTGCTAAAGTCCAATTTACCTATCAACCTGCAAGTCTTTGGCTTGTGGGAGGAAACCGGAGCACCCGGAGGAAACCCACGCAGACACAGGGAGAACTTGCAAACTCCACACAGACAGTACCCAGAATTGAACCCGGGTCGCTGGAGCTGTGAGGCTGCGGTGCTAACCACTGCGCCACTGTGTCTTCAACGTCGCCTGAAAGGAACTGTTCTAGGAAGATCCCAGTGACAACTGTCTATATGCATTTGGGACACAAAACCGAAACAAAGGATACCTTTCCATATCTTCTCTTTCTTCTTCAAGAATTAGTAAGTGTTTACCCGAGGTTTTTTGTCTTTTTTTATATAATAGAGCTCTAAAACACAAATCCCTTTATTTTTCCGGTTAACTGGTGTATGTGTATGTGTGTGAGTGTGAGAAGCTAAGGTAAAAGGGGAACTTTAATATTTCAATCTGTGTGTTTATGCTTTACTTCATGTCTGGTTAAAACTTGTTTTATAATAAACTGATAATTTTGTTGTTTATTAAGGAAACCTGGTTGATGTGTTTAATTCGGGGATAAAAATAGAATCTATGATTGACCGTATCGGTAAGTGGGAAAAAAATTTAAATATATGTTGTGATCCAAACTAGCGTCTTATACAACTTCAACATAACTTCCTTGCTCTTATACTCTATGCCCCTATTAATATTTGAATTGTTACAAAAGGCAGTTGCCAATGAACAGTGGTTTGAAAAGGAGTTGGAGAAAACCTGCCAAGAAGAACAAACCAACTCAGTCTGTTCCAGCAGTTTAGAAAAAGCCTGTCAATTTTCATATCTCGTGGAGCTGAAAAGCAAGGGTAAGAAGCAGACTGAAACTGTGGCTGCATTCTTCCTGTAAGGCCTATGTATGAACCTCTGATGCAGCATTTCCTGGAAGCCTACACAAATTGATCTTCAACATTGCCTGAAAAGAACTGTTCTAGGAAGATCCCAATGACAGCTATCTATACGCATTTGGAGCACTAACCCAAACTAAGGACATCTTTCCATATCTTCTTTTTCTTCTTCAAGAATTAGTCAGTATTTAACCCAAGTTATTTCTCGTCTTTTTTTTTTGTAGTAGAGATTTAAAACACAAATCTCTTTATTTTTCCGGTAAACCAGTGTAAGTGTGTGTATGAGTGTGAGGAGCTGAGGTAAAAAGGGAACTTTAATATTTCAATCTGTGTGTTTATGCTTTGCTTCATGACTGGTTAAGACTTGTTTAATAATAAACTGATAATTTTGTTGAATATTAAAGAAACCTGATTGGTGTGTTTTATTCTGGGATAAAAATAGAGTCTATGATTGACCATGATTGCCTTTTTGCAGCGGCGACAGGGAGAGCGAGGTGGCAGCTGGGTAAGTGAGTTTACAACTTATATAAACTTACCTTTTTGTTTTGGCAGTCCCTTTTTGCAGCGGCGACAGGGAGAGCGAGCTGGCAGCTGGGTAAGTAAGTCCTATATATTTGGGCAGCGGCTGAACCCGAGACACTACACCTGTAGTGTCTCCCACCCGTCCTCCTCCTCTAACCAAAAAAAAAAGGACTCGGTGGTGTGCAGATAAGGTAAGGCTTTTTCTATTGATTTTTTTTTCCTGTGATTGGTAAAAACTTTTCGTTCCTTTTTCATTTATCTAAGTTAAGACTAAGTTAAGCTTGAGATTAAAAATGGCAGGAGATCTCAGACCCGTGTTATGCTCCTCTTGCTCAATGTGGGAGCTCAGGGACATGGCTGATGTCCCTGACTCCTTCAAGTGCTGGAAGTGTGTCCAGCTGCAGCTCTTGTTAGACCGCATGATGGCTCTGGAGCTGCGGATGGACTCACTTTGGAGCATCCGCGATGCTGAGGAGGTCGTGGTAAGCACGTTTAGCGAATTGGTCACACCGCAGATTAGGATTGCTGAGGGAGACAGGGAATGGGTGACCAAAAGGCAGAGAAAGAGCAGGAAGGCAGTGCAGGTGTCCCCTGCGGTCATCTCCCTCCAAAACAAGTATACCGTTTTGGATACTGTTGAGGGAGATGGCTCACCAGGGGAAGGCAGCAGTAGCCAGGTTCATGGCACCGTGGCTGGCTCTGCTGTTCGGAAGGGCGGGAAAAAGAGTGGAAGGGCTATAGTCATAGGGGATTCAATTGTAAGGGGAGTAGATAGGCGGTTCTGTGGTCGAAAATGAGACTCCCGAATGGTAACTTGCCTCCCAGGTGCACGGGTCAGGGATGTCTCAGATCGGCTGCAGAATATTCTGAAAGGGGAGGGAGAACAGCCAGTTGTCGTTGTGCACATAGGCACCAATGATATAGGTAAAAAGCGGGATGAGGTCCTACAAGCAGAATTTAGGGAGTTAGGAGCCAAGTTAAAAAGTAGGACCTCAGAGGTAGTAATCTCAGGATTGCTACCAGTGCCACGTGATAGTCAGAGTAGAAATGAAAGAATAGTCAGGATGAATGCGTGGCTTGAGAGATGGTGCAGGAGGGAGGGGTTCAGATTTTTGGAACATTGGGACTGGTTCTGGGGGAGGTGGGACTATTACAAATTGGACGGTCTACACCTGGGCCGGACTGGAACCAATGTCCTTGGGGGTGCTTTTGCTAACGCTGTTGGGGAGGATTTAAACTAATGTGGCAGGGGGATGGGAACCAAATGAGGAGGTCAGTGGACAGTAAGGAGGTAGTAACTAAAGCCTGTAAGGAACTAGATAACGAAGTCAGCGTGACTAAGGGGAAGAGTAGACAGGGAGCAGATGATGAACGCAAAGGGACTGGTGGTCTGAGGTGCATTTGTTTTAATGCAAGAAGTGTAGTAGGTAAGGCAGATGAACTTAGGGCTTGGATTAGTACCTGGGAGTATGATGTTATTGCTATTACTGAGACTTGGTTGAGGGAAGGGCATGATTGGCAACTAAATATCCCAGGATATCGATGCTTCAGGCGGGATAGAGAGGGAGGTAAAAGGGGTGGAGGAGTTTCATTACTGGTCAAAGAGGATATCACAGCTGTGCTGAAGGAGGGCACTATGGAGGACTCGAGCAGTGAGGCAATATGGACAGAACTCAGAAATAGGAAGGATGCGGTAACAATGTTGGGGCTGTACTACAGGCCTCCCAACAGCGAGCGTGAGATAGAGGTACAAATATGTAAACAGATTATGGAAAGCTGTAGGAGCAACAGGGTAGTGGTGATAGGAGATTTTAATTTTCCCAACATTGACTGGGATTCACTTAGTGTTAGAGGTCTAGATGGAGCAGAATTTGTAAGGAGCATCCAGGAGTGTTTTCTAGAGCAGTATGTAAATAGTCCAACTCGGGAAGGGACCATACTGGACCTGGTGTTAGGGAATGAGCCCAGCCAGGTGGTTGAAGTTTCAGTAGGGGACTACTTTGGGAATAGTGATCACAATTCCGTAAGTTTTAGAATACTCATGGACAAAGACGAGAGTGGTCCTAAAGGAAGAGTGCTAAATTGGGGGAAGGCCAACTATACCAAAATTCGGCAGGAGCTGGAGAATGTAGATTGGGAGCAGCTGTTTGAAGGTAAATCCACATTTGATATGTGGGAGGCTTTTAAAGAGAGGTTGATTAGCGTGCAGGAGAGACATGTTCCTGTGAAAATGAGGGATAGAAATGGCAAGATTAGGGTACCATGGATGACAGGTGAAATTGTGAGACTAGCTAAGAGGAAAAAGGAAGCATACATAAGGTCTAGGAGGCTGAAGAAAGACGAAGCTTTGAAAGAATATCGGGAATGTAGGACCAATCTGAAACGAGGTATTAAGCGGGCTAAAAGGGGTCATGAAATATCTTTAGCAAACAGGGTTAAGGAAAATCCCAAAGCCTTTTATTCATATATAAGGAGCAAGAGGGTAACTAGAGAAAGGATTGGCCCACTCAAGGACAAAGGAGGAAAGTTATGCGTGGAGTCAGAGAAAATGGGTGAGATTCTAAACGAGTACTTTGCATCGGTATTCACCGAGGAGAGGGACATGACGGATGTTCAGGTTAGGGACAGATGTTTGATTACTCCAGGTCAAGTCGGCATAAGGAGGGAGGAAGTGTTGGGTATTCTAAAAGGCATTAAGGTGGACAAGTCCCCAGGTCCGGATGGGATCTATCCCAGGTTTCTGAGGGAAGCGAGAGAGGAAATAGCTGGGGCCTTAACAGATATCTTTGCAGCATCTTTAAACACGGGTGAGCTCCCGGAGGACTGGAGAATTGCTAATGTTGTCCCCTTGTTTAAGAAGGGTAGCAGGGATAATCCAGGTAATTATAGACCGGTGAGCCTGACGTCAGTGGTAGGGAAGCTGCTGGAGAAGATACTGAGGGATAGGATCTATTCCCATTTGGAAGAAAATGGTCTTATCAGTGAAAGACAACATGGTTTTGTGCAGGGAAGGTCATGTCTTACCAACTTAATAGAATTCTTTGAGGAAATGACAAAGTTGATTGATGAGGGAAGGGCTGTAGATGTCATATACATGGACTTCAGTAAGGCGTTTGATAAGGTTCCCCATGGTAGGCTGATGGAGAAAGTGAAGTCGCATGGGGTCCAGGGTGTACTAGCTAGATGGATAAAGAACTGGCTGGGCAACAGGAGACAGAGAGTAGCAGTGGAAGGGAGTTTCTCAAAATGGAGACGTGTGACCAGTGGTGTTCCACAGGGATCCGTGCTGGGACCACTGTTGTTTGTGATGTACATAAATGATTTGGAGGACAGTATAGGTGGTCTGATTAGCAAGTTTGCAGACGACACTAAGATTGGTGGAGTAGCAGATAGTGAAGGGGACTGTCAGAGAATACAGCAGAATATAAATAGATTGGAGAGTTGGGCAGAGAAATGGCAGATGGAGTTCAATCAAGGCAAATGCGAGGTGATGCATTTTGGAAGATCCAATTCAAGAGTGAACTATACAGTAAATGGAAAAGTTCTGGGGAAAATTGATGTACAGAGAGATTTGGGTGTTCAGGTCCATTGTTCCCTGAAGGTGGCAACGCAGGTCAATAGAGTGGTCAAGAAGGCATACGGCATGCTTTCCTTCATCGGACGGGGTATTGAGTACAAGGGTTGGCAGGTCATGTTACAGTTGTATAAGACTTTGGTTCGGCCACATTTGGAATACTGCGTGCAGTTCTGGTCGCCACATTACCAAAAGGATGTAGATGCTTTGGAGAGGGTGCAGAGGAGGTTCACCAGGATGTTGCCTGGTATGGAGGGCACTAGCTATGAAGAGAGGTTGAGTAGATTAGGATTATTTTCATTAGAAAGACGGAGGTTGAGGGGGGACCTGATTGAGGTGTACAAAATCATGAGAGGTATAGACAGGGTGGATAGCAAGAAGCTTTTTCCCAGAGTGGGGGATTCAATTACTAGGGGTCACGAGTTCAAAGTGAGAGGGGAAAAGTTTAGGGGGGATATGCGTGGAAAGTTCTTTACGCAGAGGGTGGTGGGTGCCTGGAATGCGTTGCCAGCGGAGGTGGTAGACGCAGGCACGATAGCGTCTTTTAAGATGTATCTAGACAGATACATGAATGGGCAGGAAGCAAAGAGATACAGACCCTTAGAAAATAGGCGACATGTTTAGATAGAGGATCTGGATCGGCGCAGGCTTGGAGGGCTGAAGGGCCTGTTCCTGTGCTGTAATTTTCTTTGTTCTCTTTGTTCTTTATATCAGTAAGTGGGGAAAAAAATTAAATGTATGTTGTGACCGGTGAAGAAGTGGAACTAAAATAAACAGTGCACTCCTCTCACCTCGGTCGTAACAGGAGGTATAAATATAAGTTCCAACATGTCTGCTCCCAGTTAAGACTTTATGTTAGTTTTACTCTGAATACACAACATGACGCCAAAAGAATCGGATTGATTTTTTTACATTTAATTTGAGCGATTACAGTTTGAAGAACATTCTGACACACTTTTTGGAACTCCCAAAGTCGATTTTGAGGAAGTTTGAGCGATTTGAAATATTGCCTCATGTATCTGCAATTCTTGTTCAGCTACAACTCAGTGAGTACATAATTTTAAAAACTGAAGACATATTTTGGGACAATGGGGGAATTTAACCCTAACAAAGAAGAGAGGTGTAATTACATCAAAGGTTACACATTTGGCTGTAAGCTAATAAAATCCTAAATGAGGATGACGTGAATGTTTTCCTCACCATGATAGAGCCAGAAGCATTTGAGGTGGTGTTTAACTAATGTTGCCCATGAGACCCCAGTAATTTGGACTATTCTGGAATAGATGAGATTCGGGACTTATATTATGACATGACTAGGAATGAAATTGCACTGCGAGTGGCATTTTGTGGAAGGAAGCAGTTGCCAAATGCTTCTATTGTAGATTATATTCTCAAATGAAAGAAACTTTCTCATCACGGTGGTTATGGTGCAAACTTAGAAGTCAACCTAGAGACACGTTCATTGGAGGTCTAAAGAACAGTAAAATTCAGGCCAAGCTTTTGTGTAAAGGCAATAAGCTGACATGGAAAGAGGTCTGCAATGAGGCTACAGCCATGGAAATGGCAGGAAGGAATAGTGGCAGATTGCAAGGAAGTTCTTTTCCTGAGCCAGCAGGTAAGGTCCAGCAGATTTCAGCAGGAACCAGGCAGCCAGGTTTACAGAGTCAGAAATTTAGATGCTATTGTTGCCATGGTAGCCAACAACCATCTAAATACTCCCATTTCCAGTCAAAGTGCTATGGCTGTGGGAAGGTTGGTCATATCCAGATGGCATGCAGGAGTAGAGGAAACAGTAATGCTCCAGGTCGTGGTAAAGCTCCCAGGTTGTAGCAATGCACCAGGTCGAAGTTGTTTTAGACCTAAAGCTAGATAAGGCTCCTGAAAGTCTGCAGATGTACATATGGTAAATATGGAAACAGAAGTTGATGTTATCGAGTAGGAAGATCAAAAGTTGTACTCAGTCAGAGAGCAAGGAAAACAGCACATGGAAGTTGAGAGAAAAAAGGCTGAAGGTATAATTCCAGCATCCACAGTAAAGATGAAAATCAGAGATTCACAACTTACCTTTGTCATTGATACAGCTGCAGCAGTGTCTATTATCTTGGAAGGAGATGAACAAGTCCCTAAGTCACATTCCCTTACAAAAAAACTGGTGTGAAACTGACTAGTTATTCCAATAACAGTATTTCAGTATTAAGTGAACTGAGTGTTATGGTGGAATACAATGATGCATCCTATAATTTGCCATTGGTAGTAGGCCAAGAGAAGAAAGTCTCCCTGATGGGAAGAAATTGACTTGAGTAAGTACAGTTAAACTGGCTGAGTTATATGCAATAAGGATCAGTAAGAATATGTCTGACATTGTGGGACTGAAGACTGATTCAATTTTTAGCCTATGAGTTACCTATAAATTACTTTACATGCACAGATGACATCCAGTGTCTGCCAGAGAAATTGCTGAAGAAACTCACAAGGATGTGGTGCTCAGTAAAGTATTCAATGATGTCATGAGTGGCTGGTTTAAAGAGTATGATGATTTAAAACACACAGGAGTATTTCACAGAAAGAAGTGAACTGAGTGCAGATCAGGGCTGTCTCCTATAAGGCTTAAGAGTCACTATTTCTCCAAGGTTTAGGGAGAGATAGTTAGAGGAAATTCATCAAGAGTACACAGGGATAGTCCAGATGAAAGCAGACGCAAGACACTATTTTTGGTATCTAAAGGCAGATAGAGATAAGAACATAGGAGCAGGAGTAGCCCATTCAGCCCATCGAGCCTGCCCCGCCATTCAATATGATCATGGCTGATCATCCACGTCAATGCCTCTTTCCCACACTATCCCCATATCCCCTTATGTCATTTATATTTAGAAATCTGTCAATCTCTACGTTAAACATACTCAATGACTGACCTTCCACAGCCCTCTGGGATAGAGAATTCCAAAGATTCACAACCCTCTGAGTAAAGAAATTTCTCCTCATCTCGGTCCTAAATGGCTTCCCCCTTATTTTGAAATTGTGTCCCCTGGTTCTAGACTCCCCAACCAGGGAAAACATCTTAGCTGCATCTATCCTGTCTATCCCTTTAAGCATTTTGTAGGTTTCAATGAGATAACCTCTCATTCTTCAAAACTATAGAGAATACAGGCCCAGTTTCCCCAATTTCTATTCATAGGACAGACCCGCCATCCCAGGAACAAGTCTGGTGAATCTTCATTGCATTCCCTCTATGGCAATAATATCCTTCCTAAGGTAAGGGGACCAAAACTGCACACAGTACTCCAAGTGCGGTCTAACCAAGGTTCTATACAATTGAAGCAAGACTTCACTACTCCTGTCCTCAAATCCTGTTGCAATAAAGGCTAACATACCATTAGCCTTCCTAATTGGTTGCTGCATCTACATGTTAGCTTTAAGTGACCAATTGACGAGAACACCAAGGTCCCTTTGCACATCTACACTTTCTAATCTCTCACCAATATTCCAGGGTATAGAATCTTCAGGCATGATAGGGGAGGGGATAAAAGAGGAGGTGGCATTGCACTGTTGATCAAGGAGTCAATTACTGCAGTAAGGAGGGATGATATCTTAGAAGGTTCCTCAAATTAGGCCATATGGGTAGAACTTAAGAACAAAAGGGGGGCAATCACTTGGCTGGGCATGTACTACAGGGCTCCGAACAGTCAGGGAGAGATAGAGGAACAGATATGTAGGCAAATCTCAGAGAGGTGTAAAAAGAATAGGGTAATAATAATAGGGGATTTCAACTTACCTAATATCAACTGGAATTCTTTTGGGCCTCCTTATCTCGAGAGACAATGGATACGCGCCTGGAGGTGGTCAGTGGTTTGTGAAGCAGCGCCTGGAGTGGCTATAAAGGCCAATTCTGGAGTGACAGGCTCTTCCACAGGTGCTGCAGAGAAATTTGTTTGTCGGGGCTGTTGCACAGTTGGCTCTCCCCTTGCGCCTCTGTCTTTTTTCCTGCCAACTACTAAGTCTCTTCGACTCGCCACAATTTAGCCCTGTCTTTATGGCTGCCCGCCAGCTCTGGCGAATGCTGGCAACTGACTCCCACGACTTGTGATCAATGTCACACGATTTCATGTCGCGTTTGCAGACGTCTTTATAACGGAGACATGGACGGCCGGTGGGTCTGATACCAGTGGCGAGCTCGCTGTACAATGTGTCTTTGGGGATCCTGCCATCTTCCATGCGGCTCACATGGCCAAGCCATCTCAAGCGCCGCTGACTCAGTAGTGTGTATAAGCTGGGGATGTTGGCCGCTTCAAGGACTTCTGTGTTGGAGATATAGTCCTGCCACCTGATGCCAAGTATTCTCCGAAGGCAGCGAAGATGGAATGAATTGAGACGTCGCTCTTGGCTGGCATACGTTGTCCAGGCCTCGCTGCCGTAGAGCAAGGTACTGAGGACACAGGCCTGATACACTCGGACTTTTGTGTTCCGTGTCAGTGCGCCATTTTCCCACACTCTCTTGGCCAGTCTGAACATAGCAGTGGAAGCCTTACCCATGCGCTTGTTGATTTCTGCATCTAGAGACAGGTTACTGGTGATAGTTGAGCCTAGGTAGGTGAACTCTTGAACCACTTCCAGAGCGTGGTCGCCAATATTGATGGATGGAGCATTTCTGACATCCTGCCCCATGACATCCAGCCAACTGGAATAGTCTTAGTGCAAATGGCTTAAAGGGGGAGGAATTCTTAAAATGCATCAAGGAGAGCTTTTTGAGCCAGTACATAGAAAGTCCGACAAGAGAAGGGGCAGTACTGGACCTAATCCTAAGGAATGAAGCTAGGCAAGTGGTAGAAGCATCAGTGGGGGAGCATTTCGGGGATAGTGACCATAACTCTGTAAAATTTAAGGTAGTTATGGAAAAGGACAAAGACGAACCAGATATAAAGGTATTGAATTGGGGGAAGGCTGATTTCAATTTGATAAAACAGGATCTGGCCAAAGTGGACTGGGAGCAGCTACTTGTAGGAAAGTCTACATCAGGCCAGTGGAAGGCATTCAAAGAGAAAATAGTGAGAGTTCAGGGCCAACATGTACCCTTTAAGGTGAAGGGTAGGACCAACAAGTCCAGGGAACCCTGGATGTCAAAGGATATAGAGTAATGGATCAGAAAAAAAAGGCTTATGGCAGATTCAGAGCACTGAAAACAGCGGAGGCATTAGAGGAGTATAGAAAGTGTAGTGGGGTACTTAAAAAAGTAATCAGGAGAACAAAGAGGGGGCATGAAAAAACATTGGCGGTCAATATAAAGGAAAATCCGAAGGCGTTTTATAAGTATATTAAGGGCATGAGGATAGCCAGGGAAAGAGTACGGCCCATTAGGAACCAAAGTGACAATCTGTGTGTGGAGCCGGAGGACATAGGTGAGGTTTTAAATGATTACTTTTCATCTGTTTTCACTGTGGAGAATGACGATGTAGGTGTAGAGATCAGGGAGGGGGATTGCGATCTACTTGTTCTTATTAACATTGAAAGGGAGGAAGTATTAGATGCTTTAGCAGGCTTAAAAGTTAATAAAGCCCCAGACCCAGATGAGATGTATCCCAGGTTGTTGTGTGAGGCAAGGGAGGTTATAGCAGGGGCACTGACACAAATCTTCAGATCCGCTCAGGCCACAGGAGAGGTACCAGAGGACTGGAGGACAGCGAATGTGGTACCATTATTCAAGAAGGGTAGCAAGGATAGACCAGGTAATTACAGGCTGGTGTGTCTAACATCAGTGGTTGGGAAACTATTGGAAAAAATTCTGAGGGGCAGGATTAATCTCCACTTGGAGAGGCAGGGAATAATCAGGGATAATCAGCACGGCTTTGTCAGCGGGAGATCATGGCTAACTAACTATGATTGAATTTTTTGAGGAGGTGACTAGATGTGTAAATGAGGGTAAAGCAGTAGATGTAGTCTACATGGACTTCAGTAAGGCTTTTGATAAGGTCCCGCATGGGTGATTTTTTAAGAAGGTAAGAGCTCATGGGATCCAGGGCAATTTGGCAAATTGGATCCAAAATTGGCTTGGTGGCAGGAAACAGAGGGTAATGGTTGAGGGTTGTTTTTGCAAGTGGAAGCCTGTGACCAGTGGTGTACCACAGGGATCGGTGTTGGGACCCTTGCTGTTTGTCGTGTACATTAATGATTTAGACTGGGCGGCACAGTGGCACAGTGGTTAGCACTGCAGCCTCACAGCTCCAGTGACCCGGGTTCAATTCGAGGTACTGCCTGTGTGGTGTTTGCAAGTTCTCCTTGTGTCTGCGTGGGTTTTCTCCGGGTGCTCCGGTTTCTTTCCACAAGCCAAAAGACTTGCAGGTTGGTAGGTAAATTGGCCATTATAAATTGCCCCTAGTATAGGTAGGTGGTAGGGAAATATAGGGACAGATGGGGATGTGGTAGGAATATGGGATTAGTGTAGGATTAGTATAAATGGGGGTTGATGGTCGGCACAGACTCGGTGGGCCGAAGGGCCTGTTTCAGTGCTGTATCTCTAAACTAAACTAAACTAAACTAAACATGAATATAGGAGGTATGATAAGTATGTTCGCAGATGACATGAAAATTGGTGATGTCGTAAATAGTGAGGAGGAAAGCCTTAGATTACAGGATGAGAGATGGGCTGGTAAGATGGGCAGAACAGTGGAAAATGGAATTTAATCCTGAGAAGTGTGAGGTGATGCAATTTGGGAGGACTAACAAGGCAAGGGAATATACAAAGGGTGGTAGGACCCTAGGAAGTACAGAGGGTCAGAGGGACCTTGGTGTACTTGTCCATAGCTCATTGAAGGCAGCAGTACAGGTAGACAAGGTTGTTAGGAAGGCATAAGGAATACTTGCCTTTATTAGCCGAGGCATAGAAATTAAGAGCAGGGAGGTTATGATGGAGCTGTATAAACCACTAGTTAGGCCACAGCTGGAGTATTGTGTACAGTTCTGGTCACCACACTACAGGAAGGATGTGATTGCACTGGAGAAGGTGCAGAGGAGATTCGCCAGGATGTTGCCTGAGCTGGAGAATTTCAGCTATGAAGAGAGACTGAAAAGGCTAGGGTTGTTTTCCTTGGAACAGAAAAGGATGAGGGGGACATGATTGGGGGGCATTGATAGGATAGACAGGAAGAAACTTTTTCACTTAGCGGAGGCGTCAATAACCAGGAGCCAGGAGGCATAGATTTAAGGTAAGGGACAGGAGGTTTAGAGGGGATTTGGAGAAAAGAAATTTCACCCAGAGGGTGGTTGGAATCTGGAATACACTGCCTGAAGATGTGGGAGAGGCAGGAACCCTCACAACATTTAAGAAGTATTTAGATGAGCACTTGAAACGCCATAGCATACAAGGCAACAGGCCAAGTGCTGGAAAATGGGACTAGAATAGTTAGGTGCTTGATGGCCGGCACAGACACGATGAGCCGAAGGGAAGGGCATGTTTCTGTGCTGTATGACTGTATGACTCTATAACCATTTAAGAAATACTCTGCACATCTATTCCTCCGACCAAAGTGGAGAACTTCAGATTTTTCCACATGATATTCCAACTGCCACTTTCTTGACCATTCACTAAGTTTTTCCAAATCCCCTTGAAGCTGCATCTTTTTTTTATTCATTCATGGGAAGTGGGTGTCACTGGCTTTGCCAGCATTTATTGCCCATCCCTAATTGCCCTTGAGAAGGTGGTGGTGAGCTGCCTTCTTTAACCGCTGCAGTCCATGTGAGGTAGGTACACCCACAGCGCTGTTAGGAAGGGAGTTCCAGGCTTTTGACCCAGCGACAGTGAACGAACAGCGATATAGTTCCAATTCAGGATGATGTGTGATTTGGACGGGAACTTGCAGGTGGTGATGTTCCCATGCATCTGCTGCTCTTGTACGTCGAGATGGTAGAGGTCGCAGGTTTGGAAGGTGCTCTAAGGAGCCTTGGTGCGCTGCTGCAGTGCATTTTGTAGATGGTACACACTGCTGCCACTGTGCGTTGGTGGTGGAGGGGGTGAATGTTTGTGGATGGTGTGCCAATCAAGCAGGCTGCTTTGTCCTGGATGGTGTCGAGCTCCTTGAGTGTCGTTGGAGCTGCACCCATCCAGGCAAGTGGAGAATATTCCATCACACTCCTGACTTGTGCCTTGTAGATGGTGGACAGGCTTTGGGGAGTCAGGAGGTGAGTTACTCGCCACAGGATTCCTACCCTCTGACCTGCTCTTGTAGCCATGGTATTTATATGGCTACTCCAATTCAGTTTCTGGCCAATGGCAGCCCCTAGCATGTTGATAGTGGGGGATTCAGCGATGGTAATGCCATTGAATGTCAAGGGGAGATGGTTAGATTCTCTCTTGTTTGAGATGGTCATTGCCTGGCACTTGTGTGGTGCAAATGTTACTTGCCACTTATTAGCCCTACGATGGATATTGTCCAGGTCTTGCTGCATTTCTACATGGACTGCTTCAGTATTTGAGGAGTCGCGAATGGTGCTGAACGTTGTGCAATCATCAGCGAACATCCCCACTTCTGGCCTTATGATTGAAGGAAGGTCATTGATGAAGCAGCTGAAGATGGTTGGGCCTAGGACACTACCCTGAGGAACTCCTGCAGTGATGTCCTGGAGCTCAGATGATTGACCTCCAACAACCACAACCATCATCCTTTGCTCTAGGTATGACTCGAACCAGCAGAGAGTTATCTCCCTGATTCCCAGTGACTCCAGTTTTGCTAGGGCTCCTTGATGCCATACTCGGTCAAATGCTGCCTTGATGTCAAGGGCAGTCACTCTCACCTCACCTCTTGAGTTCAGCTCTTTTGTCCATGTTTGATCCAAGGCTGTAATGAGGTCAGAAGCTGAATGACCCTGTCGGAACCCAAACTGGGTATCACTGAGCAGGTTATTGTTAATCAAGTGCTGCTTGATGGCACTGTTGATGACACCTTCCATCACTTTGCTGATGATTAAGAGTAAACTGATGGGGCGGTAATTGGCCGGGTTGGACATGTCCTGCTTTTTATGTACAGGGCATACCTGGGCAATTTTCCATATTGCCGGGTAGATGCCATTGTTGTAGCTTTTCTGGAACTGCTTGGCTAGGGGTGCGGCAAGTTCTGGAGCACAGGTCTTCAGTACTATTGCCGGAATATTGTCAGGACCCATAGCCTTTGTAGTATCCAGTGCCTTCAATCATTTCTTGACATCACGCGGAGTGAATCGAATTGGCTGAGGTCTGGCATCTGTAATGCTGGGGACTTCAGGAGGGGGCCGAGATGGATCATCAACTGGGCACTTCTGGCTGAAGATTGTTGAAAATGCTTCTGCCTTATCTTTCGCACTGATGTGCAGGGCTCCCCCATTATTCAGGATGGGGATATTTGTGGAGCCACCTCCTCCAGTTGTTTAATTGTCCACCACCATTCACGGCTGGATATGGCAGGACTGCAGAGCTTAGAGCTGATACGTTGGTTATGGGATCGCTTAGCTCTGTCTATTACATGCTGCTTCTGCAGTTTGGCATGCAAGTAGTCCTGTGTTGTAGCTTCACCAAGTTGACACCTCATTTTGAGATATGCCTGGTGCTGCTCCTGGATTGCCCTCCTGCACTCTTCATTGAACCAAGGTTGGTCTCCTGGTTTGATGGTAATGGTAGAGTGAGGGATATGCCGGGTCATGAGGTTACAGATTGTGGTTGAGTACAATTCTGCTGCTGCTGATGGCCCACAGCGCCTCATGGATGCCCAGTTTTGCATTGTTAGATCTGTTCGAATCTATCCCATTTAGAACAGTGATAGTGCCACACAACACGTTGGACGGTATCCTCAATGTGAAGGCGGGACTTCGTCTCCACAAGGACTGTGCGGTGGTCACTCCTACCAATACAGTCATGGATAGAAGCATCTGTGGCAGGCAGATTGGTGAGAACAAGGTCAAGTATGTTTTTCCCTCTTGGTTCACTCACCACCTGCCGCAGACCCAGTCTAGCAGCTGTGTTCTTTAGAACTCGGCCAGCTCGGTCAGTAGTGGTGCTACCGAGCCACTCTTGGTGATGGACATTGAAGTCCCCCACCCAGAGTACATTTTGTGCCCTTGCCATCCTCAGTGCTTTCTCCACGTGGTGTTCAACATGGAGGAGTACTGACTCATCAGCTGAGGGAGGGCGGTAGGTGGTAATCAGTAGGAGAGTACCTTTCCCATGTTTGACCTGATGCCATGAGACTTCATGGGGTCCAGAGTCGATGTTGAGGACTCCCAGGGCAACTCCCTCCCTACTGTAGACCACTGTCCCGCCACCTCTGCTGGGTCTGTCATGCCAGTGGGACAGGACATACCCAGGGATAGTGATTGCAGTGTCTGGGACATTGTCTGTAAGGTATGATTCCATGAGTATGACTATGTCAGGCTGTTGCTTGACTAGTCTGTGAGACAGCTCTCCCAACTTTGGCACAAGCCCCCAGATGTTACTAAGGAGGACTTTGCAGAGTCGACAGGACTGGGTTTGCCGTTGTCGGTTCCGGTGCCTCGGTCGATCTTCCTCACAACATACATTCCTACCAAGTTTTGTGTCATCTGCGAACTTGGAAATATTACATTTCGTTCCCACATCCAAATCATTGATGTATATTGTGAACAAGCATTGATCCCTGCTGTACCCCACTAGTCACAGCCTGTCAACGCGAGAATGACCCGTTTATTCCTACTCTCTGTTTTCTGCCTGTTAACCAATCCTTAATCCATGCCAGTATATTACCTCCTATCCCATGTGCTTTAATTTTGCCAACCAACCTCCTGTGGGGGACTTTATAAAGAGCCTTCAGAAAATCCAAGTATACTCCGTCCACTGACTCCTCTTTATCAATACTGTTCGTAACATCCTCAAAAAACTCCAAAAGTTCGTCAAACATGATTTCCCATTCATAAATCCATGTTGACTATGCCCAATCAGATCATTATTATCCAAGTGTCCATTTATCTTATCCTTTATAATAGATTCTAGCATTTTCCCAATGACTGATATAAGGTTAACAGGTCTATAATTCCCTGTTTTCTCTATCCCTCCCTTCTTCAATAGTGGGGTGACATTTGCTACCTTCCAACCTGCAGGAACTGCTCCAGAATCTATAGAATTTTGGAAGATGATCACCAATGCATCCATTATCTCCATAGATACCTCTTTCAATACTCTTGGATGTCGAATATCAGGTCCTGGGGACTTATCAATCTTAAGCCCCATTCATTTCTCCAATACAACCTTCTTACTAATACTAATTTCCTTCAATTCCTCATTCACCCTAATCCCTTTGATCTCTAATTCTGGGAGATTTCTTGTACCTTCTTCAGTGAAGACAGACACAAAGTAATCATTTAGCTTCTCTGCCATTTCTCTATTCCCCATTATAAATTCTCCTGACTCTGTCTGTAATGGACCCACATGTGTCTTAGCCAAACGTTTCCTTTTTACATACCTGTAGAAGTTTTTACAGTCCATTTTTATATTTTTTGTTAGCTTACATTCACATTCTATTCTCCCTTTCTTTATCAGTTTCTTGGCTCTTCTTTGTCGTAATCTAAAATCCTCCCAATCCTCAGGTTTACTACTTTTTCTGGCAACTTTATAAGCCTTTTCTTTTAATCTTATACAATCCTTAACTTCTTTGTTGTCCATGGTTGACTGCCTTTCCTTTTGGGGTTTTTGTGCCTGGAAGGAATGTATAGTTGCTGTAAACTATGTAATATTTCTTTAAAGACTACCCATTGCCTATGTGCTGTCATACCTTTTAATGTATTTTCCAAATCCACCTCAGCCAATTTGCCCCTCATACCTTCATAATTTTCTTTGTTCAAATTTAACACCCTGGCTTCAGATTGAACTACCTCATTTTCAAACAGAATGTAAAATCCTACCATATTATCGTCACTCATCCCTAAAGGTTATTTTACAGCAAGATTATTAATTAGCCCTTTCTCATTACATAATACTAGATCTAAAATAGCCTGCTCTCTAGTCAGTTTCTCAACATATTGCTCTAGAAAACCATCCCTAACACATTCCAGAAACTAGTCCTCCACTGCATTAGTGCTCATTAGGTTTACCTAGTCTATATGCAGATCAATGTCACCCATGATTACTGTATTACCCATGCTACATGCTTCTCTAATCTCCTGATTAATACCATGCCCCACTCTACCAATACTGTTCGGTGGCCTATAAACAACTCCTACCAATGTTTTCTGCCCCTTGCTGTTTCTTAGCTCCACCCAAACAGATTCCACATTTTGTGCGTCCAATCTGAGATCCTCCCTTACTAATGTACTGATCCTATCCTCCTTTTCCTTTTTGCCTGTTCTTCCTAAATGTTGAATATTCTTGAATATTCAGTTCCCAGTCTTGGTCACTCTGCAGCCACGTTTCCGTTCTGGCAATTAGATCATACCCATTTACCTCTATTTGTGCCTTTAAGTCATCTACCTTGTTGCGAATGCTGTGTGCATTCAGGTAGAATGCCTTAACCTTGTTTTCTTGACATTCTGCATTCTAAGCCTAGTTGATGCTCGCCTTTGTTTCGCCTGCCTTCTCGTGCCACTTGCTACTCTTCTACCTCCTGTTGCCAGCTTTACTTCCTTCCAATTTGAGCTACCTCTCAGGTTCCTATCCCCTGACAAGCTAGTTTAAACCCTCCCCAACGACACTAGCAAATCTCCCTGCGAGGATATTAGTTCTGGTCCTGTTCAGGTGTAGCCCGTCCATCTGGTACAGGTCCCACCTGCCCCAGAACCGGTTCCAATGTCTCAGAAATCTCATGCCCTCCCTCCTACACCAATTCTCCAGCCACGTGTTCAATCGATCAATTCTCCTATTCCTATGCTCACTAGCACGTGTCACTGGAAGTAATCCTGAAATTACTGCTCTGGAGATCCTGCTTTTTAATTTCCTTCCTAACTCCCTAAAATCTGCTTTCAGGACCTCATCCCTCTTCCTACCTATGTCATTGGTATCAATGTGGACCATGACCTCTGGCTGTTCATCCTCCCCCAGAAGGATGTCCTGCAGCCACTCCATGACATGCTTGACCCTGGCACCAGGAAGGCAACACACCATCCTGGAGTCATGTTTACTGCCATAGAAATGCCTGTCTGATCCCCTGACTATCGAATTCCCTATTACTATTGCTCTGACACTCTTCTTACCCCTCTCCTGTACAGCTGAGCCACCCATGGTGCCACAGACATCACTCTGGCTGCACCTCTCCCCTTCGAAGCACCATCGCTCTCACCAGTATCCAAAATGGAAACCCGATTAGCAAACAAGATAGACACAGGGGACTCCTGCACTGCCTGCCTGGTTCTCTTAGACTGCCTGGCAGTCACCCATTCCCTCTCTGCCTGCATGCTCCTAACCCATGGTGTGATCACCTCCTTAAACATGCTATCCACATAGTCCTCTGCCTTGCAGATGCACAACAGTGACTCCAGCCGCGGCCCGAGTTCAGAAAACTGTAGCGCAAGCTTCTGCAGCCGGTGACACTTCCTGCAGATGTGTTTGTCTAGGACATGTGGTGTGTCCATGACTTCCCACATATCGCAGGATGTACATTCCACTTGGCCGAGCTGAGCTGCCATACCACAACTTTAAAAACTTTTTGTTCCAATGAGAAGTAAAATAACTTACCAGTTACTCATCAATCAACTTCTTCCCCTTTACCGAAGAGAGAGGCAGCTACTGGAGGCTGAAAAAGGTAGAAGAAAGAAAGGAGCCCCTCCCTCACGCACCAAACTCCCACTTTATACTCTGTGCACTCAAATTTATTTTCTTCTTAATTTATGTTCCTCTCCTGACCGAACTCCCTCAATTACCAAACTGCCTTAACAGTCTATGCCCTCCAGCAGCACTCAACGCAGACAGCAGAAATGAGAGTCTCCTGAATTTACACTCTGAAAACAATGCAGTGTCAGCTCTGCTAGAGCTCTGTTACAGCTCAGAAACCAGTTTAAGCTAGTTACCTAATTAACTAGCTACAGCTATTTTCAGAGTGTTAGTATGCCCCTGTTTAAAACTGCAAGAAACCTAACTTACCTCTTAACCGAAACAGAAATTTCAATTAATTGCTAGATGTAAATAAAAAAAACTAGTCTTGAGAGATTAACCCTTAAAATTCACTCACTTGCCGAACTCCCTAGTTCACACTCAGCGCAGATATTGAAGAGTTGGTGAAAATCGTGAAGTGTGTCTCAGAATGAGAAATGATCCAACCAAAGTTCCTTTTATTCCATGGTCAAACATGAGAAATGAGTGGTATTGAGTATATGTCGATTTCTTTGAAGTGGAAGGTAATGAGTATTTTGTCTTGGTTGATAGCTATAGCAAGTGGATAAATGTTGAGTTTATGCCCAATATCACAAGCGCCAAAACTATTGAGGTTTTGAGAATTTGTTTGCAATTTATGGGTTGCCAGAAGTGTTGGTGTCAGATCATGGTCCACAGTTTACGTCAGAAGAGTCTGAAATATTTCTGAGTAAGAATGGAGTCAACACACTCTAATATCACCATATCACCCAGTATCAAATGCTACTGCAGAAAGAAGTGTATAAATTGTGAAGAGATCGTTGCAGAAGTATTTGTTAGGTGACAAGCTAGGCAGTAATTTACATAATAAAAACAGAAAGTGCTGGAAATACTCAGCTTGTCTGTCAGCATCTGCGGAGAGAGAAGCAGAGTTAACATTTTAGGTCTATGGCCTTTCATCAGAACTGGCATAGATTAGAAATGTAATCGGTTTTAAGCAAGAGAAGTGGGGGTGGGGGGGGTGGGAAAGAGAACAAAAGGGAAAGTGCGTGATAGGGCAGAGGGCAGGAGAGATTAACTGACAAGGAGGTCATGGAGCAAAGGCAAAGGGAGTGTACTAATAATGTGGTGAAAGACCAAGCAATAGGGCAGAGAGAGTATTAATGACAGAATAATGAACAGCTCTGTCCAAAAACACAAACATGAAAAAACAAGTTTAAGGCAGGCACATGGCAAAACAAAAAATGTTAAAACAAAATAAAATAAAATAATAAAAAAAGGGGCAGTCATGCTCTGAAATTATTGAACTCAATGTTCAGTCCGAAAGGCTGCAGAGTGCCGAATTGGAAATTGAGGTGCTGTTCCTGGAGCTTGTGTTGATGTTCACTGGAACACTGCAGCAGGCCAAGGACAGAAATGTGGGCGTGAGAGCAGGGTGGGGGTGTTGAAATGGCAAGCAACGGAATCTCGGGGTCATGCTTTTGGACTAAGCGGAGGTGTCCGCAAAGTGGTCACCCAATCTGCGTTTAGTGTCCCCAGTGTAGTCTCCTTTGCATTCCCCTCCAGCCCCACAACTGTCCAAGATATCTGCACTCTTCTAATTCTGGCATCCTTGATTTTAATCGCTAGTATTGGTGGCTGCACCTTCAGTTACCTAGTCCCCAAGCTCTGGAATACCCTCCATAAATCTTTCTGCCTCTCCACCTTGCTCTCCTCCTTTAAGACACTCCCTCTTTGACCAAGCTTTTGGTCATCTGACTTAATATCTCCTTTTGTGGCTCAGTGTTGTACTTTATTTTATAACGCTCCTGTAAAATGCCTTGGGACATTTTATTACTTTAAAGGTGATATATGTGGGAGTAGGTTGTTTTGGGTGGTGGTGGGTAGTGGGTAGTGGTGATGATGGTAGTTGTACCACCTTCTTGATCATGGTCTCTCCCCTGCCAGTTAACTACGTATTGAACCAAGTATTTTTTCCCAAAAATATACTACTTTCATAAGATTTGTAAAAGTACATTACAACACCTGCTCAAATTTGACATTACATAAAGTGCAATATATTTCAGTTTCTTTCAATACAGCACATGAGGTGCCTCACAACACTTTCCAGTGCAGGCTTAATTTGTAATGTATATTTTACATTTCGTGTGAAACATTCCCTGGTGAACACAGCCCGAGGGGTTTTACATCGGTTCCAGCCCCTGGGTATACTATGGCAGGAGGGCCTGAGATAGTAGCCCATTGAGCCTTTGCAGCAGCTGCCCCAGGCTTTAGTATGTCCCTCAGCATGTAGTCCTTGCCAGTTTGCAACACTTGGTCATCGATAGCTCTTTGCACTGGAAGACCAGCAAGTTTCGGGCAGACCAAAGAGTGTCTTTTACCAAGTTGATAGTGATCCAGCAGCAGTTGATGTTTGTCTCAGTGTGCGTCCCTGGGAACAGCACTGAGGCCTGTGTTACAGAGCTGTTCTTAATGAACCGTGACAAAAAAATCAGAATCTCTTTCTAGACCTGCTTTTTAAAGGCACATTTCAGAAGGTGGGTGGGGGCAATCGTCTCTTCCCCACCACAGCCACTTCGAGGGCACCGTGCAGTGGCCCCTGAGACTCCCGGTGTGCAGGAAGAATCTGACGAGGAAGGCCCTTCTCACCATCAGCCAAGCTATGTCTTGGTGCTTGTTTGAAAGTTATGGTGATGAGGCATTCTGCAAAATGAATTTGACAGTCTGCTCAGAGAACCACTCAACAGGATCCACCATCTCCTTTTCCCCCAGGGCCTAGAGAATGTTGTGTCAACCACTGCCTGATGGACATAAGTCAAAGGAGTTTTTCTGCACAAACTTTTCCACGAGGGGCAGGCGGGACAACACAAAATGGAGCATTCCGCAGCAACGTGGTCAGACCCATCCTTCACAACAGCAGGGACGGATAGAACTTCAAACTTCAACACGTAGTGACACTTAGTGTTTGTGTACCGAGTGTCTGCACAGCTTGGTTCAGCTGTGCACAAAGGTGGCCATCAGGAAGAGGGCGATGTTGGGTACATTTTTTACTTCTTTGTTTGAACATCATGTCCCTGTGGACATGGTCCATTTTCAATCTCCAGATAAAGCGGAAGATGGCTCAGGTGACTGCCACAGCGCAGGAGCGGGATATCAGCCAGGCCTGCGGCACATAGAGCAACACTGATAGCACCTCACACCTAATGACCAGGATCTTACACACAATGGAGAGGGAATGTTGCTCCCACATATCCAAGGCTGGATTTTAAGAGCTCACTGCCGATCTCAGCAGTAAGCTCAAAAAATGGTGGCCCGCCCATACAGGCCGCACGGCAAAGTACCACCGTAATTTCCTGTGAGGTGGCTCATTTAAATGAACGGGACAGGCAACTCCCCCAATCACGTGGAGGGGGCGGGCTGTCCATCGCCGGCAATAGTGTCAGCTGCCAAACATTGGCGCTATTTTTAAAAGGCAGCCAGCCCTGACGGCAGATGTAAATTTTTAAAATAGTAACCTGCCAAAAATAAATAAATAAATTTATAACACCCCTTTCCCACCCTCCCAATAACAATTACAATAACTATTTGCCCTTCCCTCGCCCACAAAAACACTTGCCTTTTACATCTGACCTTGCCCCCCCAAACTGCACAAAGTTTAAAGGTCAACCCTTCCCACCATCCCCTACACCCATTATTTTTATTTGACCCCGTCCCCACTGCCACACTGAAAATATTACCTCCACTCCCCTCCCCAGCAGTGTGCCACCGCAATTCCCCAGATGGGGATTTGAAGGCACAGGAGTGCCGGCCACCGCACTGAAGATTATGGCGGACCCTCAAGATTGCAGGGAAGTCAATTTAAATGTATTCATTTAATTTATTTAAATATTTTAATTGTGGTCCCATTGCCTAGGGGTGAGGGGGTGAGGGTGAGTGGGCCGCCTCAGAGCCTCTCCGCCACTGGGAGGATCGGGCCGGACCCTCACGATGTCAAGGTCTGTGGCGGGCCTGATCCAGAGCCATCTTCGGGCAGCCTCCCACCCCCCCGCCACAGAATCTGACGCCTGGGGGGAACAAAATCCAGCCCCCAGTTTCTGTTTCACCTTGGCTATCCAGTTTTTGTCACATGTCCTGGCCCCTCTGAACCATAGCTCCAGCACCTTCAGGTAGTCTGACCTGACAGTGAAGGGGACTAAGGATCAGTCCGCCTGGTTCCCAAAGAACATGGCCTCACTTTTGCTGCAATTTTTTTTTCTCCCAAGGTCAGTTCAAATTGGTCACAGATGCTCATCAGTCTGCAAACCGACAGTGGTTCCGAGCAGAAGATGCCAACGCCATCCATGCACAAGGAGGCTTTGACCAGAGTGTCTGCTGCCTGGAATTGTCATCCCTCTTATGCCCGTACCTTTCCCGATGGACTGAGCAAAAGGTTTGATACAGCACATAAACAGGACAGGGAGAGATTGCAGCCCTGCCTGACTCCAGATTTGATCGGTAAACTTTCTGACTCCCACCATTGATTGAAACTGCACGAATGGTGTTTATGCAGAGCCGTTGGGAGTTGCTGATTCCCTTCCCCAAACCCATTTTGGAGAGTATGTACATCATGTAGGTGTACGATATTCTGTTAAAGGTCTTCTCCTGGTATAAGCTGATGAGGCAGGTGTCCACGCCCCTGTCCCATACATAGGCAATCATATCCCTGAGTAATGCAAAGCTATTCAGAGATATTCCTGCTGGGTACAGCAGAAGTCTGATCAATTGCACTTATTACTTCTTTGAACTGTTCTTCTGTAGTTTTATTCATCAACAGTTCTACTCAGCTTACTGTGGTCAATTTCTGCCTCATTCTTCCATAGTCAGCCTTACCTAAATTTAAATCCTTGGTTTGTGACTCACAATTCACCGCCTCAAAACTAATACTGAATTCAATCATGTTATGGTCACTGTTATTTAAGCGTTGCTCGCTTACCATTAGACTGTTAATTAATTCTGGCTCATTATTCATCACAAAAGCTACTTTGGCCTGCCCTGTGGTTTGTTCCAGAATGTATTGTTCCACAAACACTCAAGAAATTTGCTGCCTTTGGGACTTGAGCTGTTCTGTTTAACCCAGTCTATGCTAAAGCTAAAGTCACCAGTATTACCACCCTGCTTTTTCAACAAACTTCTCTGATCTCTGTTTTATACATCCTGCTACTTTATCACTGCTATTAGAAAGTCTGTAGAGAAATCCCATCAAAGTCGTGCACCTCATCTGTGATGGCCACTACATTATACCATTTAGGGTAAATTTGCACATCTATTTCATTTGTTTTATTCAATATGCTATGTGCATTTGTATAGAGAGCTCTTATTTGTCCAAGAGACCCTACCCCATCCTTTTAACATTTTCCAACAAGAGTTACTGAATTACCTTCCTCAACACAAACCAGCCTGTGTCATTTATGCTTAACTCTGTATTATTTCATATTCTGAGGGTTGTATTCTGCCAGAAAGATAGATGAAACCAGAAAGTTGTACAGTCTGGTCATAGTAGAAAGGAATATGAATGAGCTGAAGCACAGAAATGGCAGATTCGTGGGAAACAAAGGATAAACAAAAAATAAATATTTAAAAAAAATTTTAAAATAAAATAGAAAGGGGAAACTTCTTTAGAACGTTTCCTTAGGCAATGGTTCTGCTTGTTTAAGGTATATGTAGCTGAGCCACAGCAACAAGAAATGTCCCAGATTTAATCCCTGTGTCGAATTAACAAACCTTACCCAGACCATCTTGCATGTTAGAATTAGCCTCAACGTTCCTTGGGGTAAGAAAGGAAAATTTTCTCCTCCTGATTACTATTCAGTAACCCTTTCTGAAAGTGTGCACATGTAGACATCAGCTGCGAACAGGATAAGATTCAGAAGAAATGCTCCCCACTGTCAAATAGCCTGGTAAAACCCATAATCAAGACTCAGACATGAAAAATGGCTAACTGGTGAATACGAGAGGGTGACAGTGAACAGCTGGGAACCAGATATTTCAGGAGAATAGGAAGGGAGGAGCCCATCAAGGAAAAAAAGCATGAGAGAAGCAACATGATGAACAGGAAGTAGAGATTCATTCTGAATCTGTTGCCATGAAAAGGAAAAATACAGGTGTGTGTGCCAGCAGAATACAAAACATGCGTTGTGCAAATTGGAAGAGCTGTCCCACAGACTAGTCAAGCAACAGCTTGACATAGTCATACTCACGGAATCATACCTTGCAGACAATGTCCCAGACACCACCATCACTATCCCTGGGTATGTCCTGTCCCACCGGAAGGACAGACCCACCAGAGGTGGCGGCACAGTGGTATACAGTCAGGAGGGAGTTGCCCGGGGTGTCCTCAACATTGACTCTGTACCCCATGAAGTCTCATGGTATCAGGTCAAACATGGGCAAGAAAGCCTCCTGCTGATTACCACCTACTGTACCCCCCTCCACAGCTGATGAGTCTGTACTCCTCCAGGGCACAGAATTTACTCTGGGTGAGGGACTTCAACGTCTATCACCAAGAATGACTCGGTAGCATCACTACTGACCGAGCTGGCCGAGACCTAAAGGACATCGCTGCTAGACTGGGTCTGCAGCAGGTGGTGAGGGAACCAACAAGAGGGAAAAACCTACTTGAACTCGTCCTCACCAATCTACCTGTCACAGATACATCTCTCCATGAAAGTATTGCTGGGAGTGACCACCGCACAGTCCTTGTGGAAACAAAATCCCGTCCTCACATTGAGGATACCCACCATCGTGCTGTGTGGCACTACCACTGTGCTAAATGAGATAGATTTCTAAAGATCTAGCAACTCAAAACTGGGTATCCATGAGGCGCTGTGGGCCAGCAGCAGCAGCAGAATCGTATTCAATCACAATCTGTAACCTCATGGTCCGGCATATCCCCCACTCTACCATTACCATCAAGCTGGGGCACCAACCCTTGTTCAATGAAGAGTACAGGAGGGCATGCTAGTAGCAGCACCAGGCATACCTAAAAATGGGGTGTCAGCCTGGTGAAGCTACAACAAAGGACTACTTGCATGCCAAACAGCGGAAGCAGCATGCAATAGACAGATCTAAGCGATCCCACAACCAACAGATCAGATCTAAGCTCTGCAGTCCTGACACATCCAGTCGTGAATGATGGTGGACAGTTAAACAACTAACAGGAGGTTCCTCAGCAGTTTGGCTTGAACGCTTTCAAAGTATGTTTACTCTATTGCCGTCAACTCCTGAGGTTTGAGTCTTTGCAATAAATGGTACTGGCAAAAATGAAAAGTAAAAACTTCAGCATAATTACAATCTCGACAGATTGCTAACATAGAATGTTGATGGTGAACGGAATGCAAAAATTAGAACTTTGGCTATCACCTCATGCTTTTGACTAGTTTGGGCCCAGATTCTAGTTCAGACTAGTTACCCTCCAATCCTGTAACCTTTACAATAGCCACCATAGTTAAACAAGTCATGGGAAAATCTATTAAAGAGATACCAAGTCTGCCATTAAGATGATACTGAGAATTCCAAAAAAATTACAACACATCAAGGAAGAATAACAAAGTCGTTTTTTGGAACAGTTAATGAGTCCATAAATATCCCCATCCTCGATGATGGGGGGGCCCAGCACATCAGTGCAATAAAACGAGACTGAAGCATTTGTATCCATCTTCAGGCAGAAGTGCCGAGTGGATGATCCATCTCGGCCTCCTCCTGAGGTCCCCAGCATCACAAATGCCAGTCTTCAGCCAATCCAATTCACTCCACATGATATCAAGAAACAGTGAAGGTACTGGATACAGCAAAGGCTATGGGCCTTGACAACATTTCGGCAATAGTACTGAAGACCTGTGCTTCAGAACTAGCCCCGCCCCTAGCCAAGCTGTTCCAGTGCAGCTACAACTTTGGCATCTACCCGGCAATGTGGAGAATTGCCCGGGTATGTCTCGTGCGCAAAAAGCAGGACAAATCCAACCCGGACAATTATCGCCCTATCAGTCTACTCCCAATCATCAGCAAAGTGATGGAAGGGGTCGTCGACAGTGCTATCAAGTCGCACTTTTTTTTATTCATTCATAGGATGTGAGCATCGATGGCAAGGGCCATCCCTAATTGCCTTTGAGAAGATGGTAGTGAGCTGCCTTCTTGAACCACCACAGTCCATGTGGGTTAGGTACACCAACAGTACTGTTAGGTATGGAGTTCCGGGATTTTGACCCAGCAACAGTGAAGGAACGGCAATATAGTTCCTAGTCAGGATGATATGTGACTTGGAGGGGAACTTGCAGATGGTAGTGTTCCCATGCATCTGCTGCCCTTGTCCTTCTAGGTGGTAGAGGTCATGGTTTGGAAGGTGCTGTTGAAGGAGGATTCGCAAGTTGACGAATGTATCTTCTAGATGGTATACCCTGCCGCCACTGTGCATCGGTGGTGGAGGGAATGAATGTTGAAGGTGGTGGATGAGGTGCCAATCAAGCGGGCTGCTTTGTCCTGGATGGTGTCGGGCTTCACGATTGTTGTAGGAGGCACACTCATCTAGGCAAGTGGAGAATATTCCATCGGAGTCCTGACTTGTGCCTTGCAGATGGTGGACAGGCTTTGGGGAGTCAGGAGGAGAGTTACTCGCCTCAGGATTCGCAGTCTCTGACTAATTTTTGTAGCCACAGTATTTATATGGCTTGTTCAGTTAAATTTCTGGTCAATGTTAACCCCCGAGAATGTTGATGGTGGGAAGGGTGGGGCGGGGGCGGGGGCGGGTGGTTGGCGGATTCAACGATGGTACTGCCATTAAATGTCAAGGGAAGATGGTTAGATGCTCTCTTGTTTGAGATGATCATTGCCTGGTAGTTGTCTGGCTTGAATGTTACTTGCCACTGCTTCAGTATGTGAGGAGTTGCAAATAGTATTGTTGAAATTGTATCTCTTACTACATTTGCTGCAAGACTCACTCTTGAAGGCCAGTATAGTGGGCTTGGGGGGTTTCTTTATAACGGATATGTACCTACAGAAAGCATTGAAAACCACTTGTATGGCAATTTAACCAAGTGATATTTTACAGAGTGAGAAACATTGCAAACAACTCTGATGAGGATTTTCCAACCATAAAAGGTGAGTCATCTTTCTCTTTTAGATGCCAACAGACATGCAGTGTATTTACAGCATTTTCTGGTTCTTTTTAAAGTTTCTGCTATTTATGTTTTTAAATCACTGAAAAATATCTTTAGATGACTGAATATTAGCTGCTAACTTGACAAAACATACCATTAAATTGAGTTTCTTGATACAATATTTTTTAAACTGTGATTAAACAGGATATGATTTGGCCTGTACATAACACACTTGGTCATGAGTTGCACAGGGACTCGCGATGCAAATCAAAGGAAGAGTCAAATCATGCGAGGAAATTCTGGGAGATGAATTTTGAAGCAGGTACTGGCGGAATCAGCTTCTTCCCCAATTTGCTGCCAGAAGAAGTACTTGATCTGATTCAATGCTGCACACCTGCCAAAAGCAGTATGGGACTTCAGAAAAAAATAGACACAAATAAAATGTGGTAGAAAATGTTAGTCAAAAACTATTTATCCATGCTTAGTGCTGCTAACGAGATAGCTATTCCACCAAAATGAAATGGCAAAAATTCAGGCAAGAAGTTGATTTTTGCTATTTAAGATCCCTGTTCCGATCGTGAATAACTCAGGCAAAATTACACATCTCTGCACATTAATTAAAAAGTGATGCTTTAATGCAGGTCTGATCTGGAGTCAGGAAGCTTAATAATAGGAACAGTTTCCAAACATCACCACAATGCTAACAGTAGTGACTAGTGCAGAGTTCTGCTATTTCCAGGAAACTTGCACTACAGCAGGAAGAGATATGGGTCATCAAGGAGTACAGAGGGCTCAGCAGGCATGTATATTGACATCAGCAGATATATTGCCTGAGTATGCCTGAGCAGCATTATGTGAATAGTGCATTTTCAAAAAGAACTGGATAAATACCTGAATGGGAAAAAAATTGTATGGTAAGAGCAGGGAACTGGGACCATTTGCACAGCTCTTTCAAAGAGCTAGCACAGACACGATGTACCAAATGGCCTCCTTCTGCACTGCATGATTCTTTAATGAAGAGGGCTCCTACTCAACTGGCAAGCTGTGACTCAAATGTGCTGTTCAGTGCAAGAGAAACAATAGGGAATGTGAACTATTTGCAATGCACAGCCAATGGCAGTTAAGGTCACCATTGGCCACAACTTTTATACCACAGAGAGTTTCTGGACACCCACAGGAACATCTCAGAAGTCAACTGCTTTTCCACATGCTGCTTAATTATGGTGGTAACTGATGTGTTCCATTATAACTGTGGCGCTGGAAGGTGTGATACTCATGCACCCACGGTCTCCATTCCTGTGCAGGCTCCAGCGGGCTGGTAGCTTTCTGTAGAAAGCATGTGTTCCAGACAGACTTCCCTATAAAAGGCCAATGGATAATTGGTTTTCACCACTGACAGAGAAGACATGTCACAGTAAGGGAAGGAGAGGATGCCCAGATTTAGCAAGGCCTCACTGGGTGCACTTTCCTGAGAGGTTGAAGCCAGGAAAGGAAATTTGTCACAGAGAGTCTGGAATCAATGTATTGTAAGGAGATGGTGGGTCCATGTTGAGGGTGGGGAAGTTCCTTTTACCTGAAGTAAAGCCTTACTCTGCAGTCCCTCTCACCTCATTCAGATGTAGCTGCTGCATGTGGTCTCCTCCCTTCTTCCTCTCCCGCCTCCTCCTCCTTCTCCTCTTCCTTCCCCTCAAGGTGGCTGCTGAATACTTACCACCAGTAATGGAGATTATCTCGCGCATGTACTGCAGAGATCCCAACACCACCAAATTCTCCACCCCTTCCCCCCCCAACCCCAAGTAGTCTATGCAGCAAAATCTCTACTTTAGCAGACTGATACCTTTATCCACGGTGTATTGGGTGTCTCCATGGCTCTTGTTGAAGGTCTCTGATCTCTCATGGTGGGAAAGCGGAAGGGGGTCATGAGCCACATGTGCAAGGGAATATCCTTTGTCTCTGAGCAGCCATAGAACCATAGAAAAATTACGGCACAGAAGGAGGCCATTCAGCCCATTGTGTCTGCACCAACCGAAAAATCTAGCCGTCCAATCTAATCCCACCTTCCAGCAGCTGGTCTGTAGCCTTGCAAGTTACAGCACTTCAGGCACATGTCCAGGTACCTTTTAAATGAGTTGAGGGTTTCTGCCTCCACCACCGTTCTGCACAATGAATTCCAGACAACCATCTTTGTAAGGAAGGCATTCCCTGCACATTTGTTGGCTAATTTTAGTATTTGTGCATTGCATCGGTCCTTTGACCTGCATGCGTCACACGGCCCACAGGGAAAGCAGGCAGTGATGTCTCCCACACAACTAAGACAGATATGTCTGCAAAGCACTGCTAGGAGCAATGCTACACAATTGAATTTTGTGCCCCCTCTCCCCCAATCCATCAAGTTTAAAATTCATATCTTCATATTTTAATCCCTTCATGGCCTCACCCATCCCTCTCTTTGTAAGCTTTTCCAGCCCTACAACCCATGAGAACTGTGTGTTTCTCCAATTCTCTTCTTTTATTCATCATCCTTCCTTCACACCACCATTGGCAGTTATAACCTCTGCTATCTAGGTCCTGTGCTCTGGAATTCCCTTCCTAAACCCCTCCTCTTCTTTATAATGTCTCCTTCTTTAAGACTTCCCTTAAAACCTACCTCATTGACCAGGTTTTCAGTCACCCTCTTTATCTCTGCATCAATTTTTGTTTGAATATTCTCTTTGGGATGTTTTTCTATTTTGAAGGTGCAGCTACATAAATGTTGCTGTTAATTAACATAAGCATGTAGATGGTTCCTTGATAAAGCAAACAATGCTTCTACTTAAATTCAATTATTCATAGATGATAATATATACAGAAGGAAAATACATTTTGTCAATATATTGTCTGAAATTTACATTTCTATATGTAATCCGCTCACATGGTACATTTTTACAGTTTACAATGGGTGGCACTGCTGGGACTAAGAGCTGCCGGCCCGCTGATTGGCCAGCAGGTCAATGAGGTGGGACTTCCTCCCTCAAGTGGGTGGAAGTCCCGCCTCGAAACAATTAAAGCCTGGGGACCCGTAAAATACTGAACTGATCCCCAGATGAGGCGGAAACGGGTTCGCCACCGACTTTTACGTCAGTGGCCGTTCCCGTCTGCCCACTTTAAAATTCCGGCCATAGACTATTTCCTGTAAATCAAAGGTCTCCTGGCATTGATTATCCAGGAAATGTACCCGTTCAACTTTTTTTGGTCAAAACACACAACCCGCTATTTAATTAAAAATGAAACTAACAATTCAGAATTCATTCAAAAAATTAAAAAGTTCCACTGTTTCATTTGTTCCTGGGATGTGGGTGACACTGACAAGGCTGTATTTCTTGACCATCCCATTGCCCAGGGGGCAGCAAGGCAAATCTGAAACAAAAACAGAAAATGATAGAAACACTCCATTGGTCAGACTGCAAATCCCTTGTGAAAAGATCAGGGGATTTAATATTTCAGGTATTGATATCTCATCAGAACTGGAACAGATAACAGGTGAACCACATTTTAAAAGTCACAGAACAAAGTAAAGGAAGGATACAGGAGAGAGGAAGTAGAATGACCTGTCAATTTCTTAAATGGGAAACCAGAGGTGCTTAAATGGCTGAAGTGATATTAGGATTAGACCATAGAAGGAAGTGTATTAAAAGAAATTAAAGACATTTAGTACACATGGAGAACACGTGAATAGCCAGGATAGTGGAGAAGGGGAAGCAGGTTCCAGCAGCCCAGGCAGACAGATTTTGGAAAGATGTAAAGGTAACAGGGTTGTAGTGGTGGGTGATTTTAACTTCCCCAATATTGACTGGGACTCACTTAGTGCGAAGGGCTTAGATGGGGCAGAATTTGTAAGGAGCATCCAGGAGGGCTTCTTGAAACAATATGTAGATAGTCCAACTAGGGATGGGGCTGTACTGGACCTGGTATTGGGGAATGAGCCTGGCCAGGTGGTCGAAGTTTCAGTAGGGGAGCATTTCGGGAACAGTGACCATAATTCCATAAATTTTAAGGTACTTGTGGATAAGAATAAGAGTAGTCCTCGCTTGAAGGTGCTAAATTGGGGGAAGGCTAATTATAACAATATTAGGCAGGAACTGAATAATTTAGATTGGGGACGGCTGTTTGAGGGTAAATCAACATCTGACACGTGGAAGTCTTTCAAATGTCAGTTGATTAGAATCCAGGACCAGCATGTTCCTGTGAGGAAGAAGGATAAATTTGGCAAGTTTCGGGAACCTTGGATAACGCGGGATATTGTGAGCCTAGTCAAAAAGAAAAAGGAAGCATTCATAAGGGCTGGAAGGCTAGGAACAGACGAATCCCTTGAGGAATATAAAGACAGTAAAAAGGAACTTAAGCAAGGAGTCAGGAGGGCTAAAAGGGGTCATGAAAAGTCATTGGCAAACAGGATTAAGGATAATCCCAAGGCTTTTTATATATATATAAAAAGAAAGAGGGTAACTAGGGAAAGGGTTGGCCCGCTCAAGGACAGAGAAGGGAATCAATGTGTGGAGCCAGAGGAAATGGGCGAGGTACTAAATGAGTACTTTGCATCAGTATTCACCAAAGAGAAGGACTTGGTGGATGATGAGCCTAGGGAAAGGAGTGTAGATAGTCTTAGTCATCTCATTATCAAAAAGGAGGAGGTGTTGGGTGTCTTGCAAAGCATTAAGGTAGATAAGTCCCCAGGGCCTGATGGGATTTACCCCAGAATACTAAGGGAGGCAAGGGAAAAAATTGCTGGGACCTTGACAGAAATCTTTGCATCCTCATTGGCTACAGGTGAGGTCCCAGAGGACTGGAGAATAGCCAATGTTGTTCCTTTGTTTAAGAAGGGTAGCGAGGATAATCCAGGAAATTATAGGCCGGTGAGCCTTATGTCAGTGGTAGGGAAATTATTAGAGAGAATTCTTCGGGACAGGATTTACTCCCATTTGGAAACAAACAAACTTATTAGCAAGAGGCAGCATGGGTTTGTGAAGGGGAGGTCGTCCTCACTAATTTAATTGAGTTTTTTGAGGAAGTGATAAAGATGATTGATGAAGGAAGGGCAGTGGATGTTATCTATATGGACTTCAGTAAAGCCTTTGACAAGGTCCCCCATGGCAGACTGATACAAAAGGTGAAGTCACACGGGATCAGAGGTGATCTGGCAAGATGGATACAGAACTGGCTCAGTCATAGAAGACAGAGGGTAGCAGTGGAAGGGTGCTTTTCTGAATGGAGGGATGTGACTAGTGGTGTTCCACAGGGATCAGTGCTGGGACCTTTGCTGTTTGTAGTATATATAAATGATTTGGAGGAAAATGTAGCTGGTCTGATTAGTAAGTTTGCGGACGACACAAAGGTTGGTAGAGTTGCGGATAGTGATGAGGATTGTCAGAGGATACAGCAGGATATAGATCGGTTGGAGACTTGGGCGGAGAAATGGCAGATGGAGTTTAATCCGGACAAATGTGAGGTAATGCATTTTGGAAGATCTAATGCAGGTGGGAAGTATACGGTAAATGGCATAACCCTTAGGAGTATTGACAGGCAGAGAGATCTGGGCATACAGGTCCACAGGTCACTGAAAGTGGCAATGCAGATGGATAAGGTAGTCAAGAAGGCATACGGCATGCTTGCCTTCATCGGTCGGGGCATAGAGTATAAAAATTGGCAAGTCATGCTGCAGATGTACAGAACTTTAGTTAGGCCACACTTAGAATATTGCGTGCAATTCTGGTCGCCACACTACCAGAAGGACGTGGAGGCTTTGGAGAGGGTACAGAAGAGGTTTACCAGGATGTTGCCTAGTCTGGAGGGCATTATCTATGAGGAGAGGTTGGATAAACTCAGATTGTTTTCACTGGAACGACGGAGGTGGAGGGGTGACATGATAGAGGTTTACAAAGTTATGAGCGGCATGGACAGAGTGGATAGTCAGAAGCTTTTTCCCAGGGTGGAAGAGTCAGTTACTAGGAGACATAGATTTAAGGTGAGAGGGGCAAAGTTTAGAGGGGATGTGCGAGGCAAGTTCTTTACACAGAGGGTGGTGAGTGCCTGGAACTTGTTGCCGGGGGAAGTGGTGGAAGCAGGTATGATAGCGACGTTTAAGAGGCATCTTGACAAATACATAAATAGAAAGGGAATAGAGGGATATGGTACCCGGAAGTACAGAAGGTTTTAGTTTAGGCAGGCATCAAGATCGGCGCAGGCTTGGAGGGCCGAATGGCCTGTTCCTGTGCTGTACTGTGCTTTGTTCTTTGTACTGCAGTCCATGTGATATGGGTACACCCACTGTGCGGTTAGAAAGGGAGTTTTAGGATTTTGTTCGAGCTACAGCGAAGGAACAGCAATTTATTTTCAAGTCAGGATGGTGTGTGCCTTGAGGGGAACTTGCAGATGGTGGTGTTCCGATGCGTCTGCTGCTGCCCTTATCTTTCTAGGTGGAAGAGATCGTGGGTTTGGAAGGTGCTGTTGAAGGAGGGATGGTGCATTGCTGCAGTGCATCTTGTAGATGGTACACACTGCTGCCACTGTGCGTCAGTGGTGGAGGGAGTGGATGTTTGTGGATGCGGTGCCAATCAAGCGGGCTGCTTTGTCCTGGATGGTGTCAAGCTTCTTGAGTGTTGTTGGAGCTGCACCCATTCAGAGAAGTGAAGAATATTCCACCATACTCCTGGCTTGTGCCTTGCAGATGGTGGATAGGATTTGGGGGAGTCAGGAAGTGAGTTACTCGCCGCAGGATTCCTAGCCTCTGACCTGCTGTTGTAGCCACGGTATTTATATGGCTACTCCAGTTCAGTTTCTGGTTAATGATAACCCCCAGGATGTTGATAGTGAAGGATTCAGCAATCTTTTGGCCATGTTTGCACCAAGGCTGTATTGAAGCCTAGAGCTAATGGTCCTGGTAGAACACAAATCGGCATTAATGAGCAGGGTGCCAAGCAAGTGAGAATTTAATGCCAAAATGATGTGGCCATTTGTCCACTGCAATTTGATTGATGATGGATGAACATGTTTCAGCCCTGACCTTGAATAGTGTTCGAAAGATAAGCAGACTTTCCTGTGAATTGCAAGGTCAGTATTTTACTTTGTTTACCAACAATCAGAAGAATCATAGTATTGAAACTATTTTGTGATCTGTAACAATTGCACCACATTTTAATTGCTTCCTGTTGATACCGCAAGGTTTTTGCAGCAGCCACCAAGAAGAGGATGGAGCAGATCATTCTAGTTGGGTGATTAGGGTCAGGCATTGCCAAGAAAGGCTCTCTCAGGAGAGAAAATCAGGCACCACAGAAACTATTACCTGGAGTTACCAGCTGTGGCCTAACCAGCATTTTATACAGCTCCATCATAACCTCCCTGCTCTTATCTTCTATGCCTCGGCTAATAAAGGCAAGTATCCCATATGCCTTCCTAACCACCTTATCTACCTGTGATGCTGCCTTCAGTGATCTATGGACAAGCACCCCAAGATCCCTCTGACCCTCTGTACTTCCTAGGTTCCTACCATCCATTGTATATTCCCTTGCCTTGTTCGACCTCCCAAAGTGCATCACCTCACATTTCTCAGGATTAAACTCCATTTGCCGCTGCTCCGCCCATCTTACCAGCCCATCTATATATCCTGTAAGCTAAGGCTTTCCTCCTCACTATTTACAACATCAATTTTCGTGTCCTCTGCGAACTTGCTGATCATACCTCCTATGTTCACGTCTAAATCATTAATGTACACTACTAACAGCAAGGGTCCCAGCACTGGTCCCTGCTGTACCCCACTGGTCACAGGCCTCCATTCACAAAAACAACCCTCTACCATCACCCTCTGCCTCCTTCCACTAAGCCAATTTTGAATCCAATTTGCCAAATTACCCTGGATCCCATGGGCTTTTACTTTCTTAACCATGCAGGACCTTATCAAAAGCCTTACTGATGTCCATGTAGACTACATTCTATTAGCTTTCCTAATTACTTGCTGTACCTGCATACTAAACTTTTGCAATTCATGCACTACGACACCCAGATTCCTCTGCCCCTCAGAGCTCTACAATCTCTCACTATTTAGATAATATGCTTCTTTGTTATTCTTCCCGCCAAAATGGACAACTTCGCATTTTCCCACATTATACTCCATCTGCCAGATTTTTGCCCACTCACATAACCTATCTATATCCCTTTGTAGCCTCTTTATGTCCTCTTCACAACCGACTTTCCTACCTATCTTTGTATCATCAGCTAATTTAGCAACCACCCTTTGGTCCCTTCATCTGAGTCACTTATATAAATTGTAAAATGTTGAGGCCCCAGCACAGATCCCTGTGGCACATCACCCATTACATCTTGCCAACCAGAAAATGACCCATTTATGCCGACTCTCTGTTTCCTGTTAGCTAGTCAATCTTCTATCCATGCCAATATGTTATCCCCTCCACCATGAACTTTTATTTTTTGCAATAACCTTTGATGTGGCATCTTATCAAATGCCTTCTAGATCACTGAAAGTATTTAAAGAGGCGGTAGATAGATTTTTGAAATATCAAGGAGTTGAGGATGTGGGTTTGAGTCTGAAAGTATACAGCATATCAACTGTACTATGGAGGAGATGGCAGACAATATCAGTTCTGTTGTGATGTTTGAAAATTGACTCATCGGAATGCAGCCTGTCTCTGTGTGCTTTGTGTTGAGGTTTGGCTCTTATTCACAGTACTAGTGTCCTTGGGGGTTGGGGTTCCTTCCCCATACTCCACAAAGTCCAATTTTAAAGTCCAGTTGGGGGGGTAGGAATTCCTATCCCACATCTCCCCCCTTTAATATCTTTTTTTTTACAAAAGATATTACCTCCGAGGAAATCTTCTGTTGCTTTATGAGAATTGTGAGCCTCAGCCAAATCATTATCTATACATCAGAATCCATTATCGAAACCCCTCCTTAACCATTTCCCCATGTTTTGCCTTTTTGGTTTTTCATTTCAGTTTACACGACAATCTTAACATATACAATATTATAAATCGATCACTGACACATGCGAAGCGATTCGAATCCAGGAGGGAATTTCAATATTGAAACCAATATCCTACCAGGGTGGGGAGGATATTTCCCTAATATCGTCCCCCATGTCTCTGTTCCTCTGTTCAAGAGTGTAGTAGTGCTTTTGAGACAGTTCCACCTCCTTCGCCAATTTTGTGAGGTGCTCGGGCAGGGATGGAATATCATATCCAAAGTGGGCTATGTATTCATGGGATGTGGGCGTCACTGGCTATGCCAGCATTTATTGCCCATCCCTAATTGCCCTTGAGAAGGTAGTGGTGAGCTGCCTTTTTGAACCGCTGCAGTCCATGTGAGGTAGGTACACCTACAGTGCTGTTAGGAAGGGAGTTCTCAGGTTTTGACCCAGCGACAGTGAAGGAACGGCGATATAGTTCCAAGTCAGGATGGTGTGTGACTTGGACGGGAACTTGCAGGTGGTGGTGTTCCCATGCATCTGCTGCTCTTGTCCTTCGAGGCGGTAGAGGTTGCGGGTTTGGAAGGTGCTGTCGAAGGAGACTTGGTGCGTTGCTGCAGTGCATCTTGTAGATGGTACACACTGCTGCCACTGTGCATCGTAGTGAAGGGAGTGAATGTTTGTGGATGGTGTCCCAATCAAGCAGGCTGTTTGTTCTGGATGGTGTCGAGCTTCTTGAGTGTTGTAGGAGTTGCACCCATCCAGGCAAGTGGAGAGTATTCCATCACACTCCTGACTTGTGCCTTGCAGATGGTGGAGAGGCTTTGAGGAGTCAGGAGGTGAGTTACTCGCCGCAGAATTCCTAGCCTCTGACCTGCTCTTGTAGCCACGGTATTTATATGGTTACTGCAGTTCAGTTTCTGGTCAATGGTAGCCCCTAGGATGTTATTTGACTGGGTGTGAAGTTTTGTTTGATAATGGTCTTGTGAAGTGCCTTGGGATGTTTTGCTACATTGAAGGCACTATATAAATGCAACTTATTGTTACTGTTGTTGTTGGTGTCTGTTCTATCATCTTGTGTATCATGATGTAAAACTCAATTCAATTCAACAATGTAATGTATGTCCCATTTGATAAATGTAACTTTTATAAATCCCTCTGACATATCACAGCAAGTATTTTACATCAAACAATCAAGGATGACAGATTTCATAAATAATATTAGGGACCAAGGGGGAAATTTGTGGGTGGAGCCAGAGGACATTGGTAGGGTGTTGAATGAATATTTCACATCTGTCTTCACCCAAGAGAATGAGGATGTAGATATGGAACTAAGAGAGAGAGACTGTGAGGTTCTTGAGCAAATTGTCATAGGGAGTGACAAGGTATAGGAGGTTTTGGAAGGCTTAAAAGTGGACAAGTCTCCAGATCCAGACGATTTGTGTCCCAGGATGCTGTGGGAGGTGAGGGAGGAGATTGCAGGGGCTCTGACCCTAATTTTTAATTCCTCTCTGGCCACGGGGGAGGTACCAGAGGACTGGAGAACAGCTAATGTGGTCCCACTATTTAAGAAAGGTTGTAGAGATAAGCTAGGGAACTACAGAGCACTGAGTCTCACGTCAGTGGTGGGGAAACTATTGGAGAAAATTCTGAAGAATCTATCTCCACTTGGAGGGGCAAAGTTTGATTAGGAATAGTCAGCATGGCTTTGTCAGAGGGAGGTCATGCCTAACAAATTTGATTGAATTTTTTGAGCATGTGACCAGGTATGCAGATGAAGGTAGTGCAGTTGATGTAGTTTACATGGATTTTAGCAAAGCCTTTGACAAGGTCCCACATGGGAGACTTATCAAGAAAGCAAATGCACATGGGATACAAGGTAACTTGATAAGGTGGATTCAAAATTGGCTTAGCTGTAGGAGACAGAGAGTGATGACAGACGGCTATTTTAGTGACTGGAAGCCAGTGTCCAGTGGCGTACACAGGGATCTGTGCTGGGTCCCCTATTGTTGTCATTTATATAAATGACATAGATGACTATGTGGGGGGTAGGATCAGTAAGTTCGCGGATGACACAAAGATTGACCAAGTGGTTAACATTGAGGTGGAGTGTCTTAGGTTACAGGAAGATATAGACGGGATGGTCAAATGGACAGAAAAGTGGCAGATGGAATTTAACGCTGAAAAGTGTGAGGAAGGATTGGAAGGAGTAATGTGACACGGAAGTATTCAATGAATGGCCTGACACTGGGAAGTTCTGAGGAACAAAGGGACCTTGGCGTGTTTGTCCATAGATCTCTGAAGGCAGAAGGGCAGGTTAATAGGGTGGTGAAAAAGGCATATGGGACACTTGCCTTTATCAATCGAGGCATAGATTACAAAATGTAATGCCTGTGTGGAGTTTGCAAGTTCTCCCTGTGTCTGCGTGGGTTTTCTCCGGGTGCTCCGGTTTCCTCCCACAAGCCAAAAGACTTGCAGGTTGATAGGTAAATTGGCCATTATAAATTGTCACTAGTATAGGTAGGTGGTAGGGAAATATAGGGATAGGTGGGGATGTTTGGTAGGAATATGGGATTAGTGTAGGATTAGTATAAATGGGTGGTTGATGTTCGGCACAGACTCGGTGGGCCGAAGGGCCTGTTTCAGTGCTGTATCGCTAATCTAATCTAATCTAAAAAGCAGGGAGGTCATGTTGGAATAAAAGCAAAACACTGCGGATGCTGGAAATCTGAAATAAAAACAAGAAATGCTGGAACCACTCAGCAGGTCTGGCAGCATCTGTGAAAAGAGAAGCAGAGTTAACGTTTTGGGTCAGTGACCCTTCTTCGGAAGGGTCATGTTGGAGTTGTACAGAACTTTGGTAAGGCCACAGCTGGATAATGTGTGCAATTCTGGTCGCCACATTATAGGAAGGATGTGATTGCATTGGAGGGGGTGCAGAGGCAATTCACCAGGATGTTGCCTGGGATGGAACATTTAAGCTATGAAGAGAGGTTGGATAGGCTTGGGTTGTTTTCGCTGGAGCAGAGAAGACTGAGGGATGACCTGATCGAGGTGTACAAGATTATGAGGGGCATGGACAGGGTGGATAGGGAGCGATAGGGAGCAGCTGTTCCCCTTAGTTGAAGGGTCAGTTACGAGGGGTCACAAGTTTAAGGTGAGGGGCAGGAGGTTTAAGGGGGATTTGAAGAAGAACGTTTTTACCCAGAGGGTGGTGACGGTCTGGAATGCCCTGCCTCGGAGGGTGGTAGAGGCAGGTTGCCTCATCCTTTAAAAAGTACCTGGATGAGCACTTGGCACGTCATAACATTCAAGGCTGTGGGCCAAGTGCTGGCAAATGGGATTCGGTAGACAGGTCAGGTGTCTTTAATGCATCGGTGCAGACTCGATGGGCCGAAGGGCCTCTTCTGCACTGTATTATTCTGTGATTCTGCAATATTCACTATGTATTTTTGGAATAGTAATGTCCATTCTAGTGTCTCAAAACCTTTGTTTGTTTTGTTAACTAGCACTTTGTCTTCAACAGTCAGTATTGTGAACCCTCAAGTTATATAGATTGTATTATAAAGTCCGTTTTGCTTCCCAGCAGCATTCCATCTTCTGTTCATTAGCAGTGAGACAGCTCCATAAACAAACTGTTTCATCAGCTGCTGCTGAAAACATGATGTTGCCATCAGGACTTAATGCCAGATGCAGAACTCTTCCTCTGTGACCTGCAAAAAGGGAATATGTAGTATGAAACCCTTAAAATATAACACCATCTTTATTCCATGACTGAGCTCTATAGATTAGTCTAAATCACAGAATAGGGGACCAGGTTTACTACAGGTATGACAAGCTTACATCTAAGTATACACCTCTGTGGACTAGCATCCAAATGCTAACTAAAATAACTCTCCCACTGGCTCTCTGGTGACAGTTTAAACATTAAAAATTATGTTTTAAAAGTTCTCGAGTAGTCCAAAGGATCATAAGGCATAAAAACAGAAAAAGCTGAAATACACAAAAGTAGCCAGCTTGTATTTCAGTGTTATACTCATCATCAGCAGTGAAAACTAGATAGAGACAAACAGAGAAAAGGGAGAAACAAAAGGTATTCTAACCAGATGGAGTTAATAGGACAAGTGACCTGCAAAATTCTTACCAGACAACTGCGAGATGACAATATGAGGCAATGCCAAGCAATTAAAGGAACAGCTGAAGCTGCAAATAGTTAGGACAATGATAAAAACAAAAGAGTTCCATACAAACGAAAAGGCAAATGCAGAGATCCGTAATGAAAACAGAAAGTACTTGCAAAATACAGTGGGCCTGCTAGTTCTGGGAAGAGAGAAACGGGCCTGCATCACACGGACAGACTTTCTGCCCCTTTCATTTCTACTTTTCCAAAACTAAAATGGCAACTTAATTTTTCTCATCAATTCTGATGAAGGGTCAATGCCCAAACTATTAACCTGTCTTTCCTCTTTACAGATGCTAGCTCACCAACTATGTGTTTTCAGCATTTTATAGTTTCATTTCAGATTTTCATTTTTTTCTTTTACTGTCATCAAAAGACTTAGAAAAAAAATATTTTTTGCAGGCCTGCGGTCATATTGCATCAGGTGTGAAAGGGAAACACTGTGAAACTATCTCCTGATTGCAACCTCACATCTCATACCTCAAACTTTGTACTCAAATTACACACTGCAATTTGCTTTATTGTGGAACGGAAATCATTTTGCATTGATGTGAATTAACATGGAACTGAACTCAGCACAGGTTTCCATTTAAAATTAGAACATACATTGAAAGCTAGTGTAGATAAAGAGTCAAATTCAGTACACATGTAAATATAAAAATATAAATACAAGTATAAAAACAGACTATAAGCGCTTTTACAAGTACATAAGAGTAGAGAAAAAGGTGGAAAGTAGCTAAAGTAAACGCTGCTCCCTTAGAGGCAAAGACAGGAAAAATTATCATGGGGATTGAGGAAATGGCAGAGATGTTGAACAAATATTTTGGATGTCTTCACAGTAGAAGACACAAATAACATACCAGAAATCAAGGGTAACCAAGAGGCAAATAAGAGTGAGGAACTTAAAATAAATTAATAACAGCAGAGAAAAAGTATTAGCAAAACATAAGGGACTAAAACGTGACAAATCCACAATACCTGATAGCTTACATTCTAGGGTTCTAACAGAGCTAGCTGCAGAGATAGTGAATGCACTGGATGAAATTTCCAAAATTCTCTGGATTCTGGAATGGTCCCAGCAGATTGGAAGGTAACAAATGTAACACTACTATTTAAGAAAGGAGGGAGAGAGAAAACAGGGAACTAAAGGCCAGTTAGCTTGACATCAGTCATCAGGAAAATGCTGGAATCTATTATTAATGAAGTATTAACAATGCACTTAGAAAAACATAGTATGATCAGGCAAAGTTAACATGGCTGAACAAAAGGAAAATGGTGTTTGACAAATCTATTACAGTTTTTTGCAGATGTAACTAGTAGAGTACCTGGTAGACGTAATATACTTGGATTTCCAAAAGGCATTTGATAAGGTGTCACACAAAAGGTTAATACTCAAGATAAGGGTTCATGGAGCTCGGGGTTATATATTAGCATGAATGGAGGATTGGTTAACAGACAGGAGGCAGAGAGTAAGGATAAACAGGGCATTTTAAAGTTGTCAGGCTGTAACTAGTGCAGTATCACAAGGATCAGTGCTGGGGCCTCAACTATTTAATAAGAATGGAAAAGCAGAATATTTCTAAAAGGTGTGAAACTTCTAAATGTTGATGTTCAGAGGGTCTTGGGTGTACTCGTACAAGTAACACTCAAAGTTAGCATATAGGTGCAGCAAGTAATTAGGAAGGCAAATGGCATGTTGGCTTTTATTGCAGGGGACTGGAGTACAAGAACAACAAAGTCTTGCTACAATTGTATTGGGCTTTGGTGAGATGACACCTAGAGTACTGTGTACAGTTTTGGTCTCCAAATCCAAAGAAGGATATACTTGCCTTGGAGGCAGTACAGTGAAGGTTCACTAGATTGTACCTGGAATGAGAGGGTTGTCATATGATGATAGGCAAATTGGGCCTATATTCTCTGGAATTTAGAAGAATGAGAGATGATCTCATTGAAACATAGAAGATTCTGAAGAGGTTTGACAGGTAGACACTGAGAGGTTGTTTCCCCTGGCTGCGGAATCTAGAACACGGGAGCACAGGCTCATAATAAGGGATTGATTATTTAGGACTGAGATGAGGAGAAATTTCTTCATTCAGAGCATTGTGAATCTTTGGAATTTTCTACCTCAGAGGTTTGTGGATGCTCCTTTGTTAAGTATATTTATAGATTTTTGATTTCTCAGGGAATCAAGGGATATGGGGAAAAGGCAGGAAGGTGGAGATCAGCCATGATCGTATTGAATGGAGGAGCAGGCTTGAGGGGCTGTACGGTCTACTCCTGCTCCTAATTGTTATGTCCTTATATTTTTATGGTCACAGACAGGGTGCTCTGAGTTTATTGCAATCCTAGTCCTAGTCCACTTCGGCTGATCCTCTGAGAGATATGTTTCTGCAGGGGACAATGACTTAAAAACTGCAGTAAGTTTGAATTCATCTATGTCTCAAGTTACCAGGAATGCTGACAAGCCCAGGTGATGTGCCACTTCCTCTGACTCATCCATGACACATTCCTCTGCTGCTGGTCCATTTCCTCCTGATCCTCCATTTTAAGCAGAGTGAAATTTCTAAAAGAAGGTCCATGGAGTTGGACAAGTTGCCTGGCCAGGTAAGGTCACTGGATAGTTTGAGGTAAAGAAGAAACCAAGTTGCCAAACAAGCATTAACCAATTCCTGCTCCACTCCACATTAAACAGGAGTAATTATAAAACAAAGTGTCAAAAAGATAAAAATATAAATAGACACAAAGAAGCTGCAACAAGTTCATCAAATGCAATGGGTTATAATTTATCTTGGACATATGCGTGGAATGGGTACTATTGCATTGGCTGCCGGTTATACGGTATGCCCAAGATTCGGTTCTTTGACTTCAGGAGTTGGATAATCAGTGAATTTATTTTTTCTCTGGTGGTATTTGTTCAGGAATGTATGTTGGTCAGGGGACTAGGAAAACTTTCTACTGTCTTCAACTATTGTTATGGGATCTTTGGTGTCTACCAGAACAGACATCTGGGTCTCAATTTAAAACTTTTTCACTCTTTCATGAGATATGAGTATCGCTGGCTAGGCCAACGTTTTTTGCCCGTCCCTAGTTGCTGTTGAGAAGATGGTGGTGAGCCACATTCTTGAACCGCTGCAGTCCATCTGGTGTAGGTACACCAACAGTGCTGTTAGGGAGGGAGTTCCACATTTTTGGCCCAGCGACACTGAAAGAATGGCGATATAGTTCCAAGTCAGGATGATGTGTGCCTTGGAGGGGAACTTGCAGGTAGTGGTCTTCGCATGTGTCTGCTGCTCTTGTCCTTCTAGGTGGTAGAGATTATGGATTTGGAAGGTGCTGTGGAAGGAGGCTTGGTGAGTTCTGCAGTGCATCTTGTATATGGTAAACATTGCTGCCACTATGCATTGGTGATGCAAGGAGTGAATGTTTAAAGTGGTGGATAGTGTGCCAATCAAATGGACTGCTTTGCCCTGAATGGTGTTGAGCTTCTTGAGTGTTGTTGGAGCTGCACTCTTCCAGGCAAGTGGAAATTATTCAAACACACTCTTCACTTATGCCTTGTAGATGGTGGACAGAGTTAGGGGAGTCAGGAGGTGAGTTACTCGCCACAGATTTCCCAGCCTCTGACCTGCTCTTGTAGCCACAGTGTTTATATGGTTGATCCAGTTAAGTTTCTGGTCAATGGCAACTCCCAGGATGTTGATCTCATTCCAAAAAAAAAACACATCTGACAATGCAGCACTCCATTGGCATTGTACTGGAGAGTCAGCCTGGATTATGTGCTTCAGCCCTGATAATTGAGCTTGAACATGATATTTTCTAATCCAGAGATATGAATTCACACAACAAATGTTAACCTAGGCCCAGTGGTGTCACAGTCAGAAGGTTATGGGTTCAAGTCACATTACAGAACTTGAGCACAAAATCTAGGCTAACACTCCAATGCAGTACTGAGGGAGTTCTGCACTTTCGAAGATACTGTCTTTTGGATGAAATTTTAAACCAAAGGTCCCACCTGCTCCCTCAGTTGGACTGAAAGAGCCCATGGCACCATTTCGAAGACAAACAAGAGTGTTCTGTCCAGTGTCCTGGCCAATTATTTCTTACCACCTAGCTATGTGTAAATTAGCTGCTACATTTCCTATATTACAACAGTGCCTACACTTCAAAAGTACTTCACTGACTGTAAGGTGCTTGAGCACATCCCAAGGTCATGAAAGGCCCATAATAAAAGTATTTCTTTCTTATAACAGAGGCACATGGACACATGATGAATAGTTGAATACACACTACACTCCAATATCTTACAGAATAGAAATCCAGAGGACAGTTTAAAGGACAAGCTATCTGTTTCATTACTGTATCCTGCCATCTTTTAATCAGATTCCAAATGACTGTCATATGGAGAAATCCTCATACGTTTATTAACATTAATGTCAAGATTACACGGCAGTATCTTAATAATAATACCCAGTTTTTGTCAGTCCGGACTGTTCAGTTGGGTCAGTTTGAGCGACATGCCTGTTGGTGGGTTTATTTGGTGGGCAATGCCTGACGCACGCACAGGCAAGTGGGACGCATGGAGGACTGGAGCCCATGACACATGTGCATCTGCCAACGGTTGGTAGCAGCAGTGGCAGCAGAGTGGGGGAGGATTTGTGGAGAACAGAAACAACAGAGCCCAACAAAAAAGTTACCTTGGCTGGATAGATTGTTTCTGTGAGGGATGGGATAGGATTGATGGCAGGGATGGGGATGGCAAGAGCAGGATAGGAATGGCATGGGAGAGATAGAAGGAATGGGATGGGAATGGCATAGGAAGGATGGAATGGCATGGAATGGGGATGGCATAGAAGGGAGGGGGTGGCACAGGAGGGGTGGCATGGGAGGGATGGATGAGATGATGGAATTGGTTAAGTTTAGCAAAATGGTGGAGAGTTATTTGATACAACTTATTCTTCAAAAGCTATTCTTTGTGCTAAAAATGAAGATTCACTAGATTTGAATGAAAACATTTTGGAAAAGCTGTCAAGTGAATTAAAATAATACATCTGCATTGATTCTACAGCTAAAGATGATGATAACAGTCTATAGCCTCCAGAGTTTCCACACAGCCTAATTCCAATGGGCATGCCTAGATTGGTAGTTAGGAAGCTGTTTTCTTCGATGATAGATCCTGAAATTATAACAGGCAGATTTCAAGGAAATAGAGTGCTTATTCCTTGAGTAATATTGAGCGCATCAGATGTAAACCTGTCTTTTCAACTCAGGAGGAAACAGTTCCCAATCAGACATTTATGTTCTATGACTATAAACAAGTCTCAAGGCAAGACTCTTGATAAAATTTGTATTTCTATTCCGAGGCCTGTTTCAGACATAGGCAGCTTTTCCACAGTGAGAAGACTTTGGTGAAAGAATAACTAGAAATCCTATATTTAAAGCAGTACTGTTGCAATAAAGATACTAATTTGACCGTAGAAGTTTTGCTGGTCTCTGTTAGTATAACAATTATTTGATAGATTAATTCTGACATCTAGTATTATAACTTTCATGCAAGACCTCCCTTTTCCAGATTTGTACCATCTTGGTATGTTGCTACACTATCTGGTGGAGGCCTGAATGAAGAAACCTATCTCATAAAGTCTTATTCATTCTTGAAGGGATGTGCATATTCCAAACAGCACAATATCACCCAACCATCCCTACAAGACAAAGACTGTATTTTTGGGGAGGTGTGGAGGGGTGGATAAATGTCAATTGGTTTGTTCGTTTAGCATAAGGTCAAAACAGGTTAGAACAGAGTAGAAACATAGGTGATCTAGTAGAAGTATTTAAAATTATGAAGCGTTTTGGTAAAGGAAATCAGTAAAAACTATTGGCACTCATTATTGAGAAGGTAACAAGAAGCCATAAATTTATGATCGTCATCAAATTTATAGAATGTGTTCTCAGGAATTGGAATGTCTGACCAACAACAATGGTGAAGCAGGACCAGAATAGCTTTTAAAAAGGAAATGAATAAACATCTGTAAAAGAAAACTTTCAAAAGGCATGGAGAGAGGGCAGTGGAACTTTCAGAGAGCCGGGCACAGGTGTAAGGGACCGAATCATATCTTTTCTGTAGAATTTTATGCTTCTGTGCTCTCATCTATATAACTTAGGATATGATCTTAGAGCAAGCAAAGGTAAGAGATTTTAATATGGACCCCTAATTACCCAGAAAATACCACTAAAGGATTTAGATTTGTTATGCAATGAGGTAGAAAATGAAAATAAAATGACTAAATGTAAAGTATTTGACTGTGATTTTATGGGAGTACTTGACTGCAACATCAACAACATGGATGTTTGAATGCATATCAACTGTCTCTACCAGAATAGAGTCATAGAGTCATAGAGTCGTACAGCAGAGAAACAGGCCCTTCGGCCCACTGCGTCCATGCCGACCATAATGCCTATCTATACTAATCCCACCTGCCTGCATTAATTCCATATCCCTCTATGCCTTGCTCATTCAAGTACCTGTCCAGATGCCTCTTAAATGTTGCTACTGTTCCTGCCTCCACCACCTCCTCTGGCAACTCATTCCAGATACCTACTATTCTTTGTGTGAAACATTTACCCCTTTAATCACCTTTAAACCTCCTCCCTCTCACCTTAAATCTATGCCCTCTAGTTTTAGTCACCCCTACCATGGCTATCTCTGGCTATCTACCCTATCTATGCCTCTCATAATTTTATACACCTCTATCATGTCGCCTCTCAGCCTCCTTCGCTCGAGAGAAAATAGACCCAGCCTATCCAATCTCTCTTTATAACTCAAGCCCTCCAAACCAGGCAACATCCTTGTGAATCTTTTCTGCACCCTCCCTAGCTTAATCACATCTTTCCTGTAGTGTGGCGACCAGAACTGCACACAGTACTCCAAATGCGGCCTAACCAATGTTATGTACAACTGTAACATGACATCCCAACTCTTGTACTCAATGCCTCGGCTGATGAAGGCAAGCATACCATACGCCTTCTTCACCACCCTGTCTACCTGTGTTGCCACTTTCAGGGAGCTATGTACTTGCACGCCAAGGTCTCTCTGCTCAACAACACTCCCCAGGGCCCTGCCAATCACTGTATATGTCCTGCCCTGGTTTAACTTCCCAAAATGCATCACTTCGCACTTGACTGCGTTAAATTCCATTTGCCAATCCCTTGCCCACTTTCCCAGTTGATCTATATCCTGTTGTAACCTCAGACAACCTTTTTCACTGTCCACTATACCACCAATTTTGGTGTCATCTGCAAACTTACTAATCATGCCCCCTACATTCACGTCCAAGTTATCCCTGCGGCATACCACTGGTCACTGGCCTCCAATCTGAAAAACAACCCTCCACTACCACCCTCTGCCTCCTATCACCAAGCCAATTTTGTATCCAATTGGCTAGCTCATGGTGGATCCAATACGTTCGAAATTTCCGGACCAGCCTACCATGCGGGACCTTGTCAAAAGCCTTGCTAAAGTCCATGTAGACAACGTCCACTGCCCTGCAATCGTCAATCCTCTTGGTCACCTCCTCAAAAAACTCAGTCAAATTCATGAGACATGATTTCCCATGCACAACACCATGCTGACTATCCCTAATCAGACCATGCCCCAATAACTGATGTAAGGCTCACCGGCCTGTAGTTCCCTGGCTTATCCCTGCTGCCCTTCTTAAATAAAGGCACAACATTAGCTCTCCTCCAGTCTACCGGTACCTCACCCATGGCTAACGATGATACAAAAATCTCTGCCAGGGCCCCAGCAATCTCCTCCCTTGCTTCCCATAGCATCCTAGGATACACCTGGTCAGGCCCTGGGGATTTATCCACCTTAATGCACTTCAAAACCTCCAGCACATCCTCCTTTGTAACGTTGATATGCTCCAGGATATCGCTGTTCCCTCCCTTGAACTCACTAGCTTCCATGACCTTCTCCACATTAAATACAGACGAGAAGTATGCATTTAAAACCTTGCCCATTTCCCGTGGCTCCATACGTAGATTACCACACTGATCCTTTACGGGACCTACTCTCTCCCTAGCCACCCATTTACTCTTAATATACTTATAGAATCTTTTAGGATTCTCCTTTATCTTATCTGCCAGGAAAATCTCAAGGCCCCTTTTCGCCCCCTTAATTTCCTTCTTAAGTGTAGTTCTACATCCCTTACACTCCTCAAGGGACTCGCTTGATCCCAGCTGCCTATACCTGACATATGCCTCCTTCTTTGTTCTGACCAGATCCTCAATATCCCTCATCAACCAAGGTTCCCTAAACTTGCCAGCCTTGCCCTTCAATCTAACAGGAACATGCCGGCCCTGAACTCTTCCTATCTCACTTTTAAAAGCCTCCCACTTGCCAGACATCCCTTTACCTGTAAACAGCCTCTCCCATTCAACTTTTGAGAATTCCTGTCTGATGCCTTGGAAATTAGCCTTCCCCCAATTTAGGACTTCAACTTGAGGACCAGTCATATCCTTTTCCATAACTATCGTGAAGCTAGTAGAGTTATGGTCACTGGTCCCAAAGTGCTCCCCCACTGACACATCAACCACCTGCCCAGCCTCATTTCCTAAGAGGAGGTTGAGTGTAGCCCCTTCTCTCGTAGGGCCATCCACATACTGCTTCAGAAAACTATCCTGGATACACTTAACAAATTCTTCCCCATCTGATCCCTTAGCACTAAGACAGTCCAGTCAATATTAGGGAAGTTAAAATCACCTACTATTACAACCCAATAATTCATACACCTATCTGTGATTTCCCTACATATATGCTCCTCCAATTCCCTCTGACTATTGGGGGGGGGCCTATAGTATAATCCCATCAAAGTGATCACCCATTTTTTATTTCTAAATTCTACCCATATGGCCTCGCTGGACATTCCCCCTGGGATATCGTCTCTAAGTACTGCCGTGATGTCCTCCCTAATCAATATTGCAACTCCCCCTCCTCTCTTACCTCCCCCTCTGTCACGCCGGAAGCATCGGTACCCTGGAACATTGAGCTGCCAGTCCTGCCCTTATTATAGCTATAATATCACAATCCCATGTACCGATCCATGCTCTGAGTTTATCTGTCTTACCTGTAAGGCTTCTTACATTAAAGTAAATGCAGTTTAGCCTACCAGACCTTCCATGCTCCCTGTCCTGCCCCTGCCCGGCCTGCCTACTGGACTTGCTTGCTTTAACCTCTACATTTGCCTCAACTATCTCATCTGAGAGACTACTACTTTGGGTCCCAACCCCTGCAAGATTAGTTTAAACCCTCCCGAGTAGTACTAGCAAACCTCCTCGCAAGGATATTGGTCCCCTTCCAGTTCAGATGCAACCCGTCCTTCTTGTACAGGTCACCTCTGCACCAGAAGAGATCCCAATGATCTAAGTATCTGGAGCCCTCCTGCCTACACCAGCTCTTCAGCCACGCATTCATTTGCCATCCTCCTATTCCTACCCTCACCAGCATGTGGCACAGGGAGTAATCCTGAGATTACAACCCTAGAGGTCCTGCTTTTTAACCTTCTGCCTAACTCCCTATATTCACTTTGCAGGACCTCATCTCTTTTCCTGCCTATGTCATTAGTACCAATATGGACCACGACCTCTGGCTGCTCACCCTCCCCTTTCAGAATGTCTTGCAGCCGCTCCAAGACATCCTTGACCCTAGCACCAGGGAGGCAACATACCATCCTGGAGCCTTGTTTACGGCCACAGAAACGCCTATCTGTACCCCTTACAATAGAATCCCCTATCACTATAGCTCTTCCACCCCTTTTCCTCCCCTGTTATTAGTAAGGCTATTCTCCTACAATATATGCAGGATACATACGACCAATCAGGTAAGCAATTACCTTTATGGATCAGTGACTCAACTATCCTGGATGTAGCTGAAACATAGATTTCATCAACATGCAATAAAGATTTATGCATCAATATGAGACTCAACCATCATTATTAGTAAAACTAAGTAGTACATTTCTGCATATTTTAGTTTGATCTACAACTAACCACATCCTGGACAGAGATGTCCATGCAGCAGTGCAAAGAACCCTCAGTCATGACTTTTGCTCCAATCTGGTTTTGTCTGCTATACAACTATTTGACTGATGATGCAGATCTGAACTAAAGGTAATTATTTATTCAGTAAATTCACTTCTGCTGATAGTCAAACAATGCATAAAAGTAGTACTTCCAACCAGTTAACCAGGGTATACCATTTACATCAGCCCAGACATTGAACTCAGCAGCTAAGTAACATCACTCGCTCTTTAGCTCGCTAACAGCTGCCCACAGACATTTTGCAGGCTTATCAGTGGAGATTTCCTTGAATCGGACATGTTTTCCAGTTCACTACCCTCTACAGGAGATCTGCGCGTTTGTGAGAAGGGAATGAAAAGGAGGAGGTTTTCGCGGTTTTAGCGGGCTTAAAAGTTGATAAAGCCCCAGGCCCAGATGCGATGTATCCCAGGCTGTTATGTGAGGCAAGGGAGGAGATAGCAGGGGCTCTGACACAAATTTTCAAATCCACTCTGGCCACAGGAGAGGTACCAGAGGATTGGAGGACAGAGAATGTGCTGCCATTATTCAAGAAGGGTATCAGGGATAAACCAGGTAATTACAGGCCAGTGAGTCTAACCTCAGTGGTAGGGAAATTATTGGAAAAAATTCTGAGGGACACGATTAATCTCCACTTGGAGAGGCAGGGATTAATCAAGGATAGTCAGCATGGCTTTGTCAGGGGGAGATCATGTCTAACTAACTTGATTGAATTTTCCGAGGAGGTGACTAGATGTGTAGATGAGGGTAAAGCAGTTGATGTAGTATACATGGACTTCAGTAAGGCTTTTGATATGGTCCCGCATGGGAGATTGGTTAAGAAGGTATGAACCCATGGGATCCAGGGCAATTTGGCAAATTGGATCCAAAATTGGCTTAGTGGCAGGAGACAAAGGATGAAGGTCGAGGGTTGTTTTTGTAATTGGAAGCCTGTGACCAGTGGTGTACCACAGGGATTGGTGCTGGGACCGTTTCTGTTTGTAGTGTACATTAATGATTTCAATGAGAATATAGGAGGTATGACCAGCAAGTTTGCAGATGACACAGAAATTGGTGGTGTCATAAATAGTGAGGAGGAAAGCCTTAGATTACAGGACAATACAGATGGGCTGGTAAGATGGGCGGAGCAGTGGCAAATGGAATTTAATCCTGAGAAGTGTGAGGTGATGCATTTTGAGAGGACTAACAAGGCAAGGGAATATACAAAGGGTGGTAGGACACTAGGAAGTACAGAGGGGCAGAGGGACCTTGGTGTACTTGTCCATAGATCACTGAAGGCAGCAGCACAGGTAGATAAGGTGGTTAAGAAGGCATATGGGATACTTGCCTTTATTAACCGTGGCATAGAATATAAGAACAGGGAGATTATGATGGAGCTGTATAAAACACTAGTCAGGCCACAGCTGGAGTATTGCATACAGTTCTGGTCACCACGCGATAGGAAGGATGTGATTGCATTGGAGAGGATGCAGAGGAGATTGACTGGGTTGAAGCATTTCAGCTATGAAGAGAGACTGAATAGGCTAGGGTTGTTTTCCTTAAAGCAGAGAAGGCTAGGGGGGACACGATTGAGGTATACAAAATTATGAGGAGCAGAGATAGGGTAGATAGGAAGAAACTTTTTCTCTTACTGGAGGTGTCAATAACTAAAGGGAATAGATTTCAGGTAAGGGAAGGAGGTTTCGAGGGAATTTGAGGAAAAGCTTTTTCACCCAGAGGATGATTGGAATCTGGAACACACTGCCTGAAGAGGTGGTAGAGGTAGGAAACCTCACAACATTTAAGAAGTATTTAGATGAGCTCTTGAAATATGCAATAGCATACAAGGCTATGGGCCACGTGCTGGAAAATGGGATTAGAATAGATAGTTGCTTGATGGCCAGCACGGATCCTGAACGGTCTTGACAAGGTGGATGTGGAGAGCATGTTTCCTCTTGTGGGAGAATCCAGAACCAGGGGCACTGTTTTAAAATTAGGGGTCACCCTTTTAGGACAGAGATGAGGAGAATTCTTTACTCAGAGAGTAGTAGGGGCGTGGAACGCCCTGCCTGCAACAGTAGTAGACTCGCCAACTTTAAGGGCATTTAAGTGGTCATTGGATAGACATATGGATGAAAATGGAATAGTGTAGGTCAGATGGTTTCACAGGTTGGCGCAACATCGAGGGCCGAAGGGCCTGTACTGCGCTGTAATGTTCTAATTCTAATTTTTTTCTCTCAGAGGGTTGTGCGACTTTGGAACTCTGCCTCAGAAGGTGATGGAGGCGGGGCCATTGAATATTTTTAATGCGGGGGTAGATAGATTCTTGTTAGGCAAGAGAATCAAAGGTTATCGGGGATAGATGAGAGTGTGGACTTCAAGACACAAACAGATAACCATGTTCTTATTGAATGGCGGAGCAGGCTAGAAGGGCCGAATGGTCTCCTTCTGCTCCTAATTCATATGTTCAGATTTATTGGGAAATACAAATGGGATTAAGGGAGAAAGATAAAACAAAAAGGCCAGAAGTACAACAATTTTTTTTTAAATCCCCAACACTCATTTCCTTCTGAGGGAATGAGACTCCACACTTGTAACATTGTATTTTCAGGGCCAGAGAGGTTGCTTAATAATTATAACTATTACAGTGTTAAAAACTCACTTTCTCCCGAATGCACCAGCCCTTACTTTTTTAACCATTTTTAGTGTGGAACTAATGGGAGAGTACAGCAAGTTCACACCATTGCATTCATTTCAATGCTGGGTCTATCAGTGAAGACTGCAACAGAAAACCATGTGGAGGCTAACTCTGACAGTAACTTCTGTATTTCCGTGTTTAACTGCGGTATGTGCATACTCCTGAAGTTGCTGTCAGATTTCCTCCATTATAACGGAGAGTGCTGACAGCCTCAACATTATTCTCATTCCAGGCCAATTTAATAATGTATACCATCTAATGGGTGGGGGGGAAGGCTTGAAATGAATCACAACTCATTGTCCTTTTCTATTTGAATCACCATTTGTGCTAGTTCCACACAACTTACTAAAGAAAATTGTACTTGCAACAATCTTCAGCGTTCATAATACGAGCTCTAAAAAGTTCTCCAGGTCTTTTGGGGCAGAACTTCCACCTGCTCCATGAATGTGCTCCTGAATTCCTCCCAAATATTAAGGGCAGGACCTTTGGAAAATTTTCAGAGGACGTCTGTGTCCTTTCAGAGCAACTCTATGTCAGCAGGAAAAAGACGGGAGTAGAGAATTTGCTACAGTAGTTTCCTGCAGCTGTGACTCCCAGAGGTTTTCAAAAACATGTTGCTGTTTCCCCAACATGAATCTATTATTTCATGATCAACTGATATTGCAAAACCAACCTTTGAAATGACAATGAACCATATATTCACCAGGATCAGGTCCAGTCACATTGTCATTCCTACAACAAAACAACTGCACTTACTGTGGAAATTTTAACAGAGAAAAAAAGCATGGAGATCGAGTGTATCTGTGGCTGCCCTAAAATTCCACCTCAACCACCCATATTGCGTGAATTCTGTACCACAAGAGTAGGAATGTCAGGGCTTTAATCTATATGCTAAAAAATCTTGTGTGTATTGGGTCACTTACTATCTACAAAGATTACTTCATTTTTGTCACAAATTTTGGTGACTAGTTTTAAACATTTCCCATTCAAGAGTCTGAAAGCAAGGGGCAACCCTGCTTCGGCGTTCCACAGAACCCAGAGCCACGTTTTCCAGGGGTGGAGTAGTTGGGGGGGGAATGGTGGTAGGCATTGCCGTCAAGGATGCCATCCCTATTAAGGACTACCATTCGCCCCTCGGAGCTACCGGCTAATTAGCAGACCGGCAGCTCAGCTGTCTCAACAGCGCCACCAGGAGCGGTGGTCACTGCTGGGACTGCACCGAGAAGCAGAGGATGCCATTCAAAGACGGCACCTTCCCAACCAGGTAAGTGGCATCCGGGGGTGCCAGTGCCAGTCAGACAGGCCCAGGCGAGGGGTGGGAAGGGACTGATGAGAGCAGGCAGCGCCATTGTCCCAGAGGTGGATATTGCCTCTGGGGAGGCCGACTATGGGACAAAGAGTGCCTGAAATGAGGGCCACTCTCCTAAGCCTGCAGGGAGGTGCTGGGGTTTACCTGGCAGTTTCCCCATTTGGCAACGGGCCCACTCGCCATTGGTAAAATGCCAGCAGCAGTGAGGAGGATCTTAATTGGCCATTTAAATGTCTCAATTGGCCTCTGGTCAGGAAGGCCATCCACCACTTCCCTGCTGCTGGCAAGATGGTATGGTGGCAGGAAGACTGAGGGCACTCCACCCCTCTCCTTCCCTCGCCCATTTCATGGGTCCCCCTGCCTCCCAGCCCATTCCCAGAGGCGCTGGTAAAATCCAGTCCAATGTAACTACATCAACAGTCACAGTGTAGTTGTAGGCTCCTGCCACTAGGTGGCCCATGGCGTGAGTTTCTGAAGTATAGCCTGGCTCGGGTATAAAATTAAAACCCGACCAGGGCCCGACCCGACAACAGCCAACCCAAACCCAACCCGGGCTGAGTCCTTTAATTTTTTTAAATACCCGACCCGAACCCGACACATGTAGTCAGGTTTGGTCGGGTAGCCAGGCTTTAATGCAGAGTGCGGAGTCCGGACTGCACGTTTCCCGCCTTGACGTCCTGAATGTTCAGTTGAAGATGACTTCCCGGAGCAAGGCAGCACTGTCCACGTCCAGTCCGGCCCGAACCGAGCCTGAATGCTGGACCCGGAAGAGAGACCTGACCCGACCTGAACCCGATACATGTCGACGGGTCTGGTCGGGTTCGGGTCGGGTAGCCACACTTTACTCTGAAGTGTCTCTGCCTTTCACCATCTTCTATATTTAAAAGAACATAGGCAACATCATGGACAATTTATTATCATAAAAGATCTGATTCAAAGTAATTTTCAAGACCAAAAAAATCAAAAAAGGTTCAGAAACTTTATTTTAATAATTGTGCAGTATTTTCACATGGCAGCAAGCTTTCATTAATTGTGAATGATAGGCAGTGGTTTTTAGTGGCCAAAGTGACTGCAGGCTGAGTTAATATTGTTAGTACTGTAGTAAATATTCTGAACGATGGTGTGATGAGAAGAGGTGAAGGTTTCACCCCAGACTGATTCCCCTGGAAACTACTGGGTCCAGGCCTATTTGCTGGGCCGTCTGCTGTATTCCCACCGGAGTTATGGCAGAGTTACTATTTATTTATTTAGAGATACAGCACTGAAACAGGCCCTTCGGCCCACCGAGTCTGTGCCGACCATCAACCACCCATTTATACTAATCTTACATTAATCCCATTACCCTCTCACATCCCCACCTTCCCTCAATTCTCCTACCACCTACCTATCCTAGGAGCAATTTATAATGGCCAATATACCTATCAACCTACAAGTCTTTGGCTGTGGGAGGAAACCGGAGCACCTGGCGAAAACCCACGCGGTCAAAGGGAGAACTTGCAAACTCCACACAGGCAGTACCCAGAATCGAACCCGGGTTGCTGGAGTTGTGAGGCTGCTGTGCTAACCACTGTGCCACTGTGCCGCCCATTATAGTAGGGAAGCTATGGAAAACCCATGCCTTTCCAGGGTCCAAATATTTTAAGGATTATAATATTCATGGTAAAGGAAAAGTAATTTAACATATTTGAAGACTTTTTAACCAAAAAACAAATAAAGGGGGTTATTTTCATGTCCCCGCTGATCACCGCCGTATCAGAAAATTGTGACTGTTATGGTTGTTATTTTCCAACCATTAATTTCAATGAACAATTGCTTATAATTTTCCAAGATATGATCTTTTGGTGCAAGATACTTTACCACAGCCAAAGACTTGGAGAATCAAGTTTAACCACTCCGCATACTGCTGAGAGGCCAAATAAATCTGTTCAGTGTGGTTCTTCATACATTGATATTTTCATGTAATCTATGAGATGGTCAAGTCATACCTTTGAGGTCAGCTGACTTCATAAGAGTTGGGTAATTCCAGACAGAGACCTGATGTTTGGGAAAACCATGGCCAGTTACTAACTCCTTGTATTGTGATAACCAGAGCAATGAACAAATCTGGAAAAACAAAAACAATTTGTATCAGCATTGGGTATTTTATATTATATTATTTTATATTACAGCTTGGGTGTTTCACCTTTCTGTTGTTAGAGAACTTTGGCCACCACCTGACCTAGGCTAATTTTTAGGCCAAGGGGTCGTTTGAAAATTGCAAGCAGTTTATGCTGGAGAGTCTGACTGAAATAGAAATGAAATTTTCTTGGGGAGACATGAGAACCTTCGCTCTGCCTGTGAAACTTTTAAAAAACCATTCACATCAACCTCAGAGCAATCCATTGCTTGAAAAATACTGCACAGGGCCTGCAGGAAAAATATTTTATGCCTCTCCCCACCTTGCACTTTGGCAGCTGTTCCTTCCCTTTCACTGAAAAAGTGACAGATTTGTTGCCCCCGACAACAAAGAGCTGCAGTGACTGTTTGATACATCAGTGTATGATCAACTGACCCATCTGAATTATCTCAACAGAAGTGGCTTAAAATCAGCCCGTAGCATAAAAGTTCAATGTGGTGATGACTTTAACTGCAACAGGTCAGGTTACACCTGAATTGGATATTGTTTAAGGTCAGGCGCCAATAAATGGCACAACTTGGTAACTGCCACCTTGCTGAATCATAGACAGTGAAGTCAGGTTTCGTCCAATATACCCAAGTAGTTGTTCTTGTGCCATATGATGTAACCACATGATGTTATTCGTGGGTCATCTGTTGGGTGTAGGATTCCGGGTGCCTGCCATGATTGTGCCCGTGCCTCTCCTACCGATGCAGAAACTCCTCTTCCTCATCCAAATCCAATTCAGCCACTGGAATGCCCACAATTAGCATTGTTTGCAACTGCTGGAGTCAACTGGTGGCAACAAGAATGCTGGTGTGGGAGGAGTGCACCAAAGGGGTGCTGAATCAAAAGAAACCAACAGAAAGGCAGCAGGAAAAACATACATTAGCTCCAGTGCACTTGGATTATCAACACTGCACTCAAAATGAACATCTCACAAATACAACAACCAAACCTCAGATGGTGATGTATCATCACCACATTGACTTCAGCAGTTCATAGAGAAGGCCCAACATGGCCTGAGGACAATGGGGGAATGGATATTCGTTGCAGCTTTCCCAATGCTGCTCATATCCTGAACAACATTTTAAAAAGTTCTTCATATACTAGCTAGGTTGAGAAAATCAGGAGCTGCACTGCAAATCAACGGGGGGAATATGACATGGGACTATTTTTCAACAGTTTACATAATCCTGTAGGGACTAATGAGAAGTTGCACACATATTGTACCGCCTCAACTTAAAAACTTTTGCTCCTATGCAATTGGGAGCTCCACAGGATATATGCTGCTGGTAAGGGGTCACTCTGAAGTGGCGCACTATGAAACTTATATATATGATGCTAAAGCGTGACAGAAAATTTTCTAGGTGTTCAATAATATTGTCAGCACAATTGTGATAAATGATTACATCTTCAGTTTTTTTAAATGCCATGGCGCATCTAACATATAATAATTAGGAGAATTGGAGCCAGGAATTACTGAATAAATATTGTAATTCAACCTTTTATGTGGTTACGAAACACCACCAGTTCATTTCTACATACACACATAATAGACTCTGGTTGTAAGTTGGACAATTTTCAAAAGTGTTTCTCATACATGTGGTCAACCATTACACATCATAGCTGTTACACACAGTCGCATCTGTGCAAACCTCAAGACCTACTAAAGCTGATCAATACTTTCAAAAAGGATCATGATTCAAAAGTAGTCATTTATACAGGCCTGTGTCATACAAAAACAGAGGGGAAAATATCAAGCTGTATGAGGTCAGCTGCTGTTACGGCAATGGAAAAATATATGTACCCACCATTGATCAGGAGAGGTACTTTCCTGGGTCAGCATATTTAAGTGGTGATTGCCATAAAACCTGTGTAAAATGGGTGCAAGCTGTTTGAGTGCATGGAAATTAGAGTGCAGCCTTGAAAAAGAGAGTCCAGTCTGCACACATCAGGAACAGACTACTTCACTGCATGCTGATCAATATTTAATGATGCTTTAAGAAAGTCTACAGCAGGACTCTATGCATCAAGCAGCCAGACAAGGCAGCTGGCTATGGCACCAAGCCAGAACCTTTCTGACTTGGAATATAGTGTAGAAAGTTCAAACTCTCTAGCAGGACATGCATTAAGGAATCACAGACTCTTAGCTGCCCATAAATAAAATTCCGCCATGTGTTCTCGTTATTTTATGAGATCGGAGCAAAATCAGTGAGCAATATTTCAGATTCTCCCAATCAGAAAATATAATCACAAAGTTAAACTCATTAATGCCATGACCCTGTTGCAAGTATTCTTATTGTCTCACTTGTGATTTTGTATCCACATCTCGAATACAGTTCCCACTCTTTGTGTCCCATATACGCAAATGTCCATCTTTCACACCTCCCCCAACAGCAAGAATTCCAGATTGCCAAGGGCACCAGTTCATGGCCTATTGAAAAGGAAATTCAATTATTGTTAAACAAAAGATTTATGTTTTTGCCCAAACACTCTGTGTTTTGCTGCAGTAATTGAAATCACAAGTATATATAATTATATTATCAGAACTACGCGCTGAATCTTTGTATCAATGATCCATTTTAACCATGTAATTTCACAATGGGTAAACCTGGTATCCAGTCAATAAGGCAATTTTCTAGAATGCCTATTCCATCCATACAGAGAGAAGGACAATCATGTTTTCAGTAGGCAAGTGTTTATAGAGATTGGGTGGTGGGATTTAGATTTATGCCTATTTTAATTTAATTCACAATTTCCTCAGGCTTCATGTCCCTCCCCACAATTTCCCCTAGCAATGTTTTATTGGCCAACAATAAAACCTTTGAATACCTATGGGGAAATATTCCAAATGATAAACTATTTTAAACAGCCAGTCTCCCTCGTCTGATGACTCATTAGTAAAAGGCACCATGTAGTGTTGTAAGTAGAACTATAGAAACATACAGCTCATGGAAGAAGGAATTGAAAAATTAGGCTGTTTTCACTTTCTTTCTATGTTATGTCTGCATCCTGTACCATTGAGCTCAGGCTCTTAATTAACCACATTCTCAGGAATATGATCCAGAAATCCCTCATCCTCTCTGATGGAGTGTGGCCATTGTTGCGTGAGCTCCAAAATCCTCTGCTACAGAGAGTTAATTATTCTGACGTTCAATGCTCAATGAAAACATGCTGTCATTGGATACACTGAGGATTCATGACAGCCAACATATCTGCACACATTAAGAGGACACCCTGCATCGAATGTTGATTGTGTTTGCCTGACCTCCCACCAGCACCAAACTCTCACAATAACCAAACTCCACTTACTCACTTCACATAAAAATTAATTATAGAAAAAAACACCTGTCCAACTGTACATCACGGCCAAACCCCATTTAAGACTGAATGCACACTAAGACGAAACTTCTCTGATCATGGCCTTTTGCCCTTCACTGGCAGCCGAGTTCTTGTTACTTTGTTCAAATTCATATTTAATTTATACAATAGCCCAATTGCCACAGGAAAAACAACCAGAGAACAGCTTTACCTACTTGATCAATTGATTAAACTAATCCAATCAGTTCACAGAGAAGGCACCAAATAAATACGTTTAAATGGCTCCTAATAGTGAAGTAAGTGAATTAAAGCTCAAAATACAATAAAAGAAATAAATGGAATTATTTATATCTGAATCAGTCCCACTAAAAGTATATCATACACTCTCTTGGCCTGTCACACTTCACTAGCTGTAAATGCCAAAAAAATTCCCAGGTTTGAATGCTGATCTGTGCTGTGTTAAATTGGGATAACAGTGGAGAAGAAATATTGGTTAGGATTCAATTTTTGAATCAAGAGTAAAGTACCGTGGAAGCTGGAAATCTGAGGTAAAAACCGAAACTGTTGGAAATACTCAGCAGGTTAGGCAACATCTGTGGAGAGAGAAACAGAGTTCAGGTCGGTGACACTTTGTTAGAACTAGCTTCTGACAACTTTTCCGATGAAGAGTTGCTTACCTGAAATGGGCTGGATTTTCATTGCCTGAGGGAGGCAGGATCAGAGGCAGAATAGGCCCAAATTTCCTGAGGCTGGCCATTGGCCGATGTGCTGCTTTGCCAGCATGGTCTTGCCTCTGGGCCATTTTCCAGGAGGGTGGGTCAGGGACAGAACCGCTACCCGCCCACAAGCAGTGGTTAGCCACTAAAGATAATTAAGGGGCCTATTAAGGCCCTTCTCCCACACTGACTGGAATTTTCAGCAGGCAGCTCCCTGCAGTGGTCAAAACACAGCCAGTGAAAGGAGGTGGCACATCAGTGGGTCAGCCTTCTGGGCTCTGGAATCATTTAAACCACCACATCCCCACCCCCCACCACCCTCCCGCCCCCTGCCATTGCCCCCACCGGTGCAGAAAGATGGCTACAGCTGCCATTTTTATTTTCAGAACTTTTAAAAGTGCTGAGAGGACACCTCAAGATGCAGACGCCTTCTCTCTCCCTTACCTGCATCATCAGTCTCCAGCTCTCTCAGTGCTGGAGCAATTCCTATTGGCCCTCCATGTCGGACCCGCCCACCATCCTTAATTGGACAGCAAGCTGCCTCTGACCATTAAATGGCCAATCCTTGGAAAATCATATCGGGTAACTAAGCCTGACATGGTGTGGGGTTGGGCCCGGATTTGATTCCTGCACCGGCTCCCAACCCCAAAATAAAAAGCCAGCCCGTTAACTCTGCTTCTCTCTCCTCAGATGCTGTCAAACCTGCTGAGTATTTCCAGGAATTTTTGTTTTTATTTCAATCGCCATTAAGCGATCGCAACTGAAAATGTATGCTTGTTATGAGGACGGGGTATGGCATGGCTATAGTGAATCCTTATGGATCAACATCCTGCTAACACACTAACTGAGTTCACCTATAAAGACTGGCCATTTGAGTGATTTCCTAGAAGTGGCGCCTGTTGAGCTCTATCCAAGTATGAACCATCACCTTCAGGAGAGTAGGAATAGGTGGACAGAACTGTACAAAAAAGGGTAATAATTCTGTTTTTGAAAAGGTCTTGTTTTTTGTGCAGGTTAGCAGGTTGTGTTGCCAGTATGACATTTACTGCTACAAGTACCTTGCACAAGACGTCATACCATCCATCAATACAAATTCCAGACCATTTGAAAGTAGAGTGCTGTACTAAAAATTATTAACAGAACTCGCAGAGACCTGCAAAACATTTGCAGTAAAATTAGTACCTTTATTGCAACAGCATTTCTTTAAATCCCCATGTCATGCCATTCCGTTTTTCCCATGCCATCCCTCTCATGCCATACCCATCTCATTCCTTTTATCCCTCTCATCATCCCCATCCAATTCCCCATCCCACCTCTTCTTCTTATGTCACCCCATCCCCATCCCTCATTTCACACCTCCCATTCAATCCTCCCTCTCTCATGCCATCCTTTACCCACCACCCCCACATGCCATATCCTCCCATGTTATCCACCCCTCCAACATGCTGGACACCCCCCATGCCATCCTTCCCCCTTTCCATGCCATTATCCCCCCCCACCCCATGCCACAACTCCATGTCGTTTCACTCCCCCACCCCATGCCGTCCCACCTACCCCTCCCCAATCCCTCCAGTCAAGGCAACTGTTGTTGGTCTCCCCCTACCTTCCACTGTTCTTTTTCTCCACCGAGCCACCCCCAACCCCGCCACTACCACCTCCGCCAGCAACCGTTGACAGCCACACGCGCCTCACGTGATGCAACCGACACCACATCAGAGCAGCTATGCCTCAAAGCAGCAACCACAAACTAAAGCTCACAGAAAAATAAGGCTCTTTTTTGAGCAGGGATTCAAAGAGCATGTGGACAGTTTCAGCTTTGAGCCCTACTCCTCACATTTTCTGGTCTCTCAGCTTACATTCTTTGGAAGTGATTGAAATGTCTCCCATTTGAGGGGATGGGTGTTGTGGAGGTGGGAGGAAAGGGTGGGGGAGAGGGAAAAATCAGATTGGAGAGTCACATGATGTGGTCTCTGGCCGTTCCTGGATACAGAGGTTTTGACAGTGGCTGAAGAGCCAGGTTTGAGGCCTACCCAGCCTATCTGCTGTAGAGTGTTCAGCCAGCCAGAAAAAGAGACAATAAAATTATGCGAAACAAATAAAAATATAACAACAAGGCTGTTTTGCTATGTCTGAATTTAGCTTCTCTCTGTGACCCTGAATTAATACAATACATGCCTCATGAGCTCCAATTCTTCATGTGTCCCACGTGCAACCAGGCTCCACCCACCAATCAGAAAAGTGCAGACAGACAAAAGACTATTATTATTACAGATGTTCAATAACGTCTAATATGCTGTGGTATTTCACTTACTGGCCTGTAAATTCTGCTGGGGTTCTTCCAGTTTTCTGCCATAGCTTTAGTCAGAGACCAGACGAACCCCCCCACCAGTCTCCTACTAAAATTAAGGCAGGAAATGGGGAGAACATCTGTGGAATTTCCAGGCCATCTCATTTAAACAGCAGGAAAGGCAAAACAGATTATGGTTTGCTCAAAACATTCAATGGAAAATTTAGCTCTGAACAACGAATGCATAACTGCGTGTGGGCCGGTTCTGTCACTTCACAGGGTCTTAGAATTAGAGAATGTTAGAGTCACAAAAACAGGATATTTGACCCATCAAGTCTGTACCAGTTTTTACATGAGCTCCCTATGACTTTTAATATTCATTTTTTCAGAAACTATTTAATTCCCTTTTAAATAATCTAGTCCCCTAAATTGGCAATGTTTCTGAACACTTAGTTTATTTAAGAAGTAGGAAAGGAAAGAATGAAATACAATGAAACATTTTCATGACTTTTTTTTGAATATGTTTTGCATCCATCAAGGTAAAGAATATAAAGTGGGGAACACTCTCCTATTTGGGCATCTAGTTTCAGCATCAAGCATTAACAAGTGATGTGCAGTGTGTTTGTGAAGTAAAGTTCCCTTTCATCTGCCCAAGCAAGGTGCCTTTAGCCAACCCAAGAAGTGTGATATTTTTCTATTATCTCTTAGTAGCTTTCCTTGGAACCTCACTGAGTGAGATCACCAATTGCATGCAGTATAGCCCTGGAGGCTTATCCCCATTAGAAATTGGATTAAAATTATTCAAACTCAATTTTACATAGAATATTTACAGAGAACAAACAGATGATGCACTCATTCTATTGGCTTGGGTGGATTCGATCCCAAGTCCCAGTGCTAAACAAAACTGTTCCGCTAACACATTAGACCACCCAAACACTACAGAAGAATTCATGATCATTACGGTTTTGAACAAATCTTATTGGTAGCATAAGACAGAACACATGTAACAACAACATTGTTCATAATTAAGTAACATTCACCTTTACAGCTGACTGTTGATTATTGATGGTCATGTCTGGTTTACTGTTAACACTGGTCCCTGGGTCATTGAGCCAGATATTCAGTAGACCATCATTGCCACCACTAGCAAGGAGCCCACCATCTGGTGACCATTTGAGGCTACATACTTGGGAGTTGTGACCACAGAGTGTGCCAACATGGTGTTGTGCAATTCTTACATCATGGTGGTGAATAGATCCAAACCGGGAGCCACTGCAGAAAATATATAGATGAAAATACATATAAATTTCAGGAAACACCAACATTTTATTTCCTCTCTCAGCAAAGTTCAGCACTTATTTAAGAACTGTAAAATTCAGTTTACAAAGTATCTCAAAAATTGCTTCATATTCTAAACCAAAATGCATAATGTAAATTGTGCAAATTGTTATTGTTCATATTAGATTACATAAAACCCTCCACTTAACCCTAAATTTAATTTTTAAGGCAGAGACTTGCAGGTTGATAGGTAAATTGGCCATTATAAATTGTCACTAGTATAGGTAGGTGGTAGGGAAATATAGGGACAGGTGGGGATGTTTGGTAGGAATATGGGATTAGTGTAGGATTAGTATAAATGGGTGGTTGATGTTCGGCACGGACTCGGTGGGCCGAAGGGCCTGTTTCAGTGCTGTATCTCTAATCTAATCTAATCTAAAAGACTGAACCACGAATATGAAGATTCAGATTTAAATCCCATCATTATCTGTTCGGTCTGACATACCCCATCCATCAAAAGGAAATTGGATGACCACTTGAGGGAAATAAACTTGGAGGACTATGGGGATAGAGTGGGGGAATGGAAATGATTGGATTGCTCTGCAGAGAGCCAGCATGGACTTGATGGGCTGCATGGTCTCCTTCTATGCTGTTATGACTCTATGAAACTCTATCTGATAGCACAATGTATTATACAGTATTGCATGGTATTTACAGCAAAGAGGTAATTTGTCCCCAAAAGATCTATGCAAGTTTCTATGCTCCACACAAGCTTCCTCCACATTACTTCATCTCACCCTGGCGTTGGTACTAGAGTGTAAAGGATGGGAATTGATTTTCAATTGACCCTTCAATCAGACAGATTGGAGGTTTCGTGTTACTGTTCCATACCTACCTGAAGACAGGGGAGGGGGTAGGATGAAAATCTACCCTGTGAAGGAGAATTTTAACTTACAAGGTTGGGTGGGGGCAGGCGTCAGTGCATGTGGGGGTTAAAGCATCAAAAATTGTCTGCGTCACAAACCCGACGTAATCCTGCTGACTTCCACATTTAACTGGTGCGTTTTTAGAAATACGCAGGAAACCACATGGAACGGGTGGGTCGGTGATTATAATATGGAAATTACAAATTACCACCATGCTAAATGGGATAGATTATAAACAGACCTAGCAACTCAAAACTAGACATCCGTATAGCAATGTGGGCCATTAGCAGCAGCAGAATTGTACTCAACCACAATCTGTAACCTCATGGCCCAGCATATCCCCCACTCTACCATTACCATCAAGCCGAGGGATCAACCCTGGTTCAATGAAGAGTGCAGGAGGGCATGCCAGGAGCAGCACCAGGCATGCCTCAAAATGAAGTGTCAACCTGGTGAAGCTACAGCACAGGACTATGTGGATGCCAAACAGCGTAAGCAGCATACGATAAATAGTGCTAAGTGATCCCACAACCAACGGATCAGAACTAAGCTCTGCAGTCCTGCCACAACCAGTCGTGAATGATGGTGGGGGTGGGCAAATAAACAACTAACAGGAGGAGGAGGCTCCACAAATGTCCCATCCTCAATGATGGGGGAGCCCAGCACAGCAGTGCAAAAGATAAGGCTGAAGCATTTGCATCCATCTTCAGCCAGAAGTGCCAAGTGTTTGATCCATCTCGGCCTCCTCCTGAGATCCCCAGCATCACAGATGCCAGTCTTCAGCCAATCCAATTCACTCCACGTGATATTAAGAAACGACTGAAGGCACTGGATACGACAAAGGCTATGGGTCCTGACAACATTCTGGCAATAGTACTGAAGACTTGTGCTCCAGAATTAGCTGTGCCCCTAGCCAACCTGTTCCAGTACAGCTGCAACACTGGCATCTAGCCGGCAATGTGGAAAATTGCCCAGGTATGTCCTGTACACAAAAAGCAGGACAAATCTGACCCGGCCTATTACGGCCCCATCAGTCTACTCCTGATTAACAGCAAAGTGATGGAAGGGGTCATCGACAGTGCTATCAAACAGCACTTGCTCAGCAATAACCTGCTCACTGACGCTCAGTTTGGGTTCCACCAGGACCACTCAGTTCCTGACCTCACTGCAGCCTTGGTCCAAACATAGACAAAAGAGCTGAACTCCAGTGGTGAGGTGAGAGTGATTGCTCTTGACATCAAGGCAGCATCTGACTATGACAACAAGGAGCCCGAGCAAAACTGGAGTCAATGCGAATCGGGAGAAACCTCTCCAGTGGTTGGAGTCATACCTAGCACAAAGGAAGATTGTTGTCATTGTTGGCGGTCAATCATCTCAGTCACAGGACATCACAGCAGCCGCTCCTCAGGGTAGTGTCCAAGGCACAATCTTCTTCAGCTTCTTCAATGTCCTTCCCTCCATCATAAGGTCAGAGGTGGGGATGTTCTCTAATGATTGCACAATGTTCGGCACAATTCGCGACTCCTCAGATACTGAAGTAGCCCGTGTCCATATTCAGCAAGACCTGGACAATATTCAGGCTTTGGCTGATAAGGGGCGAGTAACATTCACACCACACAAGTGCCAGGCAATGACCATCTCAAACAAGAGAGAATCTAACTATCTCCCCTTGATGTTCAATTGCATTATCATCGCTGAACTCCCCCACTATCAACATCCTGGGAGTCACCTTTGACAAAAAACTGAACTGGACCAGACACATAAATGCTGTGGCAACAGGAACAGGCCAGAGGCTGGGAATTCTGCAGCGAGTAACTCACCTCCTGTCTCCCCAGTGCCTGTCCACCATCTACGAGGCACAAATCAGGAGTGTGATGGAACACTTGCCTGGATGGGTGCAGCTCCAACAACACTCAAGAAGCTCAACACCATCCTGGATAAAGCAGCCAGCGTGATTGGCACCTCATCCACCACCTTCAACCTTCACTCCATCCATCACTGTGCACAGTGGCAGCAGTGTGTACCATATACAAGATGCACTGCGGCACCTCACCAAGGTTCCTTCCACAGCACCTTCCAAACTGTGACCTCTACCACCTAGAAGGACAAGGGCAGCAGATGCATGGGAGCACCACCATCTGCAAGTTCCCCTCCAAGCCACACACCATCCTGACTTGGAACTATATTGCCGTTCCTTCAAGGTCACTGGGTCAAAATCCTGGAACTCCCTTCCGAACAGCACTGTTGGTGTTCGTGTATCTACACCTGCAGCGGTTCAAGGAGGCAGCTCACGACTACCTTCTCAAGGGCAATTAGGGATGGGCAATAAATGTTGTCCTAACCAGCAATGCCCACATCCCATGAATGAATTTTTAAAAAGGACTTTACCATGCAAGCCTGGGGTTAATATTGCAGTCGCGTCCCGCTGGCATCATCAGCACCTGATCTGCATATTTAAAGCAAGATCCTGCTGTCTTCCTGCTTCTATACCAAGCTTGAGAGCCTTCAGAAGGCAATGGGATTGGAGTGGGTAAGTGGCATGAGGCATTTTAATTGCCTGCCTGTCTGCCCAGTTGACCACCACTGACAGTATCAGAGTACATGAAACTGTTTATATGAAAATTGTAACAGAAATCAATAAGATTTGTACAAAACATGAGGGGCTGGGAAATTCTAATTACACTTTGCAAATTGGTTTAAAAACCATGTAGCATTTAACACTTAAAGTATAAAGCAGGATTTTTGCAAAATTGAGAAAAATGTCAAACTGAAAGTGCAAGTGTATTTTTATTATTCTAAGTTTTAGTCCCAGATTTCTTCGGCTGGATTTTCAATCCCTGTTGAGAGCGGGAATGGCAGCGAGCACGATTTGAAGATTGCGTTCTTGGAGGTTGGGACTGGGTCCCACCACCTCCGGAACATGATGCTATTTTTAAACTTCAGCCAGCAGGAAGGGAATGGGTCGGCCACCCTCATCCAATTAATTGCCTGTTGATCTCATTAAAGAGCTCATTAGCAGGCTTGTCAGGAACAGGGAGCTATTTTTAAAGTCTGGGAATGGGGAAAACGCCATGGAGGGAACACGGCAGGGTCATGAGGACGTGAGCATTGTGGAGGGAGATGAGGGCTATGGAAATGGCTGTTTAATTTCAAGCAGAGGCAGTAAATGATGCTTAGCTGCCTCAGGTGTGTCTTACTGAGGATATTGTTGCAGATGTAGGAGTTAAATGTTACCTTGGGGATTGAAATGAGACCAGATAGGGAAGTGAACCTGCTGGCAGCACTGTGGCTGCTAGGCTTGGCACAGGAAGGCCTGGTGAGTGTTAAAGGCACAGCTGACAGAGGTGTGCTCTGATCCGCAATGACCTAAGGCCTCATGGTCCCCATGGCAGTCCCCTACCGCAGCCGTCAAGGTCTCAGGCACCTTGAACTTCCATGCAACCGGGTCATTCCAGGGAGAAACTATGGACTTGCGTGGCATCTTGCAGTCAGTATCTCATTAGGCCATCAGGCAGGTCACGGATGCCCTTTTCAGGAAGGCGGGGACTACACCCACTTTAGCACAGATGGGTCTGTGCTGGCATGGAGTGCATTGGGTTTTGACATCATTGATGGATTATTTCAGGTGCAGGGCATCATCAATTGTATCCATGTGACCATGAAGACACCCAGTGATCAGCCAGTAAGATCCATCAACAGGAAGGCTTCCTCTCCCTCAACATCCAAAATGGTCTGCTACCACAACAAGAGCTTCCGCCATGTTTGCATTCGCTTTCCTAGCAGCTGCCATGACTCTTTCAACCTCCGCCAGTCCAGGCTGCCTCAGATCTTCACTCTGCCCCCAAAGTGCAAGGATGGATCCAAAGGGACAAGGAAAATCCCTTGAAGAGATGGCTGCTGACCCCTCTATGGCAGAGGCACAGAGGCAAAACAACCAATGCCACCTGCTCAGCGGGCCAAACATTGAACAGGCCATCAGGTTTGTGAAGATGCGATTCCAGTGCCTGGATGAGTGGAGTGGTGCACTTCAATACCCTCCTGCAAGAGTCTCTGCCATTATGGTGGTCTACTGCACTCTCCATAGCAAGGCCCTCCAGAGAGGTGTGAACCTGAGGACATTGAGACCCTGGAAGGAGACAGCTCATCATGGGGGGGAGTAGAGGTAAGAGAGAAGGAGGAAGAGGGGGCAGAGGAGGATAACACTGAACAGATATTATAGGCCAGTGAGCCTTACGTCAGTGGTAGGGAAATTATTAGAGAGGATTCTTCAGGACAGGATTTACTCCCATTTGGAAACAAACGAACTTATTAGCGAGAGGCAGCATGGTTTTGTGAAGGGGAGGTCGTGTCTCACTAATTTGATTGAGTTTTTTGAGGAAGTGAAAAAGGTGATTGATGAAGGAAGGGCAGTGGATGTTATCTATATGGACTTCAGTAAAGCCTTTGACAAGGTCCCTCATGGCAGGCTGATACAAAAGGTGAAGTCACACGGGATCAGAGGTGAGCTGGCAAGATGGATACAGAACTGGCTCAGTCATAGAAGACAGAGGGTAGCAGTGGAAATGTGCTTTTCTGAATGGAGGGATGTGACTAGTGGTGTTCCGCAGGGATCAGTGCTGGGACCTTTGCTGTTTGTAGTATATATAAATGATTTGGAGGAAAATGTAGCTGGTCTGATTGGTAAGTTTGCGGACGACACAAAGGTTGGTGGAGTTGCGGACAGTGATGAGGATTGTCAGAGGATACAGCAGGATATAGATCGGTTGGAGACTTGGGCGGAGAAATGGCAGATGGAGTTTAATCCGGACAAATGTGAGGTAATGCATTTTGGAAGGACTAATGCAGGTGGGAAGTATACAGTAAATGGCAGAACCCTTAGGAGTATTGACAGGCAGAGAGATCTGGACATACAGGTCCACAGGTCACTGAAAGTGGCAACGCAGGTGGATAAGGTAGTCAAGAAGGCATACGGCATGCTTGCCTTCATCGGTCGGGGCATAGTGTATAAAAATTGGCAAGTCATGCTGCAGATGTACAGAACTTTAGTTAGGCCACACTTAGAATATTGCGTGCAATTCTGGTCGCCACACTACTAGAAGGATGTGGAAGCTTTGGAGAGGGTACAGAAGAGGTTTACCAGGATGTTGCCTGGTCTGGAGGGCATTAGCTATGAGGAGAGGTTGGATAAACTCGGATTGTTTTCACTGGAACGACGGAGGTGGAGGAGCGACATGATAGAGGTTTACAAAGTTATGAGCGGCATGGACAGAGTGGATAGTTGGAAGCTTTTTCCCAGGGTGGAAGAGTCAGTTACTAGGGGGCATAGGTTTAAGGTGCGAGGGGCAAAGTTTAGAGGGGATGTACGAGGCAAGTTCTTTACACAGAGGGTGGTGAGTGCCTGGAACTTGCTGCCGGGGGAGGTGGTGGAAGCAGGTACGATAATGACATTAAAGAGGCATCTTGACAAATACATGAATAGGATGGGAATAGAGGGATCCGGTACCCGGAAGTGCAGAAGGTTTTAGTTTAGGCAGGCATCAAGATCGGCGCAGGCTTGGAGGGCCGAATAGCCTGTTCCTGTGCTGTACTGTTCTTTGTTCTTTGATTTGTGCCCCTGCTGCACAATGAGGTGGCCTCCTCCTGCTACCCTCCGGGAAGAGGATCTCCCTCCTGTCTCTCACAGCCTCTATCATTACATCCAGGTGGGCATTGATGAAGTGTGGGTCTGCCCTGCCCCCAGTGTCAGGCCTCCAGCTCCCCTGTAACATCACACTTCTCTCTGGTGCTGTGGAAGGCAGATCTCTCCCTCAGGACAATCAGCAGCCTCAGTGATGGCTGCCGTAGAAGTCTACTTGACCTGACCCATTGCCATTTTCAATCCCACCGGCTCTAAAAGGACAGGAAACCCATCTCTATACCACCTAAGGCTTTCCCACTCACAAATTGCAATCTGTATCAGTTTCCCAGAACTGGCAGGTTGCAGACCAAAAATTAGACCTGGCTCCTGTTTTCTGCCTCCACTTTGAAAATTTGACCCCTTGTTTCTGCTTTTTCCCACTGGAAGGAATTGTCAAACATGAGGCTTTTTTAAAACTATCTGAACAAAACTGTGTGTTTAATCTTATACATACAATAAAAAAACAGCAAATTTTAATAGTCAGCTATTACCTGTTTAAGAAGCATTTAAATGGTCAGTAAAATTAAGCTAAAATGATTGAAACATGTGAGTATATACAAGTTTAAATGGTGATTGAAACATGAGTGTGTATATATATATATATATATATATATATATAATGTGCTTACATGGTGATTGTGCAGCCAGACTACTACAGACATACCTGCTAAGAATGTAGTCGTTCCAGCTCAGAGCACCAACCATTGAGCTATGGCTATGCATATTTCGCAATTTCTTCTTAGTCTCAACATCCCACAACTTGAATTTGAAAAATATTTCTTGTTATGAGAAAAATTTGTGAACAAAATACATCCTTTTTATAATGATCTAACCTTTTGCATGCAAAATATACAATGGAGATATCATTTTTTTTTTGCTTTGCCTCTTTTCCCTCTTCTCCTAAAGGCTGTGGCCTATAACTGCAGTATGGTTCCATGTATGCCGGCAGCACTCTTATACCTCCACAGTGCCCATTTGTTTAAAAACTATTAAATATATAAATAATTTGTTAGCTGGTATTGGAACAATTTTGTAGGCCTCCACCCATAACTCATCCAGAGAAGTGCAAACAGAGATCCACTAGGTTTGTATAAAATCTGGATCCTGAGACTGAATTGCTGTGACCCCCATCTGTATTCCTATGGTGCAAGATGAGGGAAAGAGGTCTGGTTAGGGTGGAATATACAGTGCAACACAGAGATGGCTGATCTCCACTCGAAATCCATTGAAAGGACCTGGTTTGGGACAGCTTTCGTCCATCCTAAAAATGGCTCCTTGATGTCAGAGGATGCTGAGGTTGAGCAGAGAGAATTCTCACTCAGGGAATTTCTTCAGCCCTGGCCTCCATACCATTGAGTGACCTTCACAGCAGAATGAAAAAAAGGGTCAACCTCTCCTGACTATGCAGAAATAGCCATATTTTTTAATTGGAAGTAGCTCCCAAGTGAAGGGTTAAAAGGGAAATAAACACCAGCTTTGTTGAGAATAACAATATTCCCTGAATCCCATGAAGTATATCTCCATCCATTTCGTTTTTGTTTATTTAAATTGGCTTGGCATCCAAGAGGATTTTTCGGCACTGGAGTGCATAGATGTTTCTATTGTCACTTGTATGGTAGCGACAGTTATTATTTGCTGAAGGATGCAGCAAAGAAATCAGATTTTATTGCAATCAGGTTTTTGGAATGGCAGAAGTGGGGCCCATGTGAAGAACCAGGCCTGGGGCCTTTCCTTGAGCTACTCCATAAGAACACTGGCAGTTGTATTTCTATTGGCTACCTTAGATATTTTTACAATGCATGTCTACAATATTGCACACAATCGTTGTTAATATCTCTAGCTTATTTCTTCAAGCCAGAATTTATTACATATGACACCTTAAGCACGTTACAAACTAAAATGATTTCCACAATCTGTTTGGTCACTAAAATTGAGCTGAAAAGAGAATAATTAATACCCTATTACCTGTACATGAGCAGTGCTGGTTCCAATTGCAAGATTGTTTCTATCCTTAATCCAGGCGACCGATGAGATATATCCTGATTCCACATTTATGGCCCCATGCACTCCCTTCTCTGGGTGCCAAAGATACACAGCATTGGAAAGAGCAATGGCTACCAGATTTGCAGCATTCCAGTCAACCAAATTAAGATCTAGAAAATATAATGCAGAATGGTGTAACAACAAAAACCTATATTTTATATGGTGCCTTTAAATAGAAAACTGTCCCAAGGTGGTTCACAGAGGCTTGAGGAAAATGAACACTGAGTCAAAGAAGAGATGGGGAGGGGTGACCAACAGCTTTGTCGAAAGAGGTAGATTTTTAAGGAGGGTCTTAAAGAAGCAGACCATGGTAGAGGCAGAAGGGTTGAGAGGGGAAATTCCAGAAAGTGGGACCCAGGCAGCAGAAAGTATAGCTGTCAATGATAGGAGGTGCCCTAGAGGTTAGTATCAAAGGATCAGAGAATTTGTTGGGTGTTGTAGTGTTAGAAGAGATTATATAAATTAGGAGGGATAAGGCCGTGCAGAGATTTAAACTCAGGAATGAGAATTTTAAATATGAGGTACTGGGAAACTGGAAGCAATGCAGTTTTGGAAGAACAAAGGTGATGGGTGAGCGTGTCTTGGTGTGAGATTGGATATGTGCAGTACAGCTATGACAACAAAATCACTCAAATTTGTGTGGATTTTTTCGGCTAGAGCTTAAAGCTATCTTCTCAGCAAATATTAGACCCTGAAATTTCACTGGAGTTATCCTGGTCTCCCACTGCTATTCCTTTGGGAGACAGGCAGAACTCCTGGCAAGACAGCGGAGACCCAGCTTAACCCAGGTTACATTGGATCACTGCCAGAGTTACAGCGGGAAACTTTGGGAACCCCATTAGAACTTCAGTGCCTTAGCGTCAGTTAATTAGGTGTGTAGTTAAAATGGCACTGATGATGATCATTCACTAGAATTTGCCAAAATCCAAATCAATTCCTTCTACCACAGTATAGTAACATTAAAAAAAGTACTTCCTCTTGGTTACTTTCTCCACCCCAACTTCATCTAAATTATCTTATTTGCAGTAAGGTTTATCACACAAATATGTCTGTAGTAATCTGTTAGAGCAATGCCGCTGCTTAGGCTAGTTGCTGAAGATTCCTTCATCAGCATACTATGGATCCCTCCCTGTCCCATTTTCCCTTCTTCCCTAGGTAACCTGGGTAAAACAGTCTTGTAAGGAAAGCCAGAATGTAAATGACAGCTGAAACTGGGATTCAATTTTTTATAAAAGCAAAATATTGCACATGCTGGAAATCTGAAATAAAAACAGAAAGTGCAGGAAATATTCAGCAGGTCAGGCAGATCTGTGGAGAGAGAAGTAGAGTTAACGTTTCAGGTCTGTGACCCATGCCAGTTGTTTGTACCAGGTCATCACAGAAAGATGATATACCTAAAGAAGAGACAGAGCAATTGCAAAGCTTGATTCGTCAATTAAACTGGTTGTGCACTCAGACTAGACCTGCTGCTAATTTTAATATGTTGGTGTTAAGTACTACAATGAAACACGCAAAAGTTAGAATGTTTTAAGGGCAAATAAAACATTTAAAAAATTAAATCTGGAGAAATGTATACTTAAGTTTCCCTCCTTAGGTGACCCAAAGAATATGAAACTAGTTATTTTTAGAGATGCTTCACATGCTAATTTTGCTGATGGGTTTGCAATTGCAGCTGGCTTCATAATATTTTTGAGGGTGAACATGGGAAATGTTGTCCTTTAGCTTGGAAGCTAAGAAAATAAAAAGGGTTGTTAAAAGTACTTTAGCTGTGGAAACGCTGGCTCTTGTGGAGGCACGGGCTATGAGATTCTATTTGTCAAATATTTTAGGTGAGATTCTGGAAAAGGGGCATAATGAAGATAAAATACCCATTGAATGTTCTTTAGATAATCATTCCTTGTGAGATAATGTACATGCTACAAAAAGTGTGAGCGAGAAAAGATTACGATTGACCTTGCTGGATTGAAAGAAATGTTGGAGAGAAAGGAAATCTCCAAAATTAAATGAGTACATATAAGTCATCAATTATCTGTTTTCTGAAAAGAAATGTTTGTACAAAGAAATTGTTAGGGGTCCTAGAGGAGGGGATACTTTGGATAATGCTTTGTACAGAATATAGAATTTATTTTGATTTGTTTTGAAATGTTTGTGCATGTTAAACTCTAAGTTTTATTTAAAGAAAAAGAAGGAATCTGTTCATTGTGATTAATTATATGCAGGTGGAAGGTGTTAATTAGGGTCTTACTTGAATATATATAAGGAGACACTTACTGAAACTCAGAAAAGGTTTGAATGAGGAGATGCATGTTTGTAATCTTTCTACTTTGTAAAATAAATGCAATACTGAATAAAGAAAGATTGACTCCAGCATAATCCTTCAACAAAAAGATTTCTGGAGTATATCAACAATGATATTTGCTTTAAACCCAGGTCAAGTAAAAATGCTTGTAAAACTCAGAAACATGCAAGAATACGTACAGTAATCATCCTTCAGACCTGGAGCATCCAAGACTTTCATAGGGATTAGAGATATACATCGTTTGCTTTTTGTGCCATCACGTTTACCATGAAGAAAAGCTTCACCTAGATTGTTCTTGAATGCTGAAACAAAGAACAGGAACTTCAACTTTGTTGATAGGGCCTGTAATTCTTTTCTTATTAGGCACAAAATCTAGACACAAATACTGACCAATAATTGGTACATAGATGCACCACAGTAAAATTCATTGGAATATTTTACCTCGCTGGAAGTGTGTATGTGCAGACTTTCTGATTGTTCACTCTCTGGCCTGAAGAATGATCAGTTGGGTGAGCTAAAGGTAATCAATGCCCATTTCTGTGGATGATAAACAAACTACAAGGGGTAGAAATTCATCTTGGGTGGCAGCATCACATGGGCCACCTGTTATACCCCCTACCCGATATTTAGTTCCAGAGTATTGGGTGGGTATATAACAGGCAGCCAATGTGATCCCACTCAGTTTATGCTACAACCCAAGATGAATTTCTCCTGATTATAGTCATATCAGCACTGGGAAGAATATTGAAGCCAAGATGCACAATAATTCAAAAATCAGGATCCTGGACACAACATGGATCTGAAAACACTGTCACAGGCAATCACTGTACTAATGTGATATCATGTGGCTTGATAAGACTGCAATTTATTGTGATCTTGTGGTTTAATTTTGCATTTAACAGGCCTAGTCAATTTTCTACTATAGCATGTGGTGAGGCCAGGCGAGCATAACCAAGAGTTATCACTTGACTTAACACCAGCGAATAACTGTGAAATGTCTCTAAGAAGAACTCGAAGAGGACAGTGTCATACCTTACCGAACGAGACTACAGTGTCAATTTTTGAAGCTTTGTGCGCAAGGCAGAGTCTGACTGGCCATCGTTGCCCATTGGAGAATTTAGCCTGGATGCCCATATGCCTGATTCACTGTGTGGCACATTTGCAAAATAAAAGGTTCCTAGTGAGCAGATAGTGGAAATAGGGACAGCAGTGAAGAGACCCATTTGAGGGCACAGGACATTCCAACCTCTGCTTAACTGGACATAGGGGCCATCAACAAAGATGGAACAGCAAAAAATGTGTGAGGTGTGTCAGACTGTTCAGAGACACTGTGCATGATTGGAGAGAAATCGGAGGATCAAACTGTGAAATGAGTGCCATGATGTCTCAGGCCCTCGCGTTGATGTCTACGTCCATAGAAAGAGTGGTCACCTGCATGAAGTATAAGATGCAGCAGGCAACCAAGTGCATCTGGCCCTCAACAATGGTTTGCACACTCAGCTTAAACAGGATTGATGAAAACTTCGGCTTGGCCATTCAGCACCTCAATGAAGTGCAGTAAAGTGCTCTCCAACTCAGTGCTAGCAGGGATTTGTGGTGGGCCAAAAGGGGAAGGATGAAGAAAGGGGACATGGAATTGAGGGCTCAACTCAAGGTGCTTCCATCACTGATCCCTTCTACCTCCCACCCCACTCATTCAAGGCATTGCTGCCTCTGGTCCTGATGGCCATGTTTGCCCCTGTATGGGTGCAGATGGGGCAGTGATTGACTATAAAACCCAACGGATGCCAGCGACGAGCATCTTAGCAGTCAGAGCAAGGATATGAGCAGCCTACCTCTACCTCTGCTGAAGCCTCAGGGGAAGCACCACTTAGGAGTAGTCATAAAGGAACAATAAGGAATTTTGTTGCACAGGGTATGGACAAGAATGTCGAAAACAGTGTTAGAATGTTAATTTCCTGTTCATTGTTTCCATACAATAGAATTTCGCTGTTTGCTCCATTTTCCTGTATTGCCTATTTTTGCCTGCTGCTTGGCAAGTGACTTTCTGCTTTGTGAAGAACGATAAGACAAGAGTTAAAGACGAGCAATAGCTGTATGTAAAAGGGATGAATTGCTGATTGTGGGACTGTTTAGTACTGTGGGCTGTGGGGTGGGTGGGGGGTGGGGGGGTGGCAGTGAATTCAGTATTTGACAGCCTATCAGGTGCACTGCCTCAGTCTGCATGAACCATGCCTGAATCAGGCCAGCCGAACATCCTGACAGCTACGAGTGTGGCTGCTGGTACCCTCGCCATGCACACTCTTCCTTCTCCTGCTCCTCTTGTTGTTCCTCCTCCTCCACCTCCACCTCCTCCTTCTTTGAAGAGGCAGAGAGCTCAGCACCTTCCTCCTTCACAAGGTCTTGGCCTCACTGCTTTTACATGTTGTGCAAGGCCCAGCAGACCACTATCTTGCCCTGGCTGGGGCATACTGAAGGGCTTTCCAGATCTGTCCAGGCACCTAAAGTGCATCTTTAACATCCCATCTTTAACATGCTTGATCAATGATAGCTCTCCTGGTTAGGTGGCTTCAATTGTATTTCTCCAAGGCATTACTGTCTGGGCTCCTCACCGGTGTCATCAACCACATCTTCATAGGGTAGCCTAGTCTTCAAGAAGCTATCCGCTAACTTTTCTTCAAAGTGTGAATATCTCAGGGAGACTTGATAGGCGCAGAATAAAAGCATCATGCCAGCTCCCGGGGAATCTTGCACAAATATGCATGGTGTTCTGTTTGTGGTTGTAGACGGGCTGAACATCAATGAAGCAAAATCCCTTTCAGAAGATGAAGACTCCAGGGTGTCCTGGGGGCACCTTCATCGCCATATTTGTGCAGTCGGTGATTCCCTGGACCTGTGGGAAGCCAGCCAGAGTGGCAAAACTGAACACCCGCTCATTCTGACTGGCCTCAATGGTTGAGAAGAGCACATAACTCCTGACTTGGCAAACATGGCATCGGTCACCTGTGAGATGCACTTGTGGGCAGCAGATTGCAAGGTTCTGCAAATACCACCTGCAGATTCTTGCAAGAAGCCAGAACCTAAGAAATTAAGGACTCTGGTGACCTTGCCAGCCATCTTGCCCACTTGGCAGGAGGTTGTCTTTCCATGTCTGCGACCACCGGAAGCAAAACCTTAAGCCTCCTGAGGCACAGTTGCTCAGTCATGTCCAGAAAGCTTCTGCTCTGCCTGTAAGTCCTGTGTTGAGGATATCGCCTCCTGCAGGCTGGAGTTCTGTGTTCATCCTCCCTCTGCTATGATGCAGTGGGTGGTTGAAGAGGAGACTGCTGCTGCTTCTGCTGCTGCTGTTATTGTTACTGGTGTTGCGGCTCCTCTTGTTCCTCATCTGAGTTCCAAGGTAAAGCTGCATAAGCGACTCCCATGCTGAACTGAAGGTTGACAGCTGGGAAGTGTAGGTCAAACGCACTGGTAGAAATGACTTCCAAAGCAGTGTAAGCACACACCATGAACAAGTCCTGTGAGCAAAAGCCTTTCAGCTAGGCAAGGAAGCAGGTGTGAAGTCTCATCATTTAAAGGATTTACTGCCTGTCAATAGTTCAGCCCTCTCAAATGCTGCAGTCTTCTCACTTTGATTTCCCTGGCAAGTTCCCTGAAGCCCAGTAAACCTATGCACCTACAATTAAAGTTCAAATCCTGAGTTACACTAGCTCTTAATGAGCACTTCACATATTATAATTGCCAACCCACCTTTCCCATGGTGCTTTCCCACATGCGGTGGATTGCTGGCGATTTGCCATCAGCTTCCCAACACGCTGGCAGTTTCAGCCCTTTTAACCAACCTCCCGCTCACAAACCCATTCTTTTTTCCCAGTTAAAACTCTCCCCTTGATATCCAGCTTGAATGTCAAGCGAATGCATTGTTATATTCCCTAAATTATGCTATCATATAAATAGATATTCAGTAATGTGAGTCAATTTCAGCATTGGGTGAGAACTGCTTATTGGAGTGCCTAACACCACTGAATCTAAGAATGTCTCTAAGTCAAGATTCTAAATTTGGAACAGTATGCTTGAGACCACAGCTGATTGGTTCTGTCACTGCCTGTGCTATTCCAGTGACATTTGTTTGCAAATCCTTTTACAATAGATGCAACAGCTCTGCATATGGCTCTGCGGTGACCCAGGACCCAATAAAGTTCTTGCTACTTCTAGTGCCAAGTTTCCTTGCACTGGCTCCTATCTGCCTGCCCTACAAAAGTGTACATCATGCGCAATCCAAATGAAGATCTGGTATTACATATTTACACTCCTTTCTCATTCCAACATCCAAAGATTCATACTCAGAGGTGAAATCAGCTCACTGTGTCTGATGTATGTGTAATTTAATGTATGCCTGTGTAGAAGTGAGACTGAAACAAGCATAAAAACTTGCACTCATATCGCATCTTTCATGTCCTCAGTACAGTTATCGTTGCAATGTAGCAAAATGCAAAAGCCAGTTTGCACACATCATGCTCCCACAAGTAGCAATGAGATGAATGACCAAATAATCTGTTTTTAAAATTATGTTGGCTGAGGGGTAAGACATGTTGCATTTTGGAAGGAAGAATGAGGAGAGGCAATATAAACTAAATGGAACAATTTTAAAGGGGCACAGGAGCAGGGAGATGTGGAGAGTACACACAGAAATCTTTGAAGGTGGCAGGACATATCAGTGAAGCTGTTAATCCATGCCTTTTTTACCTCTCGACGTGACTATTCCAAAGCACTCCTTGCTGGCCTCCCACATTCTACCCTCAGAAATGTGAAGTCATCCAAAACTTTGCTGCCCATGTCCTTACTCGCACCAAGTCCCATTTACCTATCATCCCTGCGCTCGCTGGCCCACATTGGCTCCTGGTTAAGCAACGCCATGATTTTTAAAATCTCATCCGTGTTTTCAAATCCCTCTATGGCCTTGCCCCTCACTATCTCTGCAATCCTCCAGCCCCACAACCCTCTGAGATATCTGCGTTCCTCTAATTCTGGTCCCATGAGCATCCTTGATCTTAATTGCTCTGCCATTGGTGACTGTGCCTTAAGATGCCTAGGCCCTAAGCTCTGGATTCCCTCCCTACACCTCTCTGCCTCTCTACCTCATTTTCCTCCCTTAAGACGCTCCTTAAAACCTACCTCTTTGACCAAGCTTTTGGCCATCTGCCCTAATATGGCCTTATGTGACTTGGTGTCAAATGTTGCTTTATAATGCTCCTGTGAAGTGCCTTGGGACATTTGATTATGTTAAATGTGCTACAAATACATGTTGTTGTTACAAAGCATATGGGATCCTGAGCTTTATAAATAGTGGTATAGAATACAAAAGCAAGGAAGTTATGTTAACCCTTTATAAATCACTGGTTAAATCTCAACTAGCATATTGTGTTCAATTCTAGACACCATGCTTTAGGAACGATGTCAAGGCCTTGGAGAGGGTGCAGAAGAGATTTACTAGAATTATACCAGTGATAAGTGACTCAGTTATTTGGAGAGACTAGGGTAGCTGAAATTGTTTTCCTTAGAGCAGAGAAGGTGATGGGAGATTTAACAGAGGTGTGCAAATCTATAAGGATGTTGATAGAGTAAATAAGGAAAAAACTGTTTCCACTGGCAGGAGGGTCAATAACCAGAGGACACAGATTTAAGATAATTGGCAAAAGAACCACAGAAAAGATAAAGAGAATTTGTTTTATGCAGCCAGTTATTATAACCTGGTTTACACTGCCTTGTGGAAGCAAATTCAATAGAAACTTTCAAAAGGGAATTGGATCTATACTTTGAAAGGAAAAATGTGCAGGGCTATGGAGAAACAGCACGGGAGTGGGACTAATTGGATAACTCTTTTAAAGAGCCGGCACATGCACGATGAGCTCAACGGCCTCCTTCTTTGTTCTATGATTTTTTTTTTAGAGATACGGCACTGAAACAGGCCCTTCGGCCCACCGAGTCTGTGCCGACCATCAACCACCCATTTATACTAATCCTACACTAATCCCATATTCCTACCACATCCCCACCTGTCCCTATATTTTCCCTACCATCTACCTATACTAGGGGCAATTGCTAATGGCCAATTTACCTATCAACCTGCAAGTCTTTGGCATGTGGGAGGAAACCAGAGCACCCGGAGGAAACCCACGCAGACACAGGGAGAACTTGCAAATTCCACACAGGCAGTACCCGGAATCGAACCCGGGTCACTGGAGCTGTGAGGCTGCGGTGCTAACCACTGCGCCACTGTGCCGCCCAAATGCTTAGAACTCCCCTGTTCTTCTTTGAATAGTGTCATGGGAGCTTTTACATCCATATAAGTGAACAGACGAGGTCTCAGTTTAACATTTCATTTGAAAGACAGTTACTCTGAAAATGCAGCACACCCTCAATACTATAAATTGAAGTGGCTGCCTGGATAAGTCCGAATGGACTTGAACTCATAATCTTCTCAGAGACAATGCTGTGGCTGAGTAAAACAGTCACAGAAAAACCTGCTGCTGCAGCAACAATCAGGTTCCTGACCCACTGCCACCAAGCCCCATCCCCCCGACCCCCACCGCTGCAATTGGGTCTGTTGCATTAAAATTCTGCTCTAAGGATGAAGCAGAACAAAACATAACATTCAGAGACAATAATCCTGAGCTTGCAAGAGGACTGATGCTTCATGCTTCCCTATTCCTTCCATGCTCTGATATCCCAGGATACCCTAGATTTCTTATCTACAGAGGCGAGAATCATGGATTATGGTCATGCCACTGCACCTCATTATGTAAAATTTAAAACTACACACTTTAAGATTGAGATTTTAAAACTTTAAATAATTTTTGCTGAGACCTGTAAATGTTTAATCCATCATTTTCATGGCCTATGTACATAACATAGAAAGCATTTGTGCTTATGTTTGTCAACAGGTTACCTCTTTAAATGGTTAAACAACCAGAGAAAATGGACTTTCAAGAAATTAGAATGGAACATTTTGGTCACCAAAGTTTAATTTTCTGGTAAAGTTTATATCTTGCAATCTTTTGCAGTTTTACATGCAATTCTAAAAATAATTTACTCAACTCTTTCTTGTGGGAAAACTTTTGACACAGATAATGAGGTTTTAAATCTTGTGCTCATAGAGCCACTTTGCCTCAGGAAGTAGCTATAGCAACTAGTAGAAAAAACCTCAAGTTCGATGCAAATCATACCACACAAATTCTCAACAGACTGTGAGTGGAAATAATGCAATTTGACCAACAGTCTTAAAGATCATGTAGGAGATTGTACAGCAATTATTTTCATTCTGTTGCTTCTTTGTTCCATTCCACTCCTCTCCCCTACCATCCAGCCACCCCCACTTTCACACACCAATTATCATCAAAAGGAGCTTAAAGTGGCAATCTAGAAAACTCACAAAAACTAAAGAACAGCTTAAAAATAGCATAACAACATAAAACTGAAAAAACAGCATTGAGCAATAATTAAATACCTGTTCCAGGGGAATTGGACCAACTTCTAGAACACGGAAAACTACACTTCACCTGAACCAAAATGGCACCAGTGTGCTTGTACAGAGGGTAAATAAAGCTGTAGTAAAATGTGAGATTATCCACTTTGGTGGCAAAAACATAAAGGCAGATTATTAGCTGAACGGCGATAGATTGGGAAAGGGGGAGGTACAGCGAGACCTGGGTGCCCTTGTGCACCAATTGCTGAAAGTAAGCATGCAGGTGCAGCAGGCAGTTAAGAAGGCAAATGGTATGTTGCCTTCAAAGCGAGAGGATTCAAGTACAGGAGCAAGGATGCAATTATACAAGGCCTTGGTGAGACCACATCTGGAGTATTGTGTGCAGTTTTGGTCTCCTTATCTGAGGAAGAATGTTCTTGCTATGGAGGTAGTGCAGCGAAGGTTCACCAGACTGATTCCTGGGATGGCAGGACTGACATATGGACAGAGATTGGGTTGATTAGGCTTATATTCGCTAGAGTTTAGAAGAATGAGAGGGGATCTCATAGAAACCTACAAAATTCGAACAGGACTGGACAGACTACTTGCAGGAAGAATGTTCCCAATGGCGGGGGAGTCCAGGACCAGGGGTCACAGTCTAAGGATAAAGGGTAAGCCATTTAGGACTGAGATGAGGAGGGATTTCTTCACCCAGAGAGTGGTGAACCTGTGGAATTCTCTACCACACAAAGTAGTTGAGGACAAATCATTAAATATATTCAAGAAAGAGTTAGATATAGTTCTTAGAGCTAAAGGAATCAAGGGATAGGGGGAGAAAGCGGGAACAGGGTGCGGAGTTTGAACGATCAGCCATGATCTTGTTGAATGGCGCTGCAGACTCGAAGGGCCGAATGGCCTACTCCTGCTCCTACTTTCTATGTTTCTATGTTTTATTGCAGTAGGTGGAAAAGTCTACATTTGCAAACAGAGAGGGAGAAAAGGATTAATATAAGCTTGTGGGATAGAAGCTGTAGTTTTTAGTTGAAAATATTATCCAAGGAGAAAGGGAGAAAAGAGGATCTGAGATAATGAATGATAGACACACTGGGCTGAATTTTAAGTTTTGAACGCCAGTCCCGCCATCATTCCCAGAGTCAGCCACAAGGCACATCAGGGGATGCAATGGACGGCCGCATGCGATTCAGCGGCGGCCAGCCAGTTAAGACTAATGAGCCGTGAGCTCCAACCAATTGCAAGGTCAGAGTCGGGCCCGAAGGCAGGGAGCAGGTGACGCCTCGGCAGGATCTGGCACCATTTTCAAAGGGCTGCCTGTCCTATATTGAACTCTGCATTGGGAAGGCCTGGAAGAGGAGGAGGTGACATCAGATGATTAGAGATGGCTGATAGTAGACCCCATGCGGCCCTACACTTTCTGGATGCCTCCTTCCAGGTGCTACTGCAGGCTGTCAGGGAGAGGAGAAACATTTTGTTGTGCATCACACAGCAAACCACTACAATACAGGAGACCCTTGCTGAGGCCTCAATGGAGTTCCCGAAGCCTGGGTGAATGAGGTCCATGATAAATGGCCTCTCCCTTAAAGGCGTACTGAAGGACCCCACCATACCGATCTAGGCATCTGAATCTTATCTTCAGCAGACCAATGGCAGTGGCGTAGTGGTATTGTCACTGGACTGATATTCCAGAGACCCAGGGTATTTCTCTAGGGACATGGGCTTGAATCCCACCACAGCAGAAGATGGAATTTGAATTCAATTAATAAAATCTGGAATTAAAAGCTGGTCTAATGATGGCCATGAAACTATTGTCGATTGTTGTAAAAACACATCTGGTTCACTAATGTCCTTTAGGGAAGGAAATCTGCTGTCCTTACCTGGTCTGTCCTACATGTGACTCCAGAGCCACATCAATGTGGTTGACTCTTAAATGGCCTCGCAAGCCACTCAGTTGTATCTAAACGCTACGAGCTACGAAGTCAATTAAACAGAATGAAACCGGACAGACCACCCGGCATCGACCTAGGCACCGGAAATGACAACGGCAAACCCAGCCCTGTCAACCCTGCAAAGTCCTCCTTACTAACATCCGGGGGCTTGTGCCAAAGTTGGGAGAGCTGTCCCACAGACTAGTCAAGCAACAGCCTGACATAGTCATACTCACCGAATCATACCTTACAGAAAATGTCCCAGACACAGCCATCACCTTCCCTGGGTATGTCCTGTCTCACCGGCAGGACAGACCCACAGAGGTGGCGGCACAGTGGTATACAGTTGGGAGGTAGTTGCCCTGGGAGACCTCAACATCGACTCTGGACCCCATGAAGTGTCATGGCATCAGGTCAAACATGGGCAAGGAAACCTCCTGCTGATTACCACCTACCGCCCTCCCTCAGCTGATGAATCAGTGCTCCTCCATGTTGATCACCACTTGGAGGAAGCATTGATGATGGCAAGGGTGCAGAATGTACTCTGGGTGGGGGACTTCAATGTCCCTCACCAAGAGTGGCTCGGTAGCACCACTACTGACCGAGCTGGCCGAGTCCTAAAGGACATAGCTACTAGACTGGGTCTGCGGCAGGTGGTGGGGGAACCAATAAGAGGGAAAAACATACTTGACCTCGTCCTCACCAATCTGCCTGCCACAGATGCATCTGTCCATGACAGTATTGGTAGGAGTGACCACTGCACAGTTCTTGTGGAGACGAAGTCCCACCTTCACATTGAGGATACCGTCCATCGTGTTGTGTGGCACTACCACTGTGCTAAATGGGATAGATTTCAAACAGATTTAGCAATGCAAGACTGGGCATCCATATGAGGTGCTGTGGGCCATCAGCAGCAGCAGATTTGTACTCAATCACAATCTGTAACCTCATGGCCCGACAGATTCCCCACTCTACCGTTACCATCAAGCCGGGAGACCAACCCTGATTCAACTAAGAGTGCAGGAGGGCATGCCAGGAGCAGCACCAGGCATACCTCAAAATGAGGTGTCAACCTGGTGAAGCTACAACACAGGACGACTTGCGTGCCAAACTGCGTAAGCAGCATGCGATAGACAGAGCTAAGTGATCCCATAACCAATGGATCAGATCTAAGCTCTGCAGTCCTGCCACATCCAGCTGTGAATGGTGGTGGACAATTAAACAACTAACTGGAGGAGGTGGCTCCACAAATATCCCCATCCTCAATGATGGGGGAGCCCAGCACATCAGTGCGAAAGATAAGGCTGAAGCAGTTGCAACAATCTTCAGCCAGAAGTGCCGAGTTGATGATCCATCTTGGCCTCCTTCTGATGTCCCCAGCATCACAGATGCCAGACTTCAGCCAATTCGATTCACTCCACATGATATCAAGAAATGACTGAAGGCATTCCAGCAATAGTACTGAAGACCTGTGCTCCAGAACTTGCTGCGCCCCTAGCCAAGCTGTTCCAGTACAGCTACAACACTAGCATCTACCCTGCAATGTGGAAAATTGCCCAGGTATGTCCTGTACATAAAAAGCAGGACAAGTCCAACCCGGCCAATTACCGCCCTATTAGTCTACTCTCAATCATCAGTAAAGTGATGGAAGGTGTCATCGACAGTGCTATCAAGTGGCACTTGCTTAGTAATAACCTGGTCAGTGACGCTCAGTTTGGATTCCACCAGGGCCACTCAGCTCCTGCCCTCATTACAGCCTTGGTTCAAACATGGAAAAAGCAGTTGAACTCAAGAGGTGAGGTGAGAGTGACTGCCCTTGAAATAAAGGCAGCATTTGACCGAGTATGGCATCAAGGAGCCCTAGCAAAACTGAAATCGATGGGAATCAGGGGGAAACTCTCCACTGGTTGGAGTCATACCTAGTGCAAAGGAAGATGGTTGTTGGAGGTCAATCATCTGAGCTCCAGGATATCACTGCAGGAGTTCCTCAGGGTAGCGTCGCAGGCCCAACCATTTCAGCTGCTTCATCAATGACCTTCCTTCCATCATAAAGTCAGAAGTGGGGATGTTCGCTGATAATTGCACAATGTTCAGCACCATTTGTGACTCCTCAGATACTGAAGCAGTAGAAATGCAGAAAGACCTGGACAATATCCAGGCTTGGGCTGATAAGTGGCAAGTAACATTCGCGCCACACAAGTGCCAGGCAATGACCATCTCCAACAAGAGAGAATCTTACCATCTACTCTTGACATTCAATGACATTACGATCGCCAAATCCCCCACTATCAATATCCTAGGGGTTACCATTAACCAGAAACTGAACTGGAGTAGTCATATAAATACCATGGCAACCAGAACAGGTCAGAGCCTAGGAATTCTGCGGTGAGTAACTCACCTCCTGACTCCCCAAAGCCTGTCCACCATCTACATGGTAAAAGTCAGGAGTGTGATGGAATACTCTCCTCTTGCCTGGATGGGTGCAGCTCCAACAACACTCAAGAAGCTCGACACCATCCAGGACAAAGCAGCCCATTTGATTGGCATCCCCTCCACAAACATTCACTCCCTCCACCACTGACACACAGTGGCAGCAGTGTGTACCATTTACAAGATGCACTGTAGCAACACACCAAGGCTCCTTAGACAGCACCTTCCAAATCCGCAACCTCTACCAACTAGAAGGACAAGGGCAGCAAATGCATGGGAACACCACCACCTGCAAGTTCCCCTCCGAGACACACCATCCTGACTTAGAACTATATCGCTGTTCCTTCACTGTCGCTTGATCAAAATCCTGGAACTCCCTTCCTAACAGCACTGTGGGTGTACCTACCTCACATGGACTGCAGCAGTTCAAGAAGGCAGCTCACCACCACCTTCTCAAGGGCAATTAGGGATGGGCAATAAATGCTGCACTAGCCAACGACGCCCACATCCCATGAACGAATCAAAAATTTTAAAAATGGCCTGCTCAACGGTAGTTCGCGTTGTCCTGTGACAGGCCTTGTACCTCTCCTCTGCATCTATGCAAGACTTCCTCACAGGCATCAGTCGCCATATCTTCAGTGTCTCCAAGGATCCATACCTGAAGGCTGGAGGGAAGGTGGTAACGTTCAGGCACTTGTGTCTGCCTTAAAATGTAGGCATTGTAACAACTTCCCAGATAGCGTGCGCAGACCGTGATCCATTTACAGTGGTCGTACACCAGTTGTACATTGAGGGGGTGGAAGCCCTTCCTGTTGGTGAAGGCCACTGGCTGGTGTTCCGGAGCTTTGATGCCCACATTGATGCAGTCGATAACCCCACTGCACCAGGGGGAATCCAGCGATGGTCCCGTAACCAGTGGCCCTCTCAACTTGTGATTTGGGATCCGTGTAGAAGCACGCATAATCTCCGGCCTTCCTGAACAGGGCATTGATGCACTGATGTACCTGGACTGTGAGATTCCACAAATGTCCCCTGTTGATCCCTGGAATGATCTGGTGATATAGAAGTTCAGTGTCATGGTGACCTTCAGGGCCACTGGAATTGGATTCCCACCCAGTCCCCTGGGGCACAGCTGATTAAGCATCATTGCAAACAAGTCAGTGATGGCATCCCGAGAGAGGCATAGTCTTCATTGGCATTGCCTCTCAGACATCTGCAGGTAGTTGAGCCTCAACCTGTACACTCTTTCTGGAGGGTACATCCTTCTGCGCCGGCCACCTCCCTCTCTGTCTCCTCTTTGCCCTTCTACTGTGTCTGGACACCACTGAGGTCCCTCCTTGGTCCATAGTCCATTGCTGTGCCGCTGCAGGTGCCTGACCCTCCCTTCCACTCAGGTACACTTCGTCTTCGAAGGGGTCCCTGAAGCCTGGTGAATTAGGCCCATGATATATGGCCTCTCCCTTAGAGACAGTCTTGCCCCAGCTGTGTCCCCCTCTTGATGCCCACACTTGTGACCCTTGCCTAGTTGTCACTTGCCTGTTGTCCTCTTGTATTGGCCCCCCTGCAGCACAGCCAACCTTCCTCTCACTCTTTACATGCTAAGCTCAGCCCTCCCCTCGTGGCCCTTCTTGGGCCTCAATCTTTGCCCTTTTGATAGCCTTCCCTTCCAGGCAGCCATGATCTGCTCCCTCAATATCGCCTCCTTGAAGGAGGTGAAACTTTGAAGCCTCATGAGACCCTTGTGCTGTTTACAAAATTGCATCCGACACATAAAATCGCTTTCAATTGGCCATTTAACAAGCTTAATTACTGCCCGCCGCGTTGCCATTGGACCTCTGCCCTCCATGTTTGCCATCATGGACAAAATCGGGATGGGATGTCACTACCCTGACGTGTTCTGCACCGATTTTATGTCCCCCACGACTCCATGCCTGTCCACATCATTCCCTTAAAATTCAGCCCACTGTTGTAGATCGGGCAAGGGATACAAAAATTAAAAGATAAAACGAGGAAAAAGAATATGAAAGTAAGAGGGGCCAAAAGGGATTATGAAAAATAACTGATAGGTAATATAAAAGGAAATATTAAATATAAAGCAAGAACTTGCATTTATATAGTACCTTTCATAACCTTCCAAGGTACTTTTGAAATGTAGTCACTACAGCAATGTAGGAAACGCAGCAGCCAATTTGTGCCCAGCAAGAGTCCACAAACAGCAAGGGATTCATAAGCATAAAAATGTCAAACATTAGTTGAAGAAAGGATAGGACAACTATGTGATGATAGAAGGAATCTAATTGAGGAGGATGAAAGCACAGTAGAGATACTAAATAAATAAATTGCATTATTTTTATAAATATTGGTGGAGATGCAAATATTGGTGTACAAAAGGAGAACATGGAACAACTGTTAGAGTTAACTGTGGAAAAGGAATTAGTTCTGAAAAATTAGGAGAACTCAGAGTGAATCAGTCAACGGGCCCTGATGGAATAAAGTCTGTTGAAAGACGTCAGATGCAATAGCAGTGACTTTGGTCACAATTCTTCACTCCTCCTTCAATATGCAAATTATACCATAGGACTAGAGAATAGCTGATGTAACATTCTTATTCAAGGAGGGATATAAAGTTAAACCAGATAACTATAGATAATCAAGTTCAATACAGCTATGGGTTAAATCTGAAAATTTATTACTCAAGATCAAATTAGTTTTTTCAAGAAATGCCCCGAAGGGAATGCAGTAGAGGCAGTGTATATGGATTTTAAAAAGACATTCAACAAAGTTCTCACAAGAGACTTGTTCCAAAAATTCAAGTTTATGGTACAAGAAATATCGCACCATGGATAGAATGTTGGTTGACAGACAAGAAGCAAAGGAGAAAAAATTCATTTGCGTAACAGACTATGTAGATTTCTTGGGAACAGAGCACCATGGGCCACTACTTGCACTTTGAACAACACTACATGAATGAAATTTTCTGCCAAAGAGTTAGGGTAAATTGATGTTGCTCAGACTGGGACAGCAATGTGGTTGACATTTAACCGTCCTCTAAAATGGCTGAGCAAGCCAATCAGTGGTGTTCAAGAATTAGGGATGGGCAATAAATGCTGACCTTGCCAGCAATGCCCATGTTGCTATGGGTCTGGAGTCACATATAGACCAAGCTGGGTAAGGAAAACAGATTTCCCTCCCTGAAGGATATGAGTGAAACAGATGCATTGTTACAACAATCCAGTAATTACATGGTCAATATTAATGATACTATCAGATTTATTTCACTGATTTTTAAGCTCACCAGCTGCCATGGTGGGATTTGAACTCATGTCTCTGAATACCCACATCCTGTGAATTAATTTTTTTTAAATCTTAATTTTAAAGTAAAAATTCAGTACGTTGAAAGCAAACAGATAAGTAATGGCATCAGTTTACCTTTACAAGTCTGGCTACATTTTCTATTGATGGTCACAATTCTGGACTTGTTCAAGCTGGAAGATATCACTCTCTGGGGTTTCTATTTAAAAATATAGTTAAAACAATTATGAACACTCGTTTTAGTCATAAAAATAGAAAATGCTGGAAATACTCATCAGGTTTGGCTGCCCTGTGGAGAGAGAAAGAGAATTAACGGGCCAAATTTTCAAACAGCCGTGCAGAGGTGCATCCTGCAATTTCCTGCCATCGGCTGGCATGCCAATTTACCGGCATGTTCCTGCCTCCGGGCTGCCGATTTGTCAATGCTGGAGGGCCACCTATTGGCCCTGCAGCCTTGGGAGCTTGCGCTCTGTCTTTGTTTCCAGGGTCCCACTGCCAGCTGTTTTGGGTTCCCGACCCAGAATTCAGTCGCCATCATGATCAGGACCCAGGAACAGAAATCCAGCCCAACATTTCAGGTCAATGACCTTTCAAGAGAACTAGTTTTAGTAGCACATGCTTGCAATACATACACAAGAGCCTAGAAATTGCTGGACACAGGCAACATAGAAACAGGAAAAGGTCATTTAGCCTCTCAAACCTCTTCCGTCGTTCAGTGAGATCGTGGCTGATCTGCAGCTTTTTCCCCATATCCCTTAATTCCTTTGGTATCTAAAAATCTATCAATCTCAGTGTTACAGCCAGATGAGAAAGGTGTCTAGGGGTCTTTTCAGCCTTTACCTGGTCTTATTTTAACAGGATTTGTGGTTGATCAACGGGTGGTTGCTGTGTCAGTTGGGGAGCACTTTGGGACCAGTGACCATAACTCTATTAGCTTCAAGATAGTTATGGAAAAGGATAGGACTGGTCCTCAGGTTGAAGTCCTAAATTGGGGGAAGGCTAATTTCGATGGCATCAGACAGGAGCTCTCAAAAGTTGAATGGGAGAGGCTGTTTACAGGTAAAGGGACGTCTGGCAAGTGGGAGGCTTTTAAAAGTGAGATAGGAAGAGTTCAGGGCCGGCATGTTCCTGTTAGATGGGAGGGCAAAGTTTAGGGAACCTTGGTTGATGAGGGATATTGAGGATCTGGTCAGGACAAAGAAGGAGGCATATGTCAGGTATAGGCAGCTGGGATCGAGCGACTCCCTCGAGGAGTATAGGGGATGTAGGACTACACTTAAGAAGGAAATTAGGAGGGCAAAAAGGGGCCATGAGATTTCCCTGGCAGATAAGATAAAGGAGAATCCTAAAAGATTCTATAAGTATATTAAGAGTAAAAAGGTAGCTAAGGAGAGAGTAGGTCCCCTTAAGAATCAGTGTGGCAATCTATGTGTGGAGCCAGGGGAAATGGGCAAGGTCTTAAATGAATATTTCTCATCCGTATTTACTATGGAGAAGGTCCTGGAAGCTAGTGAGTTCAAGGGAGGGAACACAGATATCCTGGAGCATATCAACATTACAAAGGAGGAGGTGTTGGAGGCTTTGAAGCACATTAAGGTGGATAAATCCCCAGGGCCTGACCAGGTGTATCCTAGGATGCTATGGGAAGCAAGGAAGGAGATTGCTGGGGCCCTGGCAGAGATTTTTGTATCATCGTTAGCCATGCATGAGGTACCGGAAGACTGGAGGAGAGCTAACGTTGTGCCTTTATTTAAGAAGGGCAGCAGGGATAAGCCAGGGAACTACAGGCCGGTGAGCCTTACATCAGTGGTGGGAAAGTTATTGGAAGGGATTCTGAAGACAGGATTTATATGCATTTGGAATGGCATGGTCTGATTAAGGATAGTCAGCATGGCTTACGAGGGCAGGGCGATGGACCTTGTCTACATGGACTTTAGCAAGGCCTTTGACAAGGTCCTGCATGGTAGGCTGGTCCAGAAGGTTTGAACACATGGGATCCAGGGTAAGCTAGCAAATTGGATACAACATTGGCTTGGTGATAGGAAGCAGAGGGTGGTAGTGGAAGGTTGTTTTTCAGATGGAGGCCGGTGACCAGTGGTGTGCCGCAGGGATCAGTGCTGGGCCCTCTGTTGTTTGCCATATATATTAATGACTTGGATATGAATGTAAAGGGCATGATTAGTAAGTTTGCAGATGACACCAAAATTGGTGGTATAGTGGACAGTGCAGAAGGTTGTCTAAGGTTACAACAGGATATAGATCAACTGGGAAAGTGAGCAAGGGAGTGGCAAATGGAATTTAACACAGACAAGTGTGAAGTGATGCATTTTGGGAAGTTAAACCAGGGCAGGACATATACAGTGAATGGCAGGGCCCTGGGGAGTATTGTTGAGCAGAGAGACCATGGCGTGCAAGTACATAGCTCCCTGAAAGTGGCAACACAGGGAAACAGGGTGGTGAAGAAGGCGTATGGTATGCTTGCTTTCATTGGCTGAGACATTGAGTACAAGAGTTGGGACGTCATGTTACAGTTGTACATAACGTTGGTTAGGCCGCATTTGGAGTACTGTGAGCAGTTCTGGTAGCCACACTACAGGAAAGATGTGATTGAGCTGGAGAGGGTGCAGAAAAGATTCACAAGGATGTTGCCTGGTTTGGAGGGCTTGAGTTATAAAGAGAGATTGGATAGGCTGGGTCTGTTTTCCCTGGAGCAAAGGAGGCTGAGAGGGGACATGATAGAGGTATATAAAATTATGAGAGGCATAGATAGGGTAGATAGCCAGAGTCTGTTTCCCATGGTAGGGATGACTAAAACTAGAGGGCATAGATTTAAGGTGAGAGGGAGGAGTTTAAAGGGGATCAAAGGGGTAAATTTTTCACACAAAGAATAGTGGGTATCTGGAATGAGCTGCCTGAGGAGGTGCTGGAGGCAGGAACAGTAGTGACATTTAAGAGGCATCTGGACAGGTACTTGAATGCGCAAGGCATAGAAGATATGGAATTAATACAGGCAGGTGGGATTAGTATAGATAGGCATTATGGTCGGCATGGACGTGGTGGGCCGAAGGGCCTGTTTCTCTGCTGTACGACTCTATGGCTCTATGAGTCTAATTTTTTAAACACACTGTTTTGAGCTCCCCCTTGGTGAATCCCTGTTCACCGCTTTCCAATTATAAGGCAAAGAAACCAGCACACCAGGTTTTCTTAGGTTTAAAGAAGAAAAGTGAATTTTACTGAAACTTAAACTGAAACTCGAATTCAGTTAACACCTACGAATACACTCCGCACCTCACACTAGCATGCATAAGCGATATGCACATGCAAATAGAGACAGGAAAGAGCAGAAGAAAAATAGTGGAGAGGTTTGAGGCAATCTCTGAAGAGGGTTTTTTTTTTTACTGTGCTTCGAGCTCGCTGCAGAGTCCTTGCTTGTAGGTTGTCTTGCTTTTCGTTGGGGCTTAGTATTCTTCTTAACCCTTGTTCACGGTAGAAGACTTTTCTCTCTTGGGGTTCATGTGTCTTCAATGGATTCCAAAGCTGGTGAGAGAGAGATGAGAGTAGATAGGAGAAAGATGTTCTCAATCCAGGAGTCAGGAGCTGGCTGCCAGTTCAAAACTCCGTGGTAAGTTCAAATTCCTGCAACAGCCAATTAATCATGAGACTAATATAATATAAACACAAAAAATGCTGGAAATACTCAGCAGATCTGGCAGCATCTGTGGAGAGAGAAGCAGAGTTAATGTTTCGGTCAATGACCTTTGATTAGAACTGGCAAAGGTTAGAAATGTAATAGGTTTTAAGCAAGTAAAGCATGGGAGGGACAAAAGATAACAAAAGGGAAGGTGTTGATAGGACAGAGGGTCACAGAGAATAACTGAGCAGAAGGTGATGGAACAAAGGCAAAGGGTGTGTTCATGGTGTGGTGAAAGACAAAGCGTTAGTGCAGAGAGGGTATTAAGTGACCAAATAATAAACAGCCATGGCCAAAAGCACATGCATGAAAAAAACCAGTGGGCAGGCACATGGTAAAAAAAATGAATGATGAAACAAACTAAAATAAAATAAAAAGAAAAAAGAAAACTGAAAATACAGAAGGGGGGCAAGTCATGCTCTGAAATTATTGAATTCAATGTTCAGTCCGGCAGGCTGCAGCATGCCTAATTGGTAAATGAGATGCTGTTCCTCAAGCTTGTGTTGATGTTCATTGGAACAGAGATGTGGGCAGGAAAGCAGAGGGGTGTGTTGAAATGGCAAGTGACAGGAAGCTTGGGGTCGTGTTTCGAGACTGAGCGAAGGTGTTCTGCAAAGGGGTCACCCAATCTGCACTTGGTCTCCCCAATATAGAGGAGACCACATTGTGAGCAGCTGCATACTAAATTGAAAGAAGTACAAGTACATTGCTGCTTCACCTGAAAGTAGTGTTTGGGGCCTCAGACAATGAGGAGAGAGGAGGTAAAAGGGCAGGTGTGACACCTCCTGTGATTGCATGGAAAGGTGCCATGGGAAGGGGATGAGGTGTCGGGGGTAATGGAGGAGTGGACCAGGGTGTCGCGGATGGAACGATCCCTTCAGAATGCTGACAGTAGAGGGGAGGGGAAGATGCATTTGGTAGTGACATCACGCTGAACATGGCAGAAATGGCAGAAGATGATCCTTTGGATGTAGAGGCTGGTGGGGTGGAAAGTGAGGACAAGGGGAACCCTGTTGCGGTTCTGGGAGGAAGAGGAAGTGGTGAGGATAGAGGTGCGGGAAATGGGACAGACACGGTTGAGGGCCCTGTCAACCACAGTGGGGGAGGAACCCTCATTGAGGAAAAAGGAAGACATATCAGAAGCGTTGTTGTGGAAGGTCGCATCATCAAAGCAGATGCGTTGGAGATGGAGAAATTGGAAGAATGGAATGGAGTCCTTACAGGAGGCAGGGTGTGACGAAGTATAGTTGAGGTAGCTGTGGGAGTTGTGGGCTTATAATGAATATTAGTAGACAGCTTATCCCCAGAGATGGAGACAGAGAAGTCAAGGTAAGGAAGGGAAGAGATGGACCATGTAAAGGTGAGAGAAGGGTGGAAATTGGGAGCAAAGTTGATAAAAGTTTTCCAGTTCGAGGTGGGAGCAGGAAACGGAACCAATACAGTCAATGCACCAGAAAAAGAGTTGGGGGAGGGGGCCTGAGTAGGAATGGAACAAGGAATGTTTGACATATCCCATAAAAACACAGACATAACTAAGACCCATGTGGGTACCCTTGGCAACCCCTTTTACTTGAAGGAAGTGAATGGAGTTGAAGGAGTTGTTTTTCAATGTAAGAACAAGTTCAGCCAGGCGGAGGAGGGTGGTGGTGGATGGGGACTGGTTGGGCCTCTGTTCAAGGAAGAAGCAGCGAGCCCTCAAACGGTCCTGGTGGGGGATGGAGGTGTAGAGAGATTGGACATCCATAGTAAAGAGGAGGTGGTTAGGGCCAGGAAACTGGAAATTGTCAAAATGACATAGGGCATCAGAAGAGTCACGGAAGTAGGTGGGAAGAGACTGGATAGAGAAAAGATAGTCATGATAGGAAGAAATAAGTTCAGTGGGACAGGAACAGGCTGAAATGATGGGTCTGCCAGGATAGTCCTGTTTGTGGATTTTAGGAAGGAGATAGAAGCGGGCTGTCCTGGGTTGTGGGACTATGAGGTTGGAAGCTGTAGAGGGGAGATCTCCGGAGGAGATGAGGTCAGTGACAGTCCTGTTGACAGTAGCCTGATGTTCAGTGGTGGGGTCATGGTCCAGGGGGAGGTAGGAAGAAGTGTCTGAGAGTTGGCGCTCAGCCTCTGCAGGGTAGAGGTCGGTATGCCAGACAACAACAGCACCACCCTTGTCTGCAGGTTTGATCACAATGTCGGGGTTAGACCTGAGAGACCTGATGAAGGGTCATTGACCTGAAACGTTAACTCTGTTTCTCTCTCCACAGACGCTGCCAGACTTGCTGAGTATTTCCAACATTTTGTTTCAGATTTCCAGCATCAGTAGTATTTTGCTTTTATTATCGTCATGTGACTAAACTGGTCGGACCATGTCTTTTGTGTATTGGGGAGCAAGGACTGGTTCCTTTGTTCCAACTCTGTCTGCTAGTATGCAAAAAATGTCTTTTCAGCCAGGGACTTGGCAAGCCCTTGTAATAGGCCTTCATTTCTTCCCAGCAACAATTTGAAGTTTAATGTCCATGTGGCAAAATTAATGTGCCTCATTCTTGGCAGGTGGGGGCCTGCATCACACTGGGTTCCAGACTGCACCGTTTGATGTTGGTCAGAGTCTGTGAGCAGGTTCTGGTCCTTGCAGATTTCTCCTTGGTAATGCTCTTGTGGATAGTTATGATGTTGAGGTTCTTACACGCTGGTCATCCTGCCACTGCTGGTCTGCTCGTTTCTACTCGGTAAAACATTTGTGGTTTCCACGCTGACTTGCTGTATCTGCATTGCATTGTTAATGTGCCACTGCAAGGGATGGGTGACCCATTGTATGCAGATAGTTTGGCGGTTGTCAGTTGTATCATCGATCTCCAATGACTCTGGTACATGCCTTTGAGGATTCGGACTGGTAGGATATTTGCACTATCGCCGGTGTCAATCTTGACCTTCAGTGTGTATTTGCCAGCTTTCTTTGAGCATGTGATGTTGATGGTGGTGAAAACTTCCAGTTGTTGGACTTCATCAACATGATGTGTAAGGTTGACAATGTGGAATGCTTGCTCGTCTTCTGACTGAGACTCGCTCCTACCTGAGTCTTGTGTCAGGTCTGTTTTGCTGTGGACCTCATGTATTGGCTTGCGACTATACAGCCCTCTGCCTCTTTCCTTGCTGCTCTTGCTGTGTTGTCTGTTCGCTTGCATCCGACTGTGACTTCTGGCTTCGTCTTTGGAGCCAGAATTCCCACATAGGCAGTGTCTTTTTGCACTGCATGCCTTGCACAGGTCTCAAAATGCAAGGCAACTTCACCATGAGTGGGACCAACCACACTTACCACACAGCTTGCTTGCTCTTTTTGACCTGGCTATCGTGCTGATACTGTTGGCTACACCTAGTTCTTGTAGGTGCTGTTGTCCAGCTACAATAGCTTCATACTTCCTACCATCTTCCAGAAGTGCATCAATGCTGTGACCTTTCTTTCTCTCTAAGAGGTCTTCCTGAAATACTTCAATGGGTGTCGATACAATCACCAGCTCCGTTATTTGGTCTGATAGCTCAGCTTCTGAGAAGTTGCATTTGTTGCCCTAATTACAGCATCTGCTGATAAACTGGTTTATTGATTCTTGTGGCTGTTAACGTTAGGCAGTGAATTCAAAAATTCATTCTTATTCTGAGTTGATCTTCCAGCACTTTCCATATCTTTGCAGGATCTTTCTGGTCCTGTTCAGATAATCCAGAGGTATCGATTCTGTACAATCCATCATTTCCAATCGGTATCATTATTTTTACAGCTGGCTTCTCTGGTTTTACCTTCACTTGGTCTGCGAAGCATAACTGCATTCTCTGTTAGAACAGTTGGAACACAGATAGGATATCCAAAGCTTTCCAGTTCATGCTGGGAAATAATTTGGTATCCATTTTTCTGCTGTTCTTTTGCTTTAAATCTTGCTTTAAGACCTGGTTCTGTGACTCTGCATTGAATTGCCTTTAAGAGGCTTATTTGATTGAAAGCAGCAGTTTGATTGTTTGTCTAGCTTCCAGCACTAAGCCTGCTCTGTTTACACAACTATGCAACAGGTATTTCAAGTGCTTTCTTCTGCTATTTTGTTTCTATAGCTGTTCAATAGGCAATTCTGCACAGTTGAGTAGGTTTATGAGTTTTTAAACTTTTTAAACTCTGCAGCGTTCAGATGATCTAATGGGGTTTCTATTTATAGTTGTGAATGGAGGATTCCCGCGCTTTCCACTGTCGGGCCCCTCCTGTAATGGCGAAGACTTAATCAGCCAAAGAAAGGGATTGGGTCTTCCTGGTATATTTTACTCTCCCAAGCAGCCTTTGAGAGACAAAAGAAATCAATCTTTTGAGGACCTCAAGGCTTCTCTTTTTTTTTTTGAAAGGGGTTCCTCTGCCAATGGCAGACTGACTCACCTGATCACAGTGATTGATCTGCAGCCGATCGCTCAGCGCTCTGTCTCTGCAGCTGGAGGTGAGTTTATTTTTTCTTTCCCGCTTTGGGCCAGTATTTTCTTTAACTTTCCGTCTTCCAGCAGTAGGTAGTTTTTAAAACTGTTTTCCTGTGGTCTTCAAACTTGGGTTCTGTCTTCTCACTACCACTGCCACCATGTAATGTAATGTGGGAGGTCCAAGTAGTTGAAGATCTCAAAACAGGTTTAGTAAACAGCTAACAACTATATACAGTACAGAGCCATCTATTTGCAAGTCTTGCCACTTGGTGTTGCAGTACAGAGTGGGCATGTAGTCACATGACTATGTCCTGGCATGTAGCTTATTAGCATACTACAATCTTAAAGGTACATTACTCTTAAAGGCAATCACAGAACAAAAAGAACCATAGAACCATAGAAAAATTACAGCACAGAAGGAGGCCATTTAGCCCGTCGTGTCTGTGCCAGCCGAAAACTAGCTGCCCAATCTAATCCCACCTTCCAGCACCTGGTGCATAGCCCTGTTACTGTACTTCAGGTGCATGTCCAGGTACGTTTTAAAAGAATTGAGGGTTTCTGCCTCCACCATCATGCCTGGCAGTGAATTCCAGACACCCACCACCCTCTGGGTGAAAAAGTTTTTCCTCGTGTCCCCTCTAATCCTTCTACCAATCACCTTAAATCTGTGCCTCCTGGTAATTGACCTCTCTGTTAGGGAAAACGGGTCCTTCCTGTCTACTCTATTTAGGCCCCTCATAATTTTGTACACCTCAATTAAGTCACCCCTCAGCCTCCTCTGTTCTAAGGAAAACAACCCTAGCCTATCCAATCTTTCCTCATAGCTGCAACTTTCAAGCCCTGGCAACATTCTTGTAAATCTCTTCTGCACTCTCTCCAGAGCAACTATGTCCTTCCTGTAATAAAAGCAAAATACTGCGGATGCTGGAAATCTGAAACAAAAACAAGAAATGCTGGATTCACTCAGCAGGTCTGGCAGCATCTGTGGAAAGAGAAGCAGAGTTAACGTTTCGGGTCAGTGACCCTTATGTCCTTCCTGTAATGTGTTGACCAGAACTGTATGCAATACTCCAACTGTGGCCAAAGCAGCATTTTATACAGTTCCAGCATTACATCCCTGCTTTTGTATTCTAAACCTCGACCAACAAAGGAAAGGATTCCATATGCCTTCTTCACCACTCAATCTACCTGTCCTGCCACCTTTAGGGACCTGTGGACATGCACTCCATTGTCTCTCACTTCTTCTACCCCTCTCAATATCCTCTTGTTTATTGTGTATTCCCTCATTTTATTTGCCCTCCCCAAGTGCATTACCTCACACTTCTCCAGATTGAATTCCATTTGCCACTTTTCCACCCACTCAACCAAACCATTGATATCATTCTGGAGTCTACAGCTATCCTCTTCACTATCAACTGCACAACAAATTTTTGTGTCATCAGCAAATTTCCCAATCATGCCTCCCACATTTCAGTCCAAATCATTAATATATACCACAAACAGCAAGGGATCCAACACTGAGCCCCGTGGAATGCCACTGGAAACAGCTTTCCGTCTGCAAAAACATCCGTCAACTACTACCTTTTGCTTCCTGTCACTGAGCCAATTTTGGATCCAACCTGCCACATTCCCCTGTATCCCATGGGCTTTCATTTTACTGGCCATTCTGCCATGCGGGACCTTGTCAAATGCCTTACTAAAATCCATATAGACCACATCCATCACACTACCCTCATCAATCCTCCTTGTTACTTCCTCAAAGAATTCAATTAAGTTAGTAAGACATGACCTTCCCTTAACAAATCCATGCTGACTATCCCTGATCAGTCCGTGCCTTTCTAAGTGGCAGTTTATCCTGTCCCTCAGAATTGATCCTAATAATTTACCCACCACTGAGGTCATACTGACTGGCCTATAATTATTTGGCCCATCCCTCGCACCCTTTTTAAACAATGGTATAACATTCGCAGACCTCCAATTCTCCGGCACCTCGCCCATATCCAGTGAGGATTTGAAGATGATCCTCAGCGCATCTGCTATTTCCTCCTTGGCTTCCTTTAACAACCTGGGTTGCAATCCATCCAGCCCTGGTGATTTATCCACTTTCAAGGATGTCAGACCCTCTAGTATTTCCTCTCTTATTATGCTAATCGTATCTAATATTTCACACTCCTCCTCTATTACTACAATGTCTGCATCATCACTCTCCTTTGTGAAGACAGAGGCAAAAAACTCATTAAGAACCCTGCCCACATCATCTGGATCAATGTGCATGTTCCCTTGTACATCTCTGATAAGCCCTGCCCTTTCCTTAGTTATCCTCTTGCTCTTAATGTACTGATAAAATATCTTTGGGTTTTCCTTGATTTTACCTGCCAATATTTTTTCATGTCCTCTCTTTGCTTTTCTAATTTCCTTTTTTACTTCACCCCTGCCCTTTCTATACTCCTCTAGGCTTTCTAAATTATTATGTTTTTTGTGATCATCATTTCTTTTTCTGCTTCAACATATCCTGTAAGCCTCTAGATAACCAAGGGGCTCTAGATTTGGCCGTACGACCCTTTATCTTTGAGGGTACATGCCTACACTGGGCCTGTAGAATCTCGCTTTTGAATACCTCCCACTGGTTTGCCACTGATTTTCCTTGCAGTAGCTGTGTCTACACCACTTTCGCCAGATCGCCTCTCAGTTTTATAAAATTTTCCTTCCCCCAATTTAGAACTATAACTCCTGTCTTATCTTTGTCCTTTTCCATGATTATGCTAAAACTAACTGTATTATGATCGCTATCTCCAAAATGGTCACTCACTGCTACTTCATCTACTTCCCAGCTTCATGACCGAAGACTAAATCTAGAATCTAGAACTTCGATCAAATCACCCCTTAACCTTCTAAATTCCAGGGAAAATAACCTTTGTTTGTATAATTTTTCCTCGGAATTTAAACCTCGGAATCCAGGCATCATCTGGTAAACATACGCTGCACCCCCTCTAAGGTCAATATGTCCTTCCTACGATGTGGTCCCCAGAATTGCCTGCAGTACTCTCGGTGTGGTCTAACCATGCCTTTGTCTAGCTGTAGCATAACTTCTACCTCTTGTATTCTAGTCCTTTAATTATAAAGGCCAGTATTCCATTAGACATTTTGATTATTTTTTATAGCTGTTCATGACATTTTAATGATCTGTGTACCTGGACCCCCGCACCCCTTCCCCCCTCCCCACAAGTCTCTTTGGACCTCCACTGTTTCCAGCTTTTCACCATTTAGATAATATTCTGTTTTATCCTTTTTAGGTCAAAAGTGAATGACCTTTCATTTGCCTATATTGTAATCCATTTACCATGGTTATGCCCATTCACTTCATTTATCAATATCTCTTTGCAATTTTATGCATCCATCATATATCTTCATAATTTTATGCTTCTATCTAGCAACAATAGCATCATGTTAGCACTTAATGTGATTGCATCAAATTCCTTTGCTATTTTAACAAAGATATCAACCTAATTATCAAAATTTTATCGGACAGAAAATTAAGTGAAGCATGAATCGAGTACACTGACCTCAGCACCAGAACTTCCAGCACAACGCCCTATCATCCAAAGCTCTGCACCTGGATTGCTAAGTCATAAAATATATCTCAAAAGCCAAACAGTTATTAGAGTCATAGAGTGATATAGCACAGAAACAGGCCCTTTGGCCCATCGTGTCTGTGCTGGCCATCAAGCACCTAACTATTCTAGTCCCATTTTCCAGCACTTGGCCTGTAGCCTTGTATCCTATGGCGTTTCAAGTGTTCATCTAAATAATTCCTAAATGTTGTGAGGATTCCTGCCTCTACTACCCCTTCAGGCAGTGTATTCCAGATTCCAACCACCCTCTGGGTGAAAAAACTTTTCCTCAAATCCCCTCTAAACCTCCTGCCCCTTACCTTAAATCTATGCCCCCGGGTTATTGACCCCTCCGCTAAGGGAAAAAGTCTCTTCCTATCTAACCTATCAATGCCCCTCATAATTTTGTATACTTCAATCATGTCCCCCCCTCATCATTCTCTGTTCTAAGGAAAACAACCGTAGCCTTTTAAGTCTCTCTTCATAGCTCCAGCCCAGGCAACATCCTGGTGAATCTCCTCTGCACCCTCTCTAGTGCAATCACATCCTTCCTATTATGTGGTGCCCAGAACTGTTATTATTATAGATTTAATAATTGTTAGTTTGATAAACTATTATGTACTTTTTAAAACTTACTGCCTGAATTAAAGCAAGGAGGTAGATATTTGCTAAAATAAGTCACGTCATCAATGTTACTTTGTAAGACATTCTGCATTTGCCTACCTGTTTTGTTACAATGTAGTTTTCTTCCTGATTGTTTAGAAAGTGGTTGGCAGTGCTTCGGTTTGAATGCTTATGATCAGGGGGGCAGTAATCGAGAAAAGTTGTTGCAGATACTCTCTTCCTGTTCGTAGACTCTGTCATTTTGGTCAACATAAACAAAAAGAGTTAACAAGCACAGCTGTGAACACATTTACAAACTAAGACAGGCAGATAATAATATCTGGTTTACGAACATATGAATTAGGAGCAGAAGTAGGCCATTCTGCCCCTCGAGCCTACTCCGCCATTCAATAAGATCATGTTTATGTCTCGAATTCCACACTCCCATCTACCCCCGATAACCTTTGATTCCCTTGCAACAAGAATTTGTTGGGCCGAAGGGGCTGTTTCTGCGCTGTATAACTCTAAGAATCTATCTACCTCTGCCTTAAGAACATTCAATAACCCCGCCTCCACCACCTTCTGAGGCAGAGAGTTCCAAAGTCACACAACTCTCTGAGGGAAAAAAATTCTCCTCATCTCTGTCCTAAAAGGGTGACCCCTAATTTTAAAACAGTGCCCCCTAGTTCTGGGCTCACCCACAAGAGGAAACATCCTTTCCACATCCACCTTGTCAAGACTGTTCAGGATCTTATATACTTCAATCAAGTCTCCCCTCACTCTTCTAACTCCAGTGAAAACAAGCCCAATCTTTCCTCATAAAACAACCCACTCATTCCAGGTATCAGTCTAGTAAACCTCCTCTGAACCACCTCCTTTTACATCCTTACTTAAATAAGGAGACCAAAACTGCACACAGTATTCGAGATGTGGTCTCAACAATGCCCTGTATAAACTGAAACATAACATCCTTACTTTTATTTTCAATTCCTCTCGTAATAAGAGATAGCATTCCATTAAATTTCTTTATTATTTGCTGTACTGGCATACTAACTTATTGTGATTCATGCGCTAGAACATCTGGATCCCTCTGCACCTCAGAATTCTGCAGTCATTCTCCATTTAAGTGACACTCTGCTTTTTTATTCTTCCTGCCAAAGTGAACAACTTCACATAAAAATAAAAATCCGTGTCTACAGCTGTTCTGTGTGTTCATTTTTTCATACAATGATGACCTGAAAAATAAGGCATGTGAAGACAGGGAAGTGCAGTGAATTGATCTCTGGGATTTGGATTAAATCCGGATGGGATAAATTGGATGCAAGTCCATTCTATCCGTTCCCACATGAAAAGATCTGAATTGTTCCTAGTGAACATAGCCTAACTGTACAAACTAGCCCTATTTTGGTATTAACATTTCAAACTGAGTATACATTATACAATACAGGTTGACGCTGGGGCCATGGCACATTAATGGGGCAGAGTAAAGGGAGATTTATCATGTTGTATCTAACCTGTGTGTGCATGATGCTGAGTCAGGGTGCCTGAAATGGGATTGTATTCTACTAACATTCCTTATATTGACGAGTATAAGCTTCACTAAATGCATTTCTTAAAGAAACATTTGAAATAAATACAGACTTTAAATATTGGAACATTGCTTAAAACTGACCTAAAGATTAAAAGAGCTGTACATAATAGCAAGTAAAGCAGTTGTGCATAAAGTTTGCTTTTAAAATTTGGGGGTATAATAATGGACTCAAAAACAAGGTTCTAAACTGCATGTACCTGCCACTATATACAGCTTCTTTAATTGTTCAACAACTTTCGGCAATATCACAGTTTGATCATTTATTTTAAACTTTCCTTTAAAATATAATCATTATACAGTGATTAGTTTTCTTGTATATTGTTTCATTTAAAAACATAAGAAAGTGGAATGAGAAATAGCTGGGTCAGTTAGTTTTGCTGACCGTGACTACCTATACGGCCACTGAGGACCAATGATTGATGTCCACTGGTCCTCAGTGCTGGAGGACCATAGTGTAGCTGGCAGGTGACATCTATTCTGGAGGATTAGTAACTGACTGAATTAGTTCAAGTTTATCAAATTATATTCCATAATTGATTGGAGGAAAATAACAGCCGGTACATATATGCTATGTTATTGCACCACCTAGCTTCAGTTTTATAGCAAGCATTGCATTAAAATCATTTCTCTTTGGGATTATTTCATTCTGTAAATATTAAGAATCTAGCATTAATGTGTAGAACACATCGTGCAGAGAATGTTTCAAGGCATCGAGGGATAATATCAGAAACTGTGATCGTGTACCTAAGGTTTATTCTTTGGAACACACGAAAGTTTGTCATTCTTTACAATACATCGAGATCTACGCAGGTTTCTGTTTTCTTGTCAGTTCTCCACATTTGCCTGCTCTCTTGAAAGCATTAACTCCTAGTTGGAATATGGCTCTTCAGACAGACTTCAGCATCTCGCCTAAGTGGCCATTATTCACAAATGAGCCTTGACAGTGTCTGCTGGGAAAACTACTCGGTCACAGGGTTTTAACAGTCAACTTCACCTGACATCCAAACAAGCTGCCAGTAGGTGTCAGTGCTGGATAGCATACAGCTAGGGAGCCCAAGGATGTTGAGAACAATTGCAACAGCCCTATTATTGCTGCCCATCTGAATTCAGCCAACTCAAGACATAAACCTTTCAATTTCTTTTTTCGTTTTGGTCCATGTGATCTCACAATTTCTGGTGATAAAGTTACTGGCATGGACTCGATGGGCCGAATGGCCTCCTTCTGTACCGTAAATGACTCTAATGATCAGGGAAAGAAAAGATGTTGGGAAGAAATTGTGCAATTTAAATTGTTCAATTACCAGATAATTCTGGTGGGGCCAATGGGTCAAAAATGGGATGGAACCTGAATCCACTGAGATTTCACCCCATTCATAAAGTTGCAGGTAATTGTGAGCTGTTGATAGGCGCTTCTTCTAGCTGCTTCAACTACATTTAGCTAGCACTTTGGGGTGGTATCTGGAGGACACTTCCAGGCTACCCTTGGAATTCATGAGATGCACTCCTGACAGGCCCAGTAGGACCTATATCTGCTAAGGTTTCCATCCTGGAGCTACAGTGAAGCAAAAGGTTCCAAAGGCAAATGGCAATCAATCCCAAAAGGATTCCAACAAAGGCATTTGCCAGACAGGCAGGAGAGATGGTCCCAAACACAAAAGCAAAATACTGTGGATGCTGGAAATCAGAAAGAAAAACAGAAAATGCTGGAAATACTCGGCAAGTCAGGCAGCATCTGTGGACTGAGAAACAGAGGTAACATTTCAGGTCTGTGACATTTCGTCAGATGTTTCCAAAGTTTTTTATAGGCCCTTGGCTTTTCCCCAGTCAGAAGGAAGTTCATGGATTGTGATGCCTGTCATTACACTAGGATGGTGCCCACATGTGCCCTCCAGTGTTTACAGGGTCAGTGAGAAAGCACCCCATATCATGGTGCAGGTGGGCATAAGTATCACTTCAAGTTCATCTCCAGTAACTGCCTACCCTTGGTGGAGCGGTGGGGGGTGGGTGGGGTGGGGGTGGTGGAGGTGTATAGTAGTGGTTTGTGCAGGACTGCCCATTACCTGGGTTTAGTAAGGAGGCAGATCGATCCAATTTCTATTTTAAATCCTCTTCTTTATAGGTACAAGCCATTTCCCAATAGGCCCACACCAGCCTTTGGAGAACAGTATGCCTCAATCCACTCAGTGTGCCTCTCCACTGATATACCAGTTTCTACCTGAGCCAATGAACTGGAAGAAATTTTCATGTGAGCCAATGAACTGGCACAGAAAGTTTGTCTAGGATTTTGACTACGGTTAAGCATGACAGAACATTAGGTTGGCAGAGAGAAAATATGCACTAGATTTACAGTTTTTATTACATTAAAACATAAACTTAGATAAATGAGGAAACACACTTTATTCCTGTTTTTCATTTCCTTTTAATAATTATTTTGGTTAAAAGTTACGGAACACACATACCTGGAGTCTCACAGTGCCCTGGTCCCATTGGTGGGAAATCCACCTTCCTCATTGTAGAGAGATCCAGTTTGGCTAAATCTTCTGTATCTGCCTCTATCTCTGTCACTGCCTCAAACCCAGGCCCAGTCTCTGTTCCTGGTCCTGTTACTGTCCTTACCACAGTCCCAGCAACGCTCACAGATCTGGTTTCATTCTCTGCTCCTGCCCCAGTCTCACCCTCAGCTGCTATTAATGTGCCTTCATCTGCCTGTATCATTATCACTACTTCTACTCCAGACCCACACTCATCTCTTGCTAGTATATCTGTTGCTATCATTGCTTTAGCCTTAGTAGCTGCCCCAGTTAATGTCACTGCCCCAGTCCCTGTCACTGCCCCAGTTCTAGTTCTCCCTTCTGCCTCTATTACAGTCACTACTGGAGCTCCACTTGATGCAGCTGCACTTCTGTATTCTCTCCTCTGTAAGTCACGCCACCGTGCAACAATAGGACTGCTACTGGCAACCGGACTCGGCAGCTCCCACTTCAGCTTGTTCCCTGTTGATCTGGTTTTAAATTGAGAAGCCGTCAGCTTTCCTCTTTCTGCCACCTGCAAACCAGTACAGAGAGAGAGAGAGAATACATGTCAAAAGCAGATGTAGGCAGTTCTGATTAGCTTTGACGACTACAATAAGTCTTTGGGAAACATTCTGGGAGTTGCAAACAGACAGCAGCGATGTACCATGTGATCTTTAACAGAACTATAAGTCCCGATAAATGCAATATTATAGACACTAGAACAATGTAATTTTAGTCCTTTTCTATTACACCATAGCCCCTTTTATAGAATAGGAATCATGTGTGCAGGGGCCAGAAAAGCTGTCTATCCACCTTCCTGGAGCATGAGGATTGGGCAATTTTAATTCCCAATCCTCATTTTAATCCCCCTTCACTGTCTCCCCTGCAAAGCTAGCAGGGATTATGTACAGCATAAATAAAAACAAGAAATGCTGGAACCACTCGGCAGGTCTGGCAGCATCTGTGGAAAGAGAAGCAGAGTTAACGTTTCAGGTCAGTGACCGGTCACTGACCCGAAACGTTAACTCTGCTTCTCTTTCCACAGATGCTGCCAGACCTGCTGAGTGGTTCCAGCATTTCTTGTTTTTATTTCAGATTTCCAGCATCCGCAGTATTTTGTTTTTATTATTATGTACAGCATATTGGATGGGAGTGGGAAATCACACGGCTGCAGGACATTGTCAGATACCCAAGAAAACAGGCCCCAGCAAGGTCAGTGAGGAGGCAGGGGGTCATGTTTGGAGGTCCAGGATGATCACAGCCTGTAGGGAGAGAAAGCTGGGCACAGAGGTGGCCTAAGGTTTCCTTGTTAGAAAGTCCTGCTCCTCCTGGCCCACAGCAACATTTGGAAAAAAGATAAAAAATTTGCCACTGCCTCCTCAGGCCTGCTGCTACTTGTCATACAAAAATGCTTGCTATCTTACATAAACAGAGTAAAGAATTTACCAAAATTACTGAGATAAGCGAATCAGAACCACCTGGCTGTCAGCCACCAAGTTTAAAAACAGAGACATGGGGCCGAAATTTATGGTGCAAATGATGACGATCCGCCCAGGCAGACCGCAAGTCGCAGAGCCGCAATGATATTCAACACAGTGACTCATTTAAATGGCCAGGGAGGACCGCCCACCTCAATGACATGGAGGGGGCCCACGATGTTGTGCCGAACCTTTAACCTACTCTAAGATCAAACTACCTACCTACCCTTCATTCTACTATCATCCATGTACCTATCCAAGAGTCGCTTAAATGTCCCTAATATATCTGCTTCTACTACCACCGCTGGCAACACATTCCACGCACCCACCACTCTCTGTGTAAAGAACCTACCTCTGACATCTCCCTGAAACCTTCCTCCAATCACCTTAAAATTATGCCCCCTGGTGACAGCCCTTTCCACCCTGGGAAAAAGTCTCTGGCTATCCACTCTATCTATGCCTCTCATCATCTTGTACCCCTCTATCAAGTCACCTCTCATCCTTCTTCGCTCCAATGAGAAAAGCTCTAGCTCCCTCAATCTTTCTTCATAGGACATGCCCTCCAGTCCAGGCAGCATCCTGGTAAATCTCCTCTGCACCCTCTCTAAAGCTTCCACATCCTTTCTATAATGAGGCGACCAGAACTGAACACAATATTCCAAGTGTGGTCTAACCAGGGCTTTATAGAGCTGCAGCATAACCTCACAGCTCTTAAACTCAATCCCCCTGTTAATGAAAGCCAACACACCATACGCCTTCTTAACAACCCTATCAACTTGGGTGGCAACTTTGACCGATCTATGGACATGGACCCCAAGATTCCTCTGTTCCTCCACACAACCAAGAATCCTGTCTTTTAGCCTGTATTCTGTATTCAAATTCGACCTTCCAAAATGAATCACTTCACACTTTTCCAGGTTGAACTCCATCTGCCACTTCTCAGCCCAGCTCTGCATCCTGTCAATGTCCCGTTGCAACCTACAACAGCCTTCCACACTATCCACAACTCCAGAAATCTTCGTGTCATCGGCAAACTTGCTAACCCAGCCTTCCACTTCCTCATCCAAGTCATTTATAAAAATCACAAAGAGCAGAGGTCCCAGAACAGATCCCTGCGGAACACCACTGGTCACCGAGCTCCATGCTGAATACTTTCCATCTACTACCACCCTCTGTCTTCTATGGGCCAGCCAATTTTGTATCCAGACAGCCAACTTTCCCTGGATCCCATGCCTCCTTACTTTCTGAATGAGCCTACCATGGGGAACCTTATCAAACGCCTTGCTAAAATCCATATACACCATATCCACTGCTCGTCCTTCATCAATGTGTTTTGTCACATCTTCAAAGAATTCAATAAGGCTTGTGAGGCATGACCTGCCCCTCACAAAGCCATGCTGACTGTCTCTAATCAAACCATGCATTTCCAAATAATCATAAATCCTGTATCTCAGAATCCTCTCCAATAATTTGCCCACTACTGACGTAAGACTGACTGGTCTATAATTCCCAGGGTTATCCCTATTCCCTTTCTTGAACAAGGGAATAACATTTGCCGCCCTCCAATCATCTGGTACGATTCCAGTGGACAGTGAGGACACAAAGATCATCGCCAAAGGCGCAGCAATCTCTTCCCTCGCTTCCCATAATATCCTTGGGTATACCCCGTCTGGCCCCGGGGATTTATCTGTCTTCATATCGTTCAAAACTTCCAGCACATCCTCCCTCTTAACCTCAACCTGTTCGAGCACATCAGCCTGTTTCACGCTGTCCTCACAAATGACCAGGTCCCTCTCACGAGTGAATACTGAAGCAAAGTATTCATTTAGGACCTCCCCTACCTCCTCCGACTCCAGGCACAAGTTCCCTCCACTATCCCTGATCAGCCCTACCCTCACTCTGGCCATCCTCTTGTTCCTCGCATAAGTGTAGAATGCCTTGGGATTTTCCTTAATCCTACCCGCCAAGACATTTTCATGTCCCCTTCTAGCTCTCCTAAGTCCATTTTTCAGTTCCTTCCTGGCTGCCTTGTAACCCTCTAGAGCCCTGTCTGATCCTTGCTTCCTCAACCTTAAGTAAGCTTCCTTCTTCCTCTTGACTAGCTGCTCCACATCTCTTGTCATCCAAGGTTCCTTCACCCTACCATCCCTTCCCTGCCTCATCGGGACAAACCTATCCAGCAGTGCTCCCTAAACAACCTCCACATTTCTGTCGTGCATTTCCCTGAGAACATCAGTTCCCAATTTATGCTCCCCAGTTCCTGCCTAATAGCATTGTAATTCCCCTTCCCCCAATTAAATATTTTCCCATCCCGTCTGCTCCTATCCCTCTCCATGACTATAGTAAAGGTCAGGGAGTTGTGATCACTATCACCGAAATGCTCTCCCACCGAGAGATCTGCCACCTGGCCTGGTTCGTTGCCAAGCACCAAGTCCAACATAGCCTCCCCTCTAGTCGGCCTATCTACATATTGAGTCGGGAAACCTTCCTGGACACACCTGACAAAAACTGCTCCATCCAAACTATTTGCACTAAGGAGGTTCCAATCAATATTAGGGAAGTTGAAGTCACCCATGACAACAACCCTGTTACTTCTGCACCTTTCCAAAATCTGTCTCCCAATCTGTTCCTCCGTGTCTCTGTTGCTATTGGGGGGTCTATAGAAAACTTCCAACAAAGTGATTGCTCCTTTCCTGTTTCTGACTTCCACCCATAATGACTCAGTAGACAAACCCTCCTCGACGACCTCCCTTTCTGTAGCAGTGATACTATCCCTGATTAGCAATGCCACTCCCCCACCTCTTTTCCCTCCCTCCCTATTCCTTTTGAAACATCTAAACCCCGGAACATCCAACATCCATTCCTGCCCCTGTAATATCCAAGTCTCTGTAAGGGCCACAACATCGTAGCTCCAAGTACTGATCCATGCTCTAAGTTCATCACCCTTATTCCTGACACTTCTTGCGTTAAAATAGACACCCATCATACTGGCTGCAACTTTGCCCTGTCAATTGTCTAACCTTCCTCAAAGACTCTCTGCACTCGGTATCTGCCTGTTCAACAGCTACCCCATCCACTGATCCGTAGCTCCGGTTCCCATCCCCCTGCCAAATTAGTTTAAACCCTCCCGAAGAGCTCTGGCAAACCTCCAGCCCAGGATATTGGTGCCCCTCCAGTTCAGATGCAACCCATCCTTCTTGTACAGGTCCCACCTTCCCCAGAAGGTATCCCAATGATCCATATATCTGAAGCCCTCCCTCCTACACCAGTTCTGTAGCCACGTGTTCAGCTGCACTCGCTCCCTGTTTCTAGCCTCACTAGCACGTGGCACTGGTATCAATCCTGAGATTACTACTCTGCTCGCCCTGCCTTTTAGCTTCCAACCTAACTCCCTATATTCGCTTTTCAGGTCCTCATCCCTTTTCCTGGCTATGTCATTGGTACCGATGTGTACCATGACTTCTGGCTGCTTCCCCTCCCCCTTAAGAATCCTGTAGATTCGATCTGAGACATCCCTGACCCTGGCACCCGGGAGGCAACATACCATCCGGGAGTCTCGTTCGCGACCACAGAATCTCCTGTCTGTTCCTCGAACCATTGAATCTCCTATCACTATCGCTCTCCTATTCTCCCCCAGTTCCTTTAAGCATTCCTGCACAAAAGTAATTTTTTAAATTGCTGCTTGAGATAATGGAAATCCATACAACTCACAACAAATCTTATACAAGAATTATGTAAATAAAATGAGATAAGCCCAATCAAATCAAGTTCTTATAACCTGTGTGGATATAGTGCATCCTCTTCAATGCCCAAGAAGGCATCAGTGTGATGGCCAAGTGGTATAAGTACTTTGAGATTTGTCCAATACCACTCCATCCACCACAGCAAAAGACCACCATTGCTGACAAAAATACATATTCTATTTAAACTATTTTCTGACTGAAATATGCAGTGCAAATGCTGAGTGGTCTCAGAATTGCAAAAATACTTCACTTTTTGGTGGTGCTGAGAATGCTGAATTCTATGCCTCATTGATTACAACTGGGCAGTACCTAACATTACGTGACAGGTCCAAACTGTACACTTACTAATCCATTGGAGTTCCTTTCCTTACATAAAGGCAATGTTGCAGCCTCCCAGAAGAAGGGGAACTGCACAAACAATATTGCAAAATAACCTCTGCTGTCCGAGTTTAAATAGCTATATTTTCTGAGAGGAAACGAATGTACAGAAACAAAAGTAAGTCTGACAAAGTTCAGTCCAAAATTTGTGAAGGTGGCCCTGCAGCAGTGTGAATATGGAGGTGGGCTGTCAGAACTGTCAGTCTTTGTAAATCATGAGCAAATGTGGAACAATGTACTGAAGGAGCAAACGAATATATGCACCCACGTTACCACTACAGATAGTACAAACTTCCACAACTTTGTAAAATTGATGAAATATAGACAAAAATGCATTTTTTATTCATTCCTGTGATGTGTGTATCATTGGCATGGCCATCATTCAGTGCACATCCCTAATTGCCCTCGAGAAGGAGATGGTGAACTACCTTCTTGAACGGCTGCAGTCCCTGTGGTGGAGATACATCCACAAAGCTGTTAGGGAGGGTGTTTCAGAATTTTAACCCAGCAACAGTGAAAGAATGGCAATTTAGTTCCAAGTCAGGATGGTGTGTGACTTGCAGGGGAACTTGAGTATGGTGGTGTTCCTATGTATCTGCTGCCTTTGTTCTTCTCGGTGGTAGAGGTCACGGGTTTGGAAGGTGTTGTCGAAGGAGGCTTAACGGGTTACTGCAGTGCACCTTGAATTTGGTACAAACTGTTGCCTTTGTGCACCAGTGGAGTAGGGAATGAACGTTGAAGATGGTGGATGGGGTGCCGATCAAACTGGCCGCTTTGTTCTGGATGGTGTCAAGCTACCCGAGTGTTGCTGGAGCCGCACTCATCCCGGCAAATGGAGAGTATTTCATCACACTTCTGACTTGTGCCTTGTAGAAAGGCTTTGAGAAATCAGGAGGTGAGTTACACACCGCAGATTTTCCAACCTCTGACCTGCTCTTGTAGCCATAGAATTCATAACAAGATGGATGAATTGATGGCCCAAATATAAATAAATGATGATGATATGATAGCCACTACAGAGATGTAGTGCAAGGCGACAAAGTGAATATTCAAGGGCATTTAACATTTTGGAAGGATAGGAAGAAAGGAAAAGAAGGTGGGGTAGCTCTGTTAATATAGGATGAGATCGGTACAGTAGTGAGAAATTATCTCGGCTAGGAAGGTCAAGATATAGAATCAGTTTGGGTGAAGATAAGAAATAGCAAAAGAACTAAGTCACTGGTGGGAGTAGTTTATAGGCCCCCTAACAGTAGCTACACTGTAGGACAGAGTATAAATCAAGAAATAATGGGAGCTTGTAAGAAAGGAACTGCAATAATTGTGGGCGATTTTAATCTTCATATCGATTGGACTAATCAAATTGGCACAGGTAGCCTGGAGGATGGGTTTTTAGAGTGTATTCAGGACAGTTTCTTGGAACAATACATTTTGGAACCTACCAGAGAGCAGGCTATTTTAGAACTGGTAATGTGTAATGAGGCAGGATTAATAATGACCTCAAAGTAAAGGATCCTCTAGACAAGAGTGATCATAACATGATAGAATTTCACATTCAGTTTGCTTGTGCGAAATTTGAGTCTGAAACTAGTGTCTTAAAAGCAATTACAAGGGTATGAAGACAGAGTTGGCTAAAGTGGATTGGGAAAATTGGTTAAAAGGTAAGATGGTAGAGAAGCAATGGCATACATTTAAGGGGATGTTTCATAACTCTCAACAAATATATATTTCATTGAGAAAGAAAAACTCTATGAGAAGGATGCACCATCCATGGCTAACTAAGGAAAATAAGGATGGAATCAAATTGAAAGAAAGAGAGTACAATTCTGATGGGCCAAACGATTGGGAAAATTTTAGAAACCAGAAAAGGGTGGCTAAAAAATAATAAAAGGGGAGAAATTAAAGTATGAAAGTAAACTAGCAAGAAATATAAAAACAGACAGTAAAAGCTTCTACAAGTATATAAAAAGGACAACAGTAGCTAAAGTAAGTGTTGGTCCCTTAGAGGATGAGACTGGGGAATTAATAATGGGAAACAAGGTGTTACAACCAGGTGAGAAAAGTGTCTAGGGGTCCCTTTCAGCCTTCACCTGGTCCTACTGTAACAGGGTTTAATTCTAAACACATCGTGTTTTTAGCTCCCCCTTGGTGAATCCTTGTTCACCTCTTTCACCAGCAGAAACAGGTTTCTTAGGTTTAACAAAAAAAGATTGAAATTTATTAAACCTAAACCTAAATTCTAATTCAGTTAATGACTACGGATATACTACGTGCCCACGCTAGCGTGCATACGTGATACACGCATGCAGATAGAGACAGAAAAGAGCAAAAGAAAAGTAAAGTGGAAAAGTTTCAGCAAATCTCTGTAGAAGGTTTTTGTTACAGTTCTTCAAGCTTACTGTGGAGTCCTTGATTTTCATTGGGGCCCAGTATTCTTCTTAAACCTTGTTCACTGTAGGAGACTTTCTCTCTTGGGGTTCATGTGTCTTCAGTGGATTTGGGATTCCATGAGAAAGAGATGGGAGAGGCTGTGATGAGTCAGCCAGGAGAGGTCTTTTCAGTCCAGGAGCAAGCAGATACTCTCAGTTCAAACAATTTGTACCATTCAGAAAACCCCAGGTTGCTAAGCAGGTTAGTCATGTGACTGGTCTTGGCTCTGTGGATTGTATCATCTTAGCAGGGAATGGAATGTGCTTCCCTGCCTTCAATGTCTGGTGCTCAAAGTCCATTGTGGGTTAAATGGATAAGAGGAGTAAATTCTCTTGTCCCTATTGGTATGTAAATGTCTTCCAGCCAAGTGTCTGGCAGCCCTTGTAACAGGCCTTTTCTTTTTCCCAGCAACAATTTGAAATTTTATGCCCATATGGCAAAACTAATATGCTTCATTCTTGGCAGTTGAGGGCCTGCATGGCACAAGGAAATGGTGGGGACTTTGAACAAATATTTTGTATCTGTCTTCACAGCAGAAGAGACAAAAAGCATTCAAGAATAGTAGAAAATCCAGAGAAAAAAGGGAGGGAGGAACTTAAAACAATCACTATCACTAGAGAAAAAGTACTAGGAAAACTACTGGGACTAAAGGCTGATAAGTCTCCTGGATCTGATAGTCTACATCCTAGGGTCTTAAAAGAAATGGCTGCAGAGATAATGGATGCATTGGTTGTAATCTTCCAACATTTCCTAGATCTTGGAAATGTCTCATGGGATTGGAAAACCACATATGTAACACCTCTATTCAAGAAAGGAGGGAGATGGAAGCAAGAAATTATAGGCCAATTGGCCTAACATTTGTCATGGGGAAAATGCTAGAATCCATTATTAAGGAAGTAGTAGCAGGACATTTAGAAAATCATAATGCAATCACACAGAGTTAGCATGGTTTATGAAAGAGAAATCATCTTTGATAAATTTATTAGAGTTCATTGAGGATGTAACAAGCAGGATGGATAAAGGGGAATCAGTAGATGTCATGTATTTGGATTCCCAAAAGACATTTGATAAGTTGCCACATAAAAGGTTACTACACAAGATAAGAGCTCATGATGTTGGGGATTGGCTAACAGGAAACAGAGAGTCGGGATAAATGGGACATTTTCAAGTTGGCAAACTACAACAAGTGGCGTGCCACAGGGGTCAGTGCTGTGGCTTCAACTATTTCATGCCCTATATTAATGACTTGGATGAAGGGACTGGCTGTATTTGCTGACTATACAAAGATAGCTCGGAGGGCAAGTTGTGAGGCGGACACAAAGAGTCTGCACAGGGACACAGATAAGTTAAGTGAGTAGGCAAAAATTTGGCAGATGGAGTATAATGTGGGAAAATGTAAGGTTGTCCACTTTGGCAGTAAGAATAGAAAAACAGAATATTATTTAAATAGAGAGAAACTGCAGAATGCTGTAGCACAGGGTAATCTGGGTGTCCTCATACATGAATCACAAAAAGTTAGCACGCAGTTACAGCAAGTAATTAGGAAGTCAAATGGAACATTGACCTTTATTGCAAAGGGAGATGGAATATAAAAGTAGGGAAGTCTTGCTTCAACTGTACAGGGCATTGGTGAGACCACATTTGGAGTACTACATACAGTTTTGGGCTCCTTACTTAAGGAGGGATATACTTCCATTGGAAGCAGTTCAGAGAAGGTTCACTAGGTTGCTATCTGGGATGAAGGGATTGCCTAATGAGGATAGGTTGAGCAGGTTGGGCCTATACTCATTGGGATTTAGAAGAATGAGAGGTGATTGTATTGAAACATATAGGATTCTGAGGGGGCTTGACAGGTTAGATGCGAAGAGGATGTTTCCCCCTGTGGGGGAATCTAGAACCGGGGGACAGTTTCATAATAAGGGCTCTCCCATTTAAGATGGAGATGAGGAGGAATTTCTTCTCTCAGAGGGTCCTTAATCTTTGGAATTCTCTTCCCCAGAGAGCAGTGGATGCTAAGTCATTGCATATATTTAAAGATGAGTTAGACAGATTTTTTATCTACAAGGGAGTCAAGGGTTATGGGGGCAGGGGTTGGCAGGAAAGGGAAATTAAGGCTACAATCAGATCAGCCATGTTCTTAATGCATGGTGGTGCTGGGCCGAATGGCCTACTCCTGCTGCTATTTCTTATGTTTTAACGCCACTGAATACTATTTTGCATGAATTCTACCAACAGGTAAGGCTCAGTTGGGATTTATATTTGACCTTAAAGCAAATATTTTTCAAGTCTCTACGGTGATGGACGACAATCATGGGTTGAAGGATAAGGGAGCCGTAGCTGAATATCTCAATTTGCCATGTAAGCTGTCTCCTCCCCTCTCTTCCATTCCCCTCCCCCAGGAGAGTTCCATTTACAGTCCAGCCCAATTCCACTTTTTTTTCTCTCCCAGCACAATGGAGTCTGTGCCTGCTTTCAAACTGAAATCCTCAACGCCGAAAGCCCGAATCTTTGCTATCTTCACATGCATGCTGGTCTGCCTGGCTGCGTTATGCGTCCTGCAGTTTAAGTTGTTTAAACCCAAAAACAAAGACTTCTATTCTTTCCAAGTCCTGAATTCCAAGGGGAAGCCCGTCTCCCTGGAAAAATACAGAGGCAAAGTGAGTTGCATCAGAACCTTGGCTTCTTTGCATTTTTGAACACGTTTTTTGCGCGTTAATCTGTTTTATGTACGGCAGTGTGTAACTCTGTAGGCATTTGCTTTTATTTTACAATCGTGTCTGTTTACAGTGTGTGTATGATTGAAATTAATGTCTGCATTCCTTCTGTGTTCCCCCCCCCCCAAAAAAAAATTAACTTTTACTTTGATAATACGGTTTGTCTTTTACTTTATATTAGTTATAATAATCCAATTCTCCCTTTAGGATCGATTGTCGTGCATTGACAGCAGGTCTTGCTCTTGACGTGTTGGCCAGTTTTTGCATCACTAGTGAGTGAATGTTTTTTCTTGTGCTTCGTCCTATAGGCTTCTCTGGTTGTAAACGTGGCGAGTAATTGCGAGCACACGGAGAAGAATTACCAGGGCCTGCAAGAGCTGCAGAGAGAGCTCGGGCCCATGCACTTTAATGTGCTGGCATTCCCCTGCAACCAGTTCGGAAAATCCGAGCCTGGCACTAACTCTCATATCGACAGCTTCTCCAAAACAAGTTATGGAGTCACTTTCCCTATTTTCGGCAAGATCAAAGTGTTAGGGAACGAAAGCGAGCCTGCATTTCGCTATCTTATAGGTAAGACAACTTCGATCGTTAACTAAAACTTCACTTGTAAGTCTACATTTACGTTGCCTGAAGAGCTTAAAATAAAGCTATCATTTAATTACACATTTCCTTCATCTGTTTCTTCAACAAATGATGATCTAAAGTTAAACATTGTTTTAAAATTGCTGTTGTATTTATGGGCTAAGCAATGGAAAACAAACCAGAACTGTGGTGGTGTGGTGACCAGAACTGGATGCAATACCCTAGTTGTGGGCTAACCAGAGCTTTATAAAGGTTCAGCAGAACTTCCCTGCTTTTACACTCTATGCCTCTATCTATGAAACCCAAGATCTCATACATATGCTTTGCTTACCACTCTCATAATGCCCTGCCACCTTCAAAGATCTATTCACATGCACCTCCAGGTCCATGTATCCCATGCAATCTTTAGAACTGTGCCATTAAGGCTATATGACCCTTCTGCCAAAATGCATCACCTCACACTTGTGTATTAAATTCCATTTGCCACTTGTCAGAACTTTCTGCTAACCTGTGTCCTGTGGCAGTCGATTTGTATCATCCTCACTGTTCACCACTCGTCCAAGTTTGGTATCGTGGCAAATTTTGAAATGTTACTCACTATTCCAATATCCAAGTCATTTATATATATCAAAAAAGCAGTGATCCTACCCTTTGGGAACACCACTGTCTACCATCCTCCAGCCTGAAAAATAACCGTTTACCATGATTTGCTGTTTTTTGTTATTAAGCCAATTTTTTATTCAAGCTGACACTCCTATTCCATGAGCCTCAATTGGGTTAAGAAGCCTTTTTATGTGGTACTTCGTCAAATGCTTTCTTAAAATCTAAATAGACAACATACATTGCATTCCTTACATCAACCTTCTCTGGGATATCAAAAAATTCAATTAGATTAGTCAAGCACAATCTCCGTTTCACAGCTCTGTGCTGGCTATCCTTAATTAGCTCAAACCTCTCTCAGTGTCCGTTGATTATTGTCCCTAAAACCTTACTCACCACTGAAGTTAAACTAACTTGCCTTTAGTTGTTAGGACTGTCTTTTCACTCTTTCTTGAATGAGGGCATCACATTTGCCACTCTCCAATCCTCTGGCAGCTCCCCCATATCCAGGGAAGACTGAAGATTATGGCAAGCCCTTCCACTATCTTCACTCCAACCTCCTTTAGAAACCTTGAATGCAAGCCATCCAGACCAGGCGACTTATTCACGCTAAACATAGCAGCCTTTTCAGTACATCCTGCCTCTCAATTTTCACCCATCCATACCTCTACCATCTCCGCTTCCACCAATATTTTATCAACATCCTCTTCCTTAGTAATCACTGATACAAAGTACTCATTAAGTATTCTAGCCTGGCTTTGCGCCTGTTTGTCCCTAACGGGCCCCACCCCACCTCTTACTACCTGCTCACTATTTACATGTGGTGGAAGATTTTTGAGTTCCCTTTTATGTTGACTGCCATTTTATTCTCATATTCCCTCTTTGCCAGTCTTATTTTCCGCTTCACTTCTCCTCTCAACTTATTGTATTTGGCCTGGTTGTTACTTGATGAATTCACCCGACATGCATCATACACCCTCTTTTTTTGTCGCGCCATAATCTCTATCTCCCTGGTCATCCAAGGAGCCCTGGCTTTGGTTCCCATACCTTTTGCCCTTGTTGGAATGTACCTAGCCTGCACCTGAAGCATCTACTCTTTAAAGATCATCCATTGTTTCGTTACTGTTTTTCCTGTCAGTCTTTAGTTCGATTTTACCCTGACTAGATCTCATCCCATTGACGTTAGCCCTTTTCCAATTTAGAAGTTCTACTTTAGATTGTTCCTTGCTCTTCTCCATTACTAATCGAAACGTTATGATGTGATGTTCCTTTCTATTTTCCTCCAATCACCCTCCACCAACAACAATGCTCTTCTCATCCATAAGACTTACCTCCTGCTTCTCCACTTCATTTCAATTAAACTCCTGATGACCCAACTTACCTTCCTGACCCCATGCTAGCTGATCGAGTAAATGGTTCCCTCTCCTCAGGCAGCGCCTCCCCCTTTCAAAATTACTATTGTCACATTCCTCCTCAAAAAACTTACCTCAGGCCCCTCTGTTTTCACTAATTAGCACCCCATTCCCAACCTTTTTTTTCCTATCCTAGATCCTTGAACATGTTATTGTCTCACAGATCTGTGCCCATCCCTCCTTGCTTGAATCCAGCCATTCAGGTTTCCAGTCCTCCCATAGCATCAAAACAGACTTAACTTAAGTGACAAATGGTATCCTCTGTAACTGTCACCAACCTGCACTATCCCTCCTCATCAACCTTGGTCTCCCCAAAGCCTTTAATACAGACAACCACACCATCCCCCTCCAGCACGTTTCCTCTAAGGTCCAACTGCATGTGACTACTGGCACTTGGTTCCAGTCTTACTGTCCAATCACAGTCAGAGCATCTCTAAAAATGCCTTCAATTCCCATTCAAGCACTGTCACCACGGGAGATATTCAAAGACCCATCCTTGGGCCCTTCCTCTTGCTCATCTAAATGCTTCCCTTTGGAGACATAATTATCAGACATGGGTCAACCTTCACATGCACATTGATGACACCCAGCACTACATCTTCACTGCCAAATCTCTCCTTTAGCTTGGTCTCTGTTTTCCTTGGGATGTTTTTCTACCTTAAAGGCGAGTTGTTAAAGGTCACCGTTGGTGGCCGAGCCTTCAGTTGTGTAGGCCCTTAGCTCTGCAATTTGCTCCCTCGACCTCTGCACATCTCACTCCGCCTTAAAATCTACCCCTTTACCCAACCTTTTGGCCACCTGTTGTAATTACTTATTGTGTGGCTCAGTGTCAAATTTTGTCTGATAACACTCCTGTGAAGCATCTTGGAATGTTTTACTGTATTAAAGGGGCTATATAAATACAAGTTGTTGTTCTTCTTCTTGGCCAATTTATTTTAAATGAGTTTACCCCACGGTTCTCAGAGGTGGGAACGGCAATGGCGCAGCTGCCCACTGACCGGAGGTGGGTGGCCTATTAAACAAATTGATTGGCCAATTAATGGCCACCACCCCCGCCAACATTTTACTTTCATCGGGACAGACCCCCACTGCATGGCGAGACTGCTGGGTAAACCGTGGTAACATCGCAGCAGGTTCCCGGGATGGGGGAACCTTCCTTTATACCATGGCTCACAGAGGGACTTCCTGGCAGCAATGGCTGCCCCAACAGCTTGATGCCACCACTGGAAGGTTAACCACTCAGATCACCGGGGCCTGCCTATCTGGCCTTCAAGAGCGCCTCAACATGGAGGCGCCCTCTTCTTCCTGCAGCCTCATCAGCGGCCACCTCTATCGATGGCGCTGCCAGTCCTCTGATTGGGCCGGCAACTGGGAGGTGGACTGCTGTCCTCAATTGGACGGTGGTCCCGGCAGCAGCCTCTTGATTGGTCGCTGCCGGTCATATCCCACCCTGTGTCCTGCTGTCCATCCGCGCAGGCTCACAATCCACTTTTGGCCTCGGTGGCGGGACAACCTCGCATTTAAGAAAATTCCAGCCATTCTCAACCATAAACCCTGCATAACCACATTCTCGGAGAAGGTTCTCCTGTTGTTCCCTCCGACATTTCTGATCCTTCTGACTCTCACACCTTGCTTCCACAGTGGCATGGCATTGTAGTTCAAAGCCCTTCACTTCTTCTTTCATTTCAACATGTCATTGTGGATTCTGACCAGGGTGTCCGAACAGAAATGATCATACTACGTTACTTCAAGTGAATATTCAGTGTGTTCTTACAGAACTTTTATTGTCCACCATGTTTTCTTCTGCCATTCACCAATTCTCCATAAAGCATTTGCTTCGGCAACTGCATGTCATCCATCCTAACATGTCCAACCTACTGCCACTGCAGGGGCACACAAGTATTGCAAGGGATAACTGATGCAAAAGTACCACAGACATATTTTTTACTCTGCTGTGGACGCTGGCACTTGCAGTGTTATCCTTCAATGTTGATAAACTAAAAAGCTTGGGAGTACAAAGATGTTTCTTTTATAATAGCAGTAATATAAATCAATACTGGATTTATAAGTGCTTATCCTAAATAAGACTCAGGTAATAAGTTGTTTCTGCTGCACTTAATTTTATCATTTAAAAGATGTTTGCAGGAAATCTTCATTGAATGATATAGACTAAGGATATCCCCTTGCAGCTTGTTTACTCTTCAACACAGTGAGACCAGTTTGTTCAGTTTGACCATTTGACCAATGATAATATTTAAACTTTCAAAATAAACTGTCCCTAGTATAGGTAGGTGGTAGGGAAATATAGGGACAGGTGGGGATGTGGTAGGAATATGGAATTAGTGTAGGATTAGTATAATGGGTGGTTGATGGTCAGCACAGACTCGGTGGGCCGAAGGGCCTGTTTCAGTGCTGTATCTCTAAAAATACTAAATAAAAATAAAAAATAAAAAAAATAAACTCATTACCTAACAATGCATGTATATTTAATTAGTCTCAAATTAGGCACTACTGATTTATACTTCTCGTGCATTTGCCAACCTCTTCTCCCAGTGATTAAAGTTTAAGGGGCCATATTGGGAAGTTACGGGCTTACTGACCAGGACTGTCCATACATATCTTTGACTACTCAACACATTTGTGGATGACAAGAAGCTTGGAAGTATTGTGAACTGTGAGGAGGATAATGATAAACTTCAAGGGGACATAGGCTGGTGGAATGGGCAGAACAAGTGGCAGATAATATTTAATGCAGAGTAGTGTGAAGTGATTCATTTTAGTAGGAATAACGAGGAGAGGCAATATAACATAAAGGATACAATTCTAAAGGGGGGTTGCAGGTGCAGAGGAATCTGAGGGTATATGTGCACAAATCATTGAAGGTGGCAAGGGAGGTTGAAAAAGTGGTTAATATAGCACACAGGATCCTGGGCTTTATAAATACAGACATAGAGTACAAAAGCAAGAAAGTTATAATGAACCTTTACAAAACACTGGTTCGGCCTCAGTTGGAGTATTGTGTCCAATTCTGGGCACCACACTTTAGGAAAGATGAGAAGGCATTAGAGAGGGTGCAGAAAAGATTTATCAGAATGGTTCCAAGGCTGAGGTACTTCAGTTACATGGATAGATTGGAGAAGCTGGGGCAGTTCTTCTTAGAGAAGAGAAGATTAAGAGGAGATTTGATAGAAGTTTTCAAAATCATGAGAGGTCTGCACAAAGTAGATAGGTTGAAACTGGTCCCATTGGCGTAAGGGGCGAGAACCAGAGGACACTGATTTAAGGCAATTGGCAAAAGAAGCAACGGCGACATGAGGAAAATCTTTTTTGCGCAGCAAGTGGTTAGCATCTGGAATGCACTACCTGAAAGTGTGGTGGCGGCAGATTCAATCGAGGCTTTCAAAAGAGAATTGGATATTTATCTGAGGTGAAAGAATTTGCACGGTTATGGGGAAAAGACAGGGAGTGGAATTAGATGAGTTGGAACTAGATCTCTTGCAGAGATCCGGTATGGACACGACAGGCCAGCTGGCCTCCTTCTGTGATGTAACCATTCTATGATATCGCATGATAGACTTTTTAGCAAAACTAAAACATGGGATTAAAGGGACAGTGGCACTGTAGATACGAAATTGGCTAAAGGCCAGAAAGCAGAGAGTAGTGATGAATGGTTGTTTTTCAGACTGGAGGGAAGTTTACAGTGGCATTCCCCAGGTACAATATTAGGATCAATGCTCTTTTTGATATATATTAATGATATTAATATTGGATATACTGTGCATAATTTCAAAGCTTGCAGTTGACATGAAACGTGGAAATGTAAACTATGAAGAGAATTGTAACAAACTGCAGGAAGATTTAGTCATACTGGTGAAATGAGTAGACAATTGTCAGAGAAGGGTGAAGTGATAGTGATACATTTTTTTAGGAAAAATGAGGAGAGGCAATGTTAACTAAATTGAACAATTTTAAAAGGGGTGCAGGAACAGAACAACCAGTCATGTATGCACACAAATCCTTGGTGGCAGAACAATTTGAGAAGGCTGTTAAAGAGCAAATGGGATCCTTTGCTTTATTAATAGAGGTCTAGAGTATAAAGTGAGGAAGTTACGCTAAACCTTTATAAAACACTAGTTAGGCCTCAGATGAAGTATTGTGTTCAATTCTGGGACCCACATTTTAGGAAAGAAGTCAAGGTCATAGAGAGGGTGTAGAAGGGATTTTCTAGAATGGTACTAGGGAGAGACTGGAGAAGCTGGATTGTTCCCCTTAGAGCAGAGAAAGTTCAGAAAAGATTTGATAGAGGTGTTCAAAATCTTGAATGATTTTATTGAGTAAATAAGGAGAAACTATTTCCAGCGGCAGAAGAGTCATAAACCAGAGAGCACAGATTAAAGATGATTGGCAAATGAACTACAGGCTTCATGAGGAAACATTTTTTTTAAGCAGCAAGTTGTTGTGATCCAGGATGCACTGTCTAAAAGGGTGATGGAAGCAGATTCAATAATATTCAAAAGGGAATTGGATCAATACTTGAAGGGAAATATATTATAGAATCATGTGGAAAGAGCAGTTCCCTCACAATTTCCTGAGTTGGGAAAGATGAGGCTTCTGGATAAAAGCAGGCATTTGTACAATAAATTCCAAATAGTTTAAGGAGCATAGACTAATAGCTAATATTGGCAATATCTAATCATTTAAATTAATTTTAGATAGTATTATGAACTATCTAGGATGGCCAAATGATCCACAAGCCAACTTTTATACCCAGTTTGATATTGTCCTGGAGTTACGTTCCATGCAATGTCAAACCTAAATCCTTGAAGGAGGCTCACATTTCTGTACTGATTTAGATTGGCACTACAGGTTTATCATCACAATAAGCAAACTATCTCAAAGTGACAATAGTGCAGTATAAATTAACTCTTGGGGTACTTAGTACTATGTTCGTGTTCCTGTAATAATTTTAATTTATTGACAGCTTCCTAAAATATTTGTGTGTATAGCCGTGCTTCCTATGAATCATGCACTGCTGTTATTGAGGACTTCATCCTAGGGTGTTAGAAGAAGTGGCTAGTGAGACAGTTGATGCATTAGTTTTAATTTTCCAAAATTCCCTAGATTCAGGGAAGGTTCCTTTAGTTTGGAAAATAGCAAATGTAACTCCTTTATTCAAAAAGGGAGGGAGACAGAAAGCAAGAAGTTACAGGCCAGTTAGCTTAACATCTGTCCTGGGAAAATGTTAGAAGCTATTATTAAAGATGTTATAGCAGGGCATTTAGAAAAATTCAAGGTAATCAGGCAGAGTCAGCATGGTTTTATGAAAGGGAAATCATGTTTAACCAATTTATTGGAGTTCTTTGAGGGAGTTACATGTGCTGTGGATAAAGGGGAACCGGTGATTGTATTGCACTTAGATTTTCAGAAGGCATTTGATAAGTTGCCACATCTAAGGTTATTACAGAAAATGAAAGCGCATGGTGTAGTGGGGTAACATATTGGTATGGATAGAAGATTGGTTAGCTAACAGGAAACAGAGAGTAGGCATAAATGGGTAATTTTTTGTTGGCAAGATGTAACGAGTAGTGTGCCACAAGGATCTGTGCTGGGGCCTGAACTTTTTACAATTTATATAAACGACTTAGATGAAGGGACTGAAGGTATGGTTGCTAAATTTGCTGATAATACAAAGATAGGTAGGAAAGTAACTTGTGAAGAGGACATAAGGAGGCTACAAAGGGATATAGATAGGTTAAGTGAGTGGGCAAAGACCTGGCAAATGGAGTATAATGTGGGAAAGGGGTAAATTGTTGACTTTGGCAGGAAGAATAAAGAAGAAGCATATTATCTAAATCGTGAAAGATTGCAGAGCTCTGAGATGCAGAGGGATCTGGTTGTCCTAGTGCTTGAATCACAAAAGGTTAGTATGCAGGTATAGCATGTAATTAGGAAAGCTAATAGAATGTTATCGTTTATCGCGAGGGAAATTGAATACAAAAGTAGGGAGGTTATGCTTCAGCTATCCAGGGCACTAGTGCGACCACTTCTGGAGTACTGTGTACAGCACTGGTCTCTTTATTTAAGGAAGGATGTAAATGCATTGGAGGCAGTACAGAGAAGGTTTACTAGACTAATACCTGGAATGCGTGGGCTATCTTACGAGGAAAGATTGGACAGGCTAGGCTTGTAGCCGCTGAAATTTAGAAGAGTAAAAGGCGACTTGATTGATACATATAAGATCCTGAGGGGTCTTGACAGGGTGGATGTGGAAAGGATGCTTTCACTTGTGGTAGAATTTCAAACTAGGGGTCACTGTTTAAAATTAAAGGGTCGCCCATTTAAGACAGAGAGGAGGAGAAATTTTTTCTCTCAGAGGGTCGTAAGTCTTTGGAGTTCAGTTCCTCAAAAGGCGGTGGAAGCAGAGTCTTTGAATATTTTTAAGGCAGAGGTTGATAGTTTCTTGATAAGCAATGGGGTGGAATGTTAACGGGGGTAGGTGGAAATGTGGAGTAATCAGTTCAGCCATGAACTTATTGAATGGCGGAGCAGGCTTGAGGGGTCGAGTGGCCTACTCCTGCTCCTAATTCGTATGTTCATTTCATAGAGATGAAAATATACTGCAGTAATCTACACACTACTAAATTGTATTAGTGCTGCACACCGGGGCTGAATTTTGTGGCACCGGTGGGGCTCCCAGCGTGGGCTGAAAAGGCTATTTGGAGCCCCCTCCCCCGGCATGGCGCCCGGATTCCTGTTCCTTTAAAGACAGGGATTCCACCTCCAAGAGCTGCCAGCCAATCAGAGGGCCAGCAGCTCAGTAATATCGGCAGCGCCACTGGCAGCAGTGCCTACTATCAGCAATACACCAGGTCTTGGATCCAGGCCCAGCGTTGGAGACCTGCAGCTGAGATAAGTGAGGCAAGGTCGCTGGGGCCAGTCCAGCAGTTTATATTGCCACTGTTTATTTCCCTTCCCTAATCTCATTAGCTTGTGCTTATTCACAGCAGGTACCATTTTGCATTTATCGGCCTCTTTCCCAACCTAACCAGATCCCTTTGCATTTGATTTGCTCCTCTCTATTATTTGAACCATCATGCTCCCCCCACCCCCTTTCCCAATTTGGTGTCATCCACAAACTTAGCTTTGTTTCTGTCTCCTTCTTAAGATCATTTATATATACTGCAAGCAGCAACAACCACAGCAGCAATCACTCAGAATCCCCGTTAATGACCCCTTGCCATTGGACACAACTCCTTCGTTTTTTCTGGTTTAGCCAATTGTAATTTGACCTCAGAAGTTTGCCACCTGGTCCATAGCTTCAAAACCACAAAAAGTAATTATTTATGCATTACCTCCATTTTTTTTAAAACTTTAGATGCTACAAAGATGGAGCCTCGATGGAACTTTTGGAAATTTCTGGTTAACCCAAAGGGTCAGGTGATAAAGGTCTGGCGAACTGAAGATCCCTTGGCAGCCATCAAACAAGAAGTTTCAGAATTAGTGGCAAATATCATATTGAAAAAAAGAGATGAATTTTGAAGCAGAACTGCAGTGTGTGACAGCTTCCTCTTGTTTGGAATTTCAATAAGAGTCATCTGTCTTATGGCTCATAGACCCTGTTGCAGTTTAACTTGGTAGTGAACCTCACTGAGATCTGAATTATCCAGCTGCATGAAGGTATTGTGGGATTTCATATTGGATGTTTAAGTCTAAAATTATTTAGTCAGATGATCAGCTTTTCATACAATTAGTTCCAAATATTTACATGTGTTTTGGTTGCAATGCAAATAAGTCATCAATTAAAGCTAAAGTTTACATGACTGCCTTGCAAGATATATACATGTCTCATAATTTCTTTGAAAGATATCATTCCAGCATTGCAGGTCATTGTCAACTACTACTGCACATACATTCACACACTGTGGTAATCCTAAAGTCAATTTAAATTGTTTATAGGTGTAAGATAAAATAACCACTAAGAATGAAAAGATTACCTTTTCTAATTGAAATTGGTTTGCGATGTAAGTACAATAGTATAAATCAGATGTGATTTAAAATGAATGCTTTTCTGGTCTCACATATGTAAATGTATTGTATGCCTTTTATTTAAAGGGGCATTGGAATGTTTTGTACATACGTTCAGATCCTACATCAGACAAAATCAATTACACAAAACCCCAGATTACAAGTCACCATGTTGGCTATTGGAAATGTTTGTACTGAAGCAGATGTGCTACCTGCTGTAGAGCAAATGGCTGAACTGCATATTTGACACAATTACCTACATTTCTGAAAGAAAATGTTTACTAGCATACAATGGTTGGTAATATGATCATCAATGCATTAGTAAATGTCTCATTGTCTACAAACCTGGCAAGTCATCTATCTTTTGTCGGACGACAATGCCCCTTAAATATCTAAATACACCAGTTAAGTTAAAGTGATAATTATTCACAGTTTTTACACGTTACCATCACATCACACAGTTCACTGGTTTGAGTTCATGTCCAAACTACTACAACATTAATTTGCAGATTGTACCTTCATATTTTTTAATTCAGGTGATCTGATTCATTCATACTTCTGCACTGTTACTGGTTAATTGCTAGTTTGGTATCATATTTGTATACATTCCTATGAGTGGCCCAATAATTTTTATTGCCAGTCCCAGGACTGACAGTTTGTGTACCTAAAGAAAATATTCAACTTCAGATATGTTTCCTTCAGCATTCAAATAAATAGATACAGATAGTGATACTCCAATTTTGTAAAATAAATCTTTGTAATGCATTCCTTCTTGTGCATACTATCTCAACGAGAGCACTCTTTTTCATCACGAGGCTTGTATCATCCCTTTTCCAATGTGATGCCATTCCTCAATAAATAATTGAGTTGTGTTGTATATTGTATAAAATAGTAGCTGGCCAAGAGTGTGTGAAAAGATTAATGCACATTCCCAATGTTCTGATTATTTTCATAAACTGCTCTCATTTCACACTTGTGATTTATGACGCAAGGACCTCATGTTTGTGATTGTAACAATTCCGTTTGAGCATGTGATTTATCAGTATCTAAGAAACAAAAATATTCCTACCTAACATAAATAAAAACAGAAAGTGCTGGAAATACTCAGCAGGTCTGGCAGCATCTGCGGAGAGAGAAACAGAGTTAATGTTTCATGCCGATGACCTTTCATCAGAACAGCCCAGTTCTGATGAAATGTTATCAACCTGAAACATTGGGCTGAAGTTTATGAGGACGCCGCTGATTTTGGCAGCAGACAAGAAAATGGCGGCCCACCAGCACGCCAAAGAGCCACCGTGATTCCAAGCGCGGTGGCTCATTTAAATAGCCGGGATCACATGGAGGGGGTGGGCTGTCCATCCCTGGGAATGGCATCAGCTACCTGTGCACAGGTGCTAACGCCATTTTTAAAGGGCTGTCAGCCCTACTGGGGAAATTTAAATATCTAAAGGAAGTCAATAAAAATAAATAAATACATCTCTTTTGCCCCTCTCCCACTCCCCAATAACAATTTATTTGCCCTTCTCCCCCCCCCCCACCCCCAAAACACTGAGCTTTACCATCTGACCTTCCCCCCGCAAACCAGGACAAAGCAGCCCGTTTGACTGGCACCCCATTCACAAACATTCACTCCCTCCACCACCGACGCACAGTGGCAGCAGTGTGTACCATCTACAAGATGCACTGTAGCAATGCACCAAGGCTCCTCAGACAGCACCTTCCAAACCCGCGACCTCTACCAACTAGAAGGACAAGGGCAGCAAATGCATGGGAACACCACCACCTGCAAGTTCCCCTCCAAGTCACACACCATCCTGACTTGGAACTATATCGCCGTTCCTTCACTGTCGCTGGGTCAAAATCCTGGAACTCCCTTTCTAACAGCACTGTGGGTGTACCTACCCGACATGGACTGCAGCGGTTCAAGAAGGCAGCCCACCACCACCTTCTCAAGGGCAATTCGGGATGGGCAATAATTGCTGGCCTGGCCAGCGATGCCCACATCCCATGAATGAATTAAAAAAAACACAAGCTTTAAACTATAATCCTTCCCATCATTCTCTACACCCATGGCATTAATTTGACCCCCTCCTTGCTCCCCATACTGAGAAACATACCTCCTCCCCGCTCCCCACGAGTGTTCCGCCTCGTTTCCCCGGACGGGGATCCGAAGGCACACCAGTGCCAGTCGCCAGGATGAAGATCACGGCGGGAGATCAGGAGGAGATGTAAGATTAATTAATTCAATTATTTTAATTTATTTAAACATTTAAATTGTGGTCCCGTCACCGAATGGCGGGGGAGGCCGCCATGAGGCCTTGCTGCCACTGGCAATATCGGGCCAGGCCATGCCGGCGTCGCGGTCCGTGGCAGGCCTCATCCGGGGCCATCATCAGGCCCCCCCACCACTCCACCTCACCACGGATCCCGACATAGAGGGCTGCTTAAAATCCAACCCATTAACTCTGTTTCTCTCTCCACAGATGCTGCCAAACCCGCTGAGTATTTCCAGCATTTTCTATTTTCATTTCAGATTTCCAGCATCCGCAGTATTTTGCTTTCCTACCTAGCATATGTTTCATATCATGTGTACTGAGGACTTTTTGCATGATTGCAATTGGACCTGATTATTCTGTCACATGATACAACTGCAACATCCCCAGGCTCTCAACGTGAATAATGGTGCCCTTTAATTACTTGTGGAGCACTTTGAGCTTGCTGGACAGTATATATTTGGGGGTGTTTGGGAAAGACCAACACACTACTCGTGTCCAGCTTGAGATGACAAGAGATTTAGGAGGCCCCCATCATCACCATTCCCAACCATCCACCCTCTCCCGCACCCCCCCTCCCCAACTCCCGGCCCCCAGGAGCTGTTCCATTATCTCTGTGTCTGTGTTATTCCTTTTCTCTTCCACTGTTGCTGTTCAGATATCTCTTACATGTTACTTCCTTACTCTTTATCTGTTATTCTTCTCTTTCTATTGTCCCTTCTACTAATTTACCACTGTACCTCTGTTACTTTTCTGCATCTATTAGTTTCTATCTCTGTTTCTCTCTTCATTACTGTCTCTGAACCAAAACGATGAAAGAGTGCAAGCGAAGGATGGCTGAGACTGACGCTGAAAGGAGAACTGCAAAGAGAATAAGTATGGAGTGCTTGGAACCAGCAGTGGTGGACAATGAGCTTGAAGTCAGGAGTTATGTGCTTGCCATTGATCTGCTACACATGCACATGTCTTGTTCATATCAGCCCTAGATATCAGAAATGAGGATGGGTATGGAATAGCCTGCTTGCTGAGAAAGTTGTATTCAAGGTTGAGGCTGTTAACTTTGATGTGACGGGAATACATCAGAGCACCAGGATAGTGGAATGGAGAGGTTTTGGGTAAGGATATGATTTTTCTGTGAATTTTTGAATTTCAGATAAATTATTGTGATTTAGTTATGTACTTAATACCGTATTGAATTAATATGTTTTTAAATGTGAGAGAATTTGTTCTGGTTAGACCTGTACTGTGTGTTCAGGAGCTTTCAGTGCTTCTGTTCAATGATAGTCAATGTGATTGACATTTCAGTATTCCAAATGCTTGCATCATTGTAGCTGTGATGATATTAAAATAGAACAAAAGCCATGAAGGGTATCATATTTCCAGTTTATTAAAGGGTCAAATATTTGATCTAAAGAAAAATCTCTCTGTGGCAGCCGTGTTGTGGAGGATTTTGTTTGAAAAAATGGTATATTTATGTGTATCTCAATGTGACTCCAATCCTTGTGCTTTGTATATATCTGCAAAAATCAATAAACATACTTTATTTTGAATGTTTTTTGTGTTTTGGGTAGTAACATTGACTGAAATGTTTCCCTCAGTGTGTGCCTGAATTGCACACTTAACCAACACACTGGTAGGTGTATCCTAATATGCTTCAGTTTCCACTAACAAATTGATCCTTCATCTGTTGCCGTGCTATCAGATTCCCTGTTCAATATCAGGTTGTCAGTGAGACAGAGTTTCTTCCTACTCAACTCTGGCAAGATCAAAGTTATCCTTTCCAACTGAAACGCCATGCCCTAGTCCATGATCTTACTCTTCACCACTGTCATTTAAACTAATAGTATGCAACCTCGGTATCCTGCTCAACCTTTCCCTGAACGTTTAACACCACCCAATCATCTACACCGTCTACTTCCACCTCAGATACATCACTCATCTTCTGCCTTTCCTCAACCCTATTGTCACCTACAACTTTGATACTTCTTGACTCAACTTATCTGATACCTTCCTCATTGGCCTCCAGAGTTTCATCTAATAAAAAGACAATTTATCAGATCTCCATTGCCCACATCTTTTCCTGCTCAAAATGTCTTCATAGTCTTTCTCCTTGTATCTGCAACCCCACCACAGGGCATTGGTGAGGCCACACTGGAGTACTGTGTGCAGTTTTCATCTCCATATCTAAGGAAGGACATCCTTATCTTAGACTGAGTGCAACTAAGATTCACTAGATGGGTTTCTGGGATCAGGGGATTGTGCTATGAGGAGTGATTGAGTAGACTAGGCCTATATTCTCTGCAGTTTAGAAGAATGAGAGGTGATCTAATTGAAACATGTAAAACTTTTAAGGGGCTTCACATGGTAGATGCTGAGAAAATGTTTCCAGTGGCTGGGGAATCTAGAACATGAGGCCACAATCTCAGAATAAGGGGTTGGTTATTTAGGACTAAGATGAGAAATTTCTTCACTCAAAAGGGCTGTGAATCTTAGGAATTCTCTATGTCAGAGAACTGTGAATGCTCAGTCGTTGGCAATATTCAAGTCAGAGGTCAATAGATTTTGGATTCTAAGAGGAATTAAGTGATATGGGGATAGTGCAGGAAGGTGGAATTGAGGTAAAATATGAGCCATGATCTTGGTGAATGGCAGAGCAGCCTCGAAGGCCAAATGGCCTACTCCCTCTCCAATTATGTTCTTAAATATCACGTCCCTCACTCTTTGCTCTTCCAATTTTGATGATCTACACACTCCACAAACAGTACTTCTCACCATTCTCCCTCACCTACCCCTTCTATTCCTGCTGAAGTCTTACGTCCAACTGATTTTCAATTGCTGACTGTTGTAGCACAGGTCTCCAGCAGGCAAAAATCATATCAATGTAAACTAGCCAATTAGGTCAGCAGCAGAGAGGATACATATTTCACTAGGTCTTCTGAATTGTCACTAGCCTTACTAACTCTGATAAACATACTGCTTACCACAACAGTGTATTTTGATGGTGACAACATCATGCAAAAACTTGGCTATTATCTTTGTAGTGATATCATGACTCAATATCCATTACTCCACTACTATGCACATGCACACTGGAAAATGTAATGGTCAGCCTTGTGCATGTAAAGGATGTTGGGCCTCCATAATGCAGCCAACTTACAGATGCCAATTAAATGTCGGAAAGTGACTTACTCTGAGTCCCAGAGAGCAGCACGTGAAACATCTTGAGCCATTTTGCATTGTTAAAGGTGCTACATAAATATAATTGTTCTGTTGTGAGGACATGAGCTAATGTGGTAGTGCATGTAGCTGCTGATTCCTGTTTTGCAGCCAGCTAACATTACACTGCCTAATCAACACACATACTCCTGATTGCCTCTCATTCATTGTTCTCGATAAAGCCCCAGCACACAAGTATTACTGTGTAAGTAGTTTACTCTTTAGCTGGATATCTGTCAGTGACAGACATCTGCTGTCAGGCATCCAGCTGGCAAGAGGCAAAGGGACTTTATACAAAAATCAGTGAATAAAAGAGGAGAAAATTTAGTTCTCATACAGATATCAAACTCTGGACTGAAAATCTTGACTAAACTACCAAATAATTCCTTTTGCTCTTAACTTAAATACTGATTTGCCATAAATACTGACTTGACTTCGAAATCTCATTTGCGTTACAATTAGTAATGAATACACTGATACATAGTATGAAACTCCTTTACACATTATTTTAATGAAGCCACTAATCAATTTAAAATAAATCAGTTAACACTTTATTAAAGTAGCCAAGGATAGAATTTCATGCTAACATATTCTTTAATATCACACAGAGCAATTTCAATGGAATTGCATTTTCAAACGTAGGTGCCTCCAAGGAATGATGGTAGAGTAAGCATGCACGGTAGGAGGGCAGCAGCAAGTTAACCGGTGTCATAGATAGATACAACCAGCTAACGTTACACTGCCTTGCCACCATGCACAAAATATATAAAGAATCATTTGTTCTTCTGGTGGTTTCCTTCCCTTGTCTTGAAACAACAGAGGCACTGACCATGAGGCAGGTGGCGGGGTACATAGCGGCTGCTGTCTAAACAATATGCAGCCAGCTAACTGTACACTGCCAACCTGGCTCAAGCACTTCAAGGATAAACATTCTGGCTTAAAGATGCTATGTTTCAGAGATTTGTGTCAAAAATATTCTGTCACGGTCATATTCCTCTAAATAGGATAAAGGCCAATGTTGGACTAGCCAAAAGACAAAAGCGCAAGGAGAGAGCCAACTGTGTAACAGCCCCGACAAACAAATTTTTCTGCAGCACCTGTGGAAGAGCCTGTCACTCTAGAATTGGCCTTTATAGCCACTCCAGGCGCTGCTCCACACACCACTGACCACCTCCAGGCGCTTACCCATTGCCTCTCGAGATAAGGAGGCCAAAGAAGAAGAGCAGGAAAGCAAATCAGTAGAGTAGTTCTCAGTCGAGATTCCTCAGGAACATAAGACTATGCAGGATAAAAATAAATGACAATTTCTGTCCACTGGGTCAGACCCAAAAGTCACAGATCTCTAATCCTATTTGTGATACCCTTCAATAGCCCTGTCTGCCAAAAATGTGTCCATCATCTTAAAATTTGTAATATCCTCCACTTTTAATGTCTTTTTCTGTAGGCTATTCTACACATTCACTACCCTCTACATCAAGATGTTATATTGTAGTTGTGTATTCATTCTGGAATCTAGTTATCTATTCCCGGCACAGACACAATGGGCAGAAAAGGCTTCCTTCTGTGCTGTGATGTTCTATGGTTCAACCTTGATAGATTGCACTCTCTTAAAATATATGACCCTGAAATTTTGCAAGGGTTCTCCTGATCTGTCATAACTGCACCATAGGTGATTGGCAGACTGCACCCCACATCCCTCCATTTCGGGGAAAAGGTATAAAGGCTGAAACTGGCCATTGATACCATTTCTCCAAATAGTCCAAAAATCTCCCACAGCTCCCACAGAAGTTAATGGCAGGAAATCAGGACAACCCACCTTCAGAAATTCAGGGTCCTTACATTGGGCTGAATTTAATGCCAACAGTGGTGGCTCCGATGACAGGCCAGAAAGCCAGGGGCAACTCCACCGCGACCATTTCCGGGAGCCCGCATGATTCGATGCCCATCAAGCAATTAACTGCCTGGTGTCAGGGCTCCCATCCCTTGAAGGGATTATATTCTGCCTCCAAGAGCTGCCAGCCAATCAGAGGGCTGGCAGCTCTTCAGTCCCAGCAGCGCCACCAGGAGCAGTGGCCACTGCTGGGATTGCACCCAGCCCGGAGAAGCAGCTTGGAAGGTGCCCTCGGACCAAGGTAAGTAGGGTCGGGATTGCCATGGGCAGTCAGGCAGGCACCAGCGAGGGCCTTGGTGGGGTCATTGGTGAGGGCGGAAGGGGGTTTCAGTGGGGGTGGCCCTTGCTGCTGGGGGGCCCCTCCATGGGCCATATGGTACCCAATCTGGAGGGCCATAACTTCTCCCCCCAAGCCCACAAGGAGGCTGCCATCTCCCCATGTAGCAGAGGGCCTTGTGGCAGTGGGAAGAGGCCCTATTGGTCACTTAGGGTCTCAATTGTCCTCTGGGTGGGAAGGTCGAGGACGACCTTCCCCGCCCCTGATTGAATTGAATGAAATTGGGAAGGCAACAAGCACTCCAACCCCCACCTCCTCTCCAGATTCTATGGCCCACCCCCATCACACTACCTGCTCCCGTGGGTCGGTTTAAATTCTGCCCATTGTCTCTTATATTTAAGACTTCCCAATTTGATTGATGCAAACGTATTTCAATTGGATTTTCAGTGGTTAAAAATCAAATGTAATTTAAAGTATGTTGGGTACATTGTTGGTACAAGCTATAATAGATAATGACTAAGCACAACAGGTGTTTGTGTGAGGTTCACTTAGGTATACAGTTACTAGTACTAGTGTATCTGAGGAAGAAAATCTGATCATGAAAGACCACTTCTCACAATCCAGCTTTTGGTGGGATGTCTGAGGATGGGCTTTCATGGGATCTGTGGAGATGTCTACTGGTTGGACAATACCTTCCAGGGAAGATAACTTTGGAAAGGATTGTAAAATTCAGCTTTAAAAAAGACATAAAATGTTGACTTTGTTGCTCCTAGTCTAGTTTTAGGATGCAATAGGATGATAATTATGTGGGAAAATCAGTTTTGTTGGAAAATATTAAGAGCTGAACCATAATCAAGTTTCAGATGTGGCTCTGAAGTCATCAATAAAATTAGAAACGTGAGATTTTGAGACATTGAGCTGGATTGTCACAGCGCAGAAGAGGCGGGCTCGGAGGCGGTCGTACTTGCAATTTTACGCTACTAGCCAGTGTGCCAGTCTGCCGGCATGTTCCTGTCTCCAGCCTATTTTGAGGGAGGCTTCCAAGGAGTGATGGGTACCTGTCCACTAGTGGTGGGTAGCCAATTAGACCAATTAAAGTACCTATTGAGGGCAGTCTTCACATGCCATCTGGAATTTTCTAGACGGCAGGTGGACACCCCCTTTAAGGCAAAAGCCATCTGATGGATGGAGGTGGCTTCCCTGCGGTAGGCCAAGTGGCCAGCTATACCTCATTTAATTTTCCAGCACACCACCCCCCCCATCCTGACAGCCACGATTGCCAGAGGGCCACAGCTGCGGCCGCCAGCTGCCCAGAGCCTCTGGCACACCCATTGCCTCTCCCAGATACGGAGCCCACCCGCCATCCTTAATTAGATGAGGTTCCTGGAGGCAGCCTCTTAATTGATTTCTTCCTCTAAAATCTCCCTTGGAGTCCCGCCGCTGGCACTTCCTGGTTCCTGACCCATATTTCATCCCAATGGCGGAATGTGGACCTGAGAATGAAAATTCTACCCATTGATTTGTTTCACAGTACAAACTTCCTATAAGTAATTATCATTCTCTCTCAAGCCTTATATAGAATATTGAATATTTTGTTCTAACTTTTGCATAAAGCAGTAATATGAAGCAGCCAATGTGGAACTTATTTGTTATACCTCTATTGATGTCACATTTTTGTGTGGGTGAATGAGGCCTTAGTCAAAATGTTAGGTTTTAATTGGAGAGCGTATTTAGGTTGCATTTGAATGTTAGTTGAGTGTAGTGGGTTAGAGCAGGACCCTTTCATATCTCACACCCAGATTGAATCCCCATTAGTAGATATTGACGTCTTCTCTCATTGACAACAAGTAGGTTTTGGCTATTACTTTTGTATTGTGTCAAAAGGAGCAATCTTAGCTCTATTTTCATAGAAATGCAATTACAAATGTGCATTTCTACTGCTTACTCTGGGGTTAATTACAAGAACTTTGCATTAAATATCCTATTCATCCTATTCTGGGGTACTGGTCACTGGCTGACTAAAATGGCAAAATGCACATCAATGTGCTGAAAATGAAATAATGTAGAAGAAGTGGTCTCACTACCATCACTCTAATGTACATTTGCCTATTCATACTACATTTGTAGCATTGAATTAGTAGAAAAAAAAGGAAATGACAAACACAATAAAATAGCACCAAAAATTGAATGAGGCTGAACAGTCTCAAATCAGCTCCACAGTACTACTGAAATAAGAACTTCACTCAGAAAGGTCATAGCTGATATGTGACATTGATAATTCGAATCAGTAAATGTTCTACTGAAACTGGCTTTAAGGGACATTGTACGGGAGTGTAGACGCAGCTTTTTTCTATATCTAACCCATGTTATACCTAAGTCCTCCCCCCACCTCCAGTGTGTTTATGTTTACATAAGGTATCAAAAAGTGTTCCATTGCTCTTGATTGGCATTGCTCAGTTGAATAGGATCAAATTCACTGAAATTGAAATTGCATGAATCCCTGGTTATAAACAGACAGATTATATATTAAAGGTTCCAATCCCTTTACTCTGCCTTTCTTAGATCTATAGTGGTTGGTAACATAATTTGTTTAGTTGACTTTGTGTAATTATCTTGGAAATGAATTTATGCATTACGTAAGGGCCAGAACATCCTACTTGTAATCAAGTCCAGGTGACACAATTTCAGAATTTCTGTCATACTGAACTGAAGTCAATAGATCGGCACTGGGACAAAATGTATAAAGAATTCTTTTGAATTGTATTGTGGTCAAATTACTAGTCTTTGACTAATAATCTACCTAATTCATTTAAACACAAAGGTGCAGCAGTCAGTGTGCCTTTGAAAACCGTTGATGATGAAGTGCTCTCAGATGCAGTAGTGTGGAGTGTAGCTAGCAGCTGCTGACCTGTCAGACACAACAGCCAGCTAGCAGTACACTGCCTAACTGCCACATCTTTCTTATCTTTCATTTCTTTCAATATAAATCTGATGCTATACATCTTGTTCTTCTTTAGAACTGGGTTAAGTACTTCACAAATATTGCATTTTTAGCCACTCTGTGTTAAAAATGTAACACAAATACTTGCAACATTTTTAAGCTGTCAATTAATTAATATCATGCTGGCTTGTAATAAGCAAAGGATGATAGGTATCAGGGAATGATAACAAGACATAACATAATTCACACCAGTTTACGCTGAATGAAGCTGAATATGTTTCTCCTGCAAATTTGACTAAGCAATCATTTCAAGCACCAGTTCTGAAGATATGGGTAAGACTTTTGACATTATAAAGAGGTACCTTAAACAGTCGGTGTACGTATCGCTGTGAATTCCACTTTGTTTCATTGGCAAGTTTCTTCATTATTTTCTCCTGTAAAACAAAATGCTAATAATTTACACAAAAACTGGTTTATTTTGTGAACTTTGTACAGCCTAGATCTCAAAAGCGTTAATTTCTCATTCAGTAACCTGCTTCTTTCTGCAGTTTTAAACGAGGGTTATTTACTCACATACTGTAGTGAATTAAATTTCACTCCAATTTGTAAATGAATGTGTAAGTCTAAGAAATCAATGTCACTAGCTACTGCCCTATTAACTGCAGTTACTTTCTTTGATACCTACTTTGCTTTTTAATTACAATCGCTCAACCGAACTCCATCTTCACTTTCAGCCCAAACTCCTAAATATCTATTTCCCAGTCAGTACCATGTGTCAACTGAATATGATTACAGCTAATTACTTACCCATTGCATCTCCTAAGTGACACTTACCCATTGCATCTCTTCTCCTGTCTTGCTTTTACGGGGAAAAAATCTTTCTAACTCCCATTCCATTCTCCAACATGGAAAATAAACTTGGGTTAAGCTACATTAAAACAGATCAACAGAAACTCTATCCTTGCAATTTATCTCAAAGCGGCTCTTTATCTCTGCCCTTTTCTTTTCAGTATAACCAAGTACAATATTTTCACTGTCTGATTCTAGAAGTACTTGTCTAGACTAAGCCCTGAGTCAGTTCCTTCTTCCCTGAATCTCACTGCCTCAGCTTTTGTTTTTAAAGCTTTTTTGAGCGCCGGAGCGAGCGGGAAATACCTACCCTCTCACCTGATAGGTGGAAAAGTGGGGAACGCCCCCAGTTCTGTGACGTCGGCGGAAGGGATTCCCTCAGCGAAACCCGCGGGATGAGGTGTGGAAATGCGCCCTCGTCGAGCAGGCGAGACAGACACCGACCCGCCACTGGCAACAGAAGAATGGCGGGGCTTGGAAACAGAAATAATTGGCAGGAACAGAGGGCAGTTTAAGGCGGGAAGAGGGAAGGAATGGGAGGATAAAAAAAGTATCGGATAGTTTAAACATAAATCAATGTAAGATTGATTAGCTGTATAATGAATATAGGAAGTAGGAAATAATTATTAAATTAGTGATAAATGAACCTCAAAATAGTTACTCAAACTTTTTGATCTTAAAAATCATACAATTAATATATCCAAGGGGATATCGTTGTACATCTCCCGCACAAATAATATAAACGATGTTATGTTTTTTAGGAGGAAAAAGGTGCATTCATTAATATTAACTCACTCCTCAACACACCATGCAGAGTTCAAAAGTTATTCACAGTCGGTTCCTATAAAAACACAAAATAACAAGATCACAAAGCATCGCACACAATTGTTACAGCGCAGAAGGAGGCTATTCGGCCCATCGTGTCTGCACCGGCGTTCCAAATGAGCATTTCACCGAGTGCCATTCCCCCGCCTTCTCCTGTAACCCTGCACATTCTGCCTTTTCATTTACCAGTCTAATTCCCTTTTGAATGCTTCACTTGAACCTGCCTCCACCATACTCGCAGGCAGCACATTCCAGACCTTAACCACTGGCTGCCCGTGAAAAAGATTTTCCTCATGTCACTTTTGCTTCTATTACCAATAGTTTAAATCTGTGCCCTCTCGTTTTCGATCTTTTCACAAGTGGGAACAGGTTCTTTCTATCTACTGTGTCTAGACCCCTCATGATTTTGAATACCTCTATCAAATCACCTCTCAACCTTCTCCAAGGAACAGTCCCAACTTCTCCAATCTATTTTCATAACTGAAGTTCCTCATCCCTGGAACCATTCTTGTGAGTCTTTTCTGCACCCTCTCTAACGCCTTCACTTCCTTCCTAAGGTGCGGCGCCGCAATACTCCAGCTGAGGCCGAACTAGAGTCTTATACAAGTTCAACATAACCTCCTTGCTCTTAGAATTAGAATTAGAATTAGAATTAGAACATTACAGCGCAGTACAGGCCCTTCGGCCCTCGATGTTGCGCCGACCTGTGAAACCATCTGACCTACACTATTCCATTTTCATCCATGTGTCTATCCAATGTCCACTTAAATGCCCTTAAAGTTGGCGAATCTACTACTGCTGCAGGCAGGGCGTTCCACGCCCTTACTACTCTCTGAGTAAAGAAACTACCTCTCACATCTGTCCTATATCTATCACCCCTCAACTTGAAGCTATGTCCCCTCGTGTTTGCCATCACCATCCGAGGAAAAAGACGCTCATTATCCACCCTATCTAACCCTCTGATTATCTTATATGTCTCTATTAAGTCACCTCTCCTCCTCCTTCTCTCCAACGAAAACAACCTCAAGTCCCTCAGCCTTTCCTCGTAAGACCTTCCCTCCATACCAGGCAACATCCTAGTAAATCTCCTCTGCACCCTTTCCATAGCTTCCACATCCTTCCTATAATGCGGTGACCAGAACTGCACGCAATACTCCAGGTGCGGTCTCACCAGAGTTTTGTACAGCTGCAGCATGACCTCGTGGCTCCGAAACTCGACCCCCCTACTAATAAAAGCTAACACACCATATGCCTTCTTAACAGCCCTATTAACCTGGTTAGCAACCTTCAGGGATTTATGCACCTGGACACCAAGATCTCTCTGTTCATCTACACTACCAAGAATCTTCCCATTAGCCCAGTACTCTGCATTCCTGTTACTCCTTCCAAAGTGAATCACCTCACACTTTTCCGCATTAAACTCCATTTGCCATCTCTCAGCCCAGCTCTGCAGCCTATCTATGTCTCTCTGTACCCTACAACATCCTTCGGCACTATCCACAACTCCACCGACCTTAGTGTCATCTGCAAATTTACTAACCCACCTTTCTACACCCTCTTCCAGGTCATTTATAAAAATGACAAACAGCAGTGGCCCCAAAACAGATCCTTGCGGTACACCACTAGTAACTAAACTCCAGGATGAACATTTGCCATCAACCTCTGTCTTCTTTCAGCTAGCCAATTTCTGATCCAAAGCTCTAAATCGCCTTCAACCCCATACTTCCGTATTTTCTGCAATCGCCTACCGTGGGGAACCTTATCAAACGCCTTACTGAAATCCATATACACCACATCCACTGCTTTACCCTCATCCACCTGTTTGGTCACCTTCTCGAAAAACTCAATAAGGTTTGTGAGGCATGACCTACCCATCACAAAACCGTGCTGACTATCTCTAATGTACTTATTCTTTTCAAGATGATTATAAATCCTGTCTCTTATAACCTTTTCCAACATTTTACCCACAACCGAAGTAAGGCTCACAGGTCTATAATTACCAGGGCTGTCTCGACTCCCCTTCTTGAACAAGGGGACAACATTTGCAATCCTCCAGTCTTCCGGCACTATTCCTGTCGACAATGACGACATAAAGATCAAGGACAAAGGCTCTGCAATCTCCTCCCTAGCTTCCCAGAGAATCCTAGGATAAATCCCATCTGGCCCAGGGGACTTATCTATTTTCACACCTTCCAAAATTGCTAACACCTCCTCCTTGTGAACCTCAATCCCATCTAGCCTCGTAGCCTGAATCTCAGTATTCTCAACAACATTTTCTTTCTCTACTGTAAATACTGACGCAAAATATTCATTTAACACTTCCCCTATCTCCTCTGATTCCACACACAACTTCCCACTACTATCCTTGATTGGCCCTAATCTAACTCTAGTCATTCTTTTATTCCTGATATACCTATAGAAAGCCTTAGGGTTTTCCCTGATCCGATCCACCAATGACTTCTCGTGTCCTCTCCTTGCTCTTCTTAGCTCTCCCTTTAGATCCTTCCTGGCTAGCTTGTAGCTCTCAAGCGCCCTAACTGAGCCTTCACGTCTCATCCTAACATAAGCCTTCTTCTTCCTCTTGACAAGCGCTTCAACTTCTTTAGTAAACCACGGCTCCCTCGCACGACAACTTCCTCCCTGCCTCACAGGTACATACTTATCAAGGACACGCAGTAGCTGCTCCTTGAATAAGCTCCACATTTCGATTGTTCCCATCCCCTGCAGTTTCCTTCCCCATCCTACGCATCCTAAATCTTGCCTAATCGCATCATAATTTCCTTTCCCCCAGTTATAATTCTTGCCCTGCGGTATATACCTGTCCCTGCCCATCGCTAAGGTAAACCTAACCGAATTGTGATCACTATCACCAAAGTGCTCACCTACATCTAAATCTAACACCTGGCCGGGTTCATTTCCCAGTACCAAATCCAATGTGGCATCGCCCCTGGTTGGCCTGTCTACATACTGTGTCAGAAAACCCTCCTGCACACACTGGACAAAAACTGACCCATCTAAAGTACTCGAACTATAGTATTTCCAGTCGATATTTGGAAAGTTAAAGTCCCCCATAACAACTACCCTGTTACTCTCACCCCTGTCGAGAATCATCTTCGCTATTCTTTCCTCTACATCTCTGGAACTGTTCGGAGGTCTATAAAAGACTCCCAACAGGGTAACCTCACCTCTCCTGTTTCTAACCTCAGCCCATACTACCTCAGTAGACGAGTCCTCAAACGACCTTTCTGTCGCTGTAATACTCTCCTTGATTAACTTGTACTCTATGTCCCTATTAATAAAGCCCAGGATACTGTATGCTTTATTAACTGCTCTCTTAACCTGTTCTACCTTCAATGATGTGTTCGCATATACACCCAGGTCCCTCTGCTCCTGCACCCACTTTAGAATTGTACCCTTTACTTTATATTGTCTCTCCATGTTCTTTCTACCATGTTCTTCGCATTTCTCTGCACTGAACTTCATCTGCCACCTCTCTGCCCATTCCAACAACTTGTCTATGTCTTTTTGAAGTTCTACACAATATTCCTCACAGTTCACAATGCTTCCAAGTTTTGTATCATCTGCAAACTTTGAACTTGTGCCCTGTACACTAAGGTCAAGGTCATTAATATATATCAGGAAAAGCAAGGGTCCCAACACTGACCCCTGGGGAACTCCACTACAAAGGTGACAGGACTTTACTAAAACTAAAGTTTGACAAGATTTTTAATTCGAAGATTATATATATATATATTTCTTCTTTTGGGCCTCCTTATCTCGAGAGACAATGGATACGCGCCTGGAGGTGGTCAGTGGTTTGTGAAGCAGCGCCTGGAGTGGCTATAAAGGCCAATTCTGGAGTGACAGGCTCTTCCACAGGTGCTGCAGAGAAATTTGTTTGTTGGGGCTGTTGCACAGTTGGCTCTCCCCTTGCGCCTCTGTCTTTTTTCCTGCCAACTACTAAGTCTCTTCGACTCGCCACAATTTAGCCCTGTCTTTATATATATATATATATACCGTTTAAAAACATCAGAATATTTTGCTACAACGAGAAGTTTGGGCTGAAAAAGAATTTTATTTTCAGGAGTGGAAATGCAATAATTTCTGTATAACATTCTGGATTGAATTTTGTTTTGAAGTGTTCATTGAGCACGTTCAAAACTGAAAATATGAAATGGACACTAAGGCAAACGTTTCTGTTATTTTTTCATGGTAATAAATTTAGAGCTATAAGCAATGTTCATAGATTATATTGAACGCCAACAACGTATTTTATTTTTATCAATTGTGAAGTCATGCGTTTCAATGTCGCTTCTCTATTACACGCACCTTTATATTACTGCATTGCAGTTTCAATTGACAGTAGTGAATTGAATGAAGATGCGATCACTACAATCTTAGATAAATAATGATAGTTGCTCTGGGCTAATACGTGATTGAATTAAATGGGATTGAGGATGAGCGCGAAGTTGAGTTCCGGGGCGCCAGATTTTTTATGAGTTCACCAGAGACCAACACCGTACAGTGTGACCACAGCAGGAGCTGATTGGAGCAACAGATAAAACACTGTAATGTTGTTTGACACAAGCTTGATTGTGCACGGTTAAAGACGGTCCAGGACTGAATGCTTGAAGTAACTTTCAATTCTTTGCTTAAGAAAACGTATAATCCTCCTTTGTTTCAATTATTCCATTTCTTAATCACTTAGATAAGTTTCATTCCAGTATAGTCAGTTCTTGACAGTCCGGTTTCGGAGCCAGCCGAGTATTCCCAATGATGGCCTTTGAAATGTCTGGCATTAATATAATGATAAAAAAGACAAAAAAATGCAAGTTCTACATTTATGAAGTAAAAGCAGGAAACGTACATAAGAAATACACAGCAGGGCCATCTTATGGCATTCTGAATCCTGTGGTCACCAACAACAGCGGCTCAAGTGAACCAAGTCACAACTTCCGCAACTTTTAGTTCTCTTTTCAATCTTCCTAAATTGCTAAATTGTGTGCGCGTCTCATTTTCATGAAAAGTTGCAGTGCAATTTTGGGAACTCCGTTATAGAAAGGGCCTTAAAACCATCAGAAGCATAGAGTGTAGATTTACAACAAACACTTGCATTTATATAGTGCCTTTAATGTAATAAAACGTCTCAAGGCGCTTCATTATAAAACAAGATATGACACCAAGTCCCCGAAGGAGATATTATGGCAAATAACCAAATGTTTGGGCGAAGAGGTAGGTTTTAAGGGGCGTCCTAAAGGAGGAAATAGAGGTAGAGAGGTGGAGAAGTTTAGGGAGGAAATTCCAAACTTAGGTCCTCAGCAGCTGAAGGCACAGTCACCCATGGGAGACCGATTAAAATCGACGGTGCTCAAGAGGCCAGAATTAGAAGAGCACAGATATTTTGGAGAGTTCTGGGGCTGGAAGAGATTGCAGAGATAGGGAGGGAGGACACCTTGGAAAGAATTGAAAACAAGGATGAAAATTTTAAAAGCAAGATGTTGCTTAATTGGAAGCCAATATGGATCAGCGAGCGCTGGGTTGGTGGGTGAACAGGATTTTGCACAAGTTAGGATACTGGTAGTAGAGTTTTTGCTGACTTTACATGGAAGACCAACTGGGAGCGCATTGGGATAGTCAAGTCTAGAGTTAACAAAGGCATGGACAAGGGTTTCAGCAGCGGGTGATCTTAGACAGGGGCAGATACGAGTGATGTTATGGAGGTGGAAATAGGCAGTCTTAGTGATGGTGTGGATATGTGGTCAGAAGGATTCAAACATGGAGCTCCGGAAAAGCTAGGCATGGATTTGGAAGATGAACACATTCAAAGACTTTGGTTAGGAAAGGGAGGTTGGAGATGGGGTAATAGTTTGCAAGGACAGAGGGGTCAAAACTTTTTTTTTGCGGAGAGGGGCAACGACAGTAGATTTGAAAGAGAGGGGATTAGTACCTGAGGAGAGCCACGAAGGGAAGTTGGGTGGTCAGCAGTTTAGTGGAAATAGGATCAAGGGAGCAGGAGGTGGGTCTCATTTGCAAGAACTATATCACCGTTCCTTCACTATCACTGGGTCAAAATCCTGGAACTCCCTTCCTAACAGCACTGTGGGTGTACCTACACCCCAAGGACTGCAGCAGTTCAAGAAGGCAGCTCACCACCATCGTCTCAAGGGCAATTAGCGATGGGCAATAAATGCTGGCCTAGCCAAAGATGCTCACATCCCATGAACGAATAAAAAAAAAGATCTTGGAGATGGCATGAGAGAAGATAGGAAAGAAACGAGAGAAACTGGGATGTTGCCAGAGATGGGAAACCGTAATGATGCAGAGGACCCCAGACATTGGGACTACGGAGATAGGATTAGTTTTGAATTGTTTGAGAATTCATTGCATCATAAGGTATGGGCGGCACAGTGGTGCAGTGATTAGCACTGCAGCCTCACAGCTCCAGCGACCCGGGTTCAATTCTGGGTACTGCCTGTGTGGAGTTTGCAAGTTCTCCCTGTGTCTGTGTGAGTTTCCTCCGGGTGCTCCGGTTTCCTCCCACATGCCAAAGACTTGCGGGTTGATAGGTAAATTGTCCATTATAAATTGCCCCTAGTATAGGTAGGTGGTAGGGAAATATAGGGACAGGTGGGGATGTGGCAGGAATATGGAATTAGTGTAGGATTAGTATAAAAATGGGTGGTTGATGGTCGGCACAGACTCGGTGGGCCGAAGGGCCTGTTTCAATGCTGTAGCTCTGAACTAAATAAACTAAACTAAAATGTCTTGTTTGTGCACATTGCCAGTGGCAGTGTGGGGGATCCTACCAATGTACTTCACCAGAACATTCAGTTTTGCAACTAATTATATATTCATGGAAAGGTCATATCTGCACAAGGGGCTACCTGCTGAAGCTCACACAACTAGGCTGCAAACTTATATTGCTGCTGTAAAGAGCTTTGAAGAGCTACAGCAACCATTTAGTTGACTCTTATTTGTTATACACAGAAGGAATGGGGGTTAACACTTTACATTATTGTTGTACAATGAAGGATTCCAGACACTGCAAGAAGAATTGACACATGGTTTCCTTGAGGTTCTGCTACATCAGTGAGGAAAAGAAAGTTTGCGTCGGTTGGCACCAATGACCACCTTTTCCAGTAAGGAGAACTAACAAGCGAATGCTCTCTGCAACATCCAGAGGACCTGGTTTCAGATGCAGAAAAAAATGGAAGATGAAGGAAATGTGTCAAAGTTATGGTACACAGCAGGTTCATACAAGTATCTGTCCAGAGTATGCATGCTACAAAGTGTGTCCCTGAAGGTGTATTACTGTTCGCCCCTCCAAAACTACCATTCAACCTTAAAACCTGGTGATCTGTTAGCATGCTTGGCCATACACAACCATGGCACACATGATCGAAGAAGAGCCCAGTATTCTCCTGGTGATCTAATAACATTGCTTCATCAGCCAAGACCAACAAGCACACATTACGTGATCATTTAACTTTTTGCTGTTTGTGGGAGTTTGCTGTGCACAAAATAATTACCATGTCCTCCTATATAAAATGTCACTGCATTTCAAATGTATACGAAAGTTCCAAGGAATGTGAATAAATACTATACAACTGCAAATCATCCTTCTTACATTATCCATCCTTTTCCTTCACCTTAATTTATTCTGTAAGGCCAATTTACCAAATGCATTCTAGAGGGGGCAGCAAGGAGCCTCATCCACCAGCATATCCAGCTTTCAAATAACAACTGTGAATTTTTAAATTGTTTTGAACAAAATTTCCCAGTAAAAGCATTTCATTGTTGAATCATTTGCTTTAGTCCTGAAGAGACTTAGTAAACATAAGAACACATTCTTTGAGATACCAGTGCAAGCTGATAAGGCAGTTAAGAAAGTGTATGGGATATTTGGCTTTGTAAATGGGGGCATTCATACAAAAACAAGGAAGTCATGCTAAACCTTTACAAATCATTGGTTTGGCCTCAGCTGGAGTATTGTATACGATTCTAGGCGTCACACATTAGGAAAGATGTCAAAGCCTTGGAACATTGAAACATATAAGATTCTAAAGGGGCTGACTAGGGTAGACACTGAGAGATTATTTCTGCTGGTCGGGGAATCTAAAACACAGGGGTACAGTCTGTACCCCAGAGGATTATGGATGTTCCATCGTTGAATACATTTAAGGCTGGGATGGACAGATTTTTGGTCTCTCAGGGAATCAAGGGATGTGGCGAGCAGGCGAGAAAGTGGAGTTGAATCCTAAGATCAGCCATGATTGTTTTGAATGGCGGAGCAGACTCAATAGGCCATATGGTCTACTCCTGCCCCTATTTCTTGTGGTCTTGTGGGGTACAGAGGATGTTTACCAGGATAATACCAGGGATGAGGAATTTCAATTTTGTGGAACGATGGGAGAGGTCGGGGTTGTTCTCCTTAGAGCAGAGAAGGTTAAGGGGAGACCTAACAGAAGTATTCAAAATTATGAGGGATTTTGATAGAGCAAGTAGGAAGAAGCTGTGTCCTCTGACAAGTGGGTCATTAACCAGAGATCATAGACTTAAAATAATTGGCAAAAAAGAGGGAAATTAGGAGAAATTACTTCACACAGAGTTGTTATGATTTGGAACAGTTGAAAAGGTGGTCAAATCAGATTCCATCGAAACTTTCAAAAGATAACTGGACAAGTATTTGAACAGAACTCTTTTGCAGGGTTTCAGGGAGAAAGCTTGTGTGCGGGGCTAAAGTGGACAGCTCTTTCAAAGAGCCGACACAGGCCTTCTGTGTTGATTCGGTGATTCTAATATGAATAGAGAAACAAGAATGGCCATTCAGTATAACTAGCTTGCCACATTCCTTAGGCTCATGGATAATGTGGCTACAAGAGCACCTCGGAGGCTGGGTATTCTGTGGCCAGTGACTCACCTTCTGACTCCTCAACGTCTTTCCACCATCTGCAAGGCACAAGTCAGGAGTGTGATGGAATACTCTCCACTTGCCTGGTTGACTGCAGCTCCAACAACACTCAAGAAGTTCAATAAGTTTCTATATTATTTAGCTTCATAAATAATATGCATATTACTGCATTTCTATGTTAGCAATTCCTTTGCATTCCCTTGGCCAACTGATTAATCGCTTACACTTGGTCACTATCGCCCTGGACGATGTGCAAGGAGGCGACTTTGTGGTCATACTATTTCTGCCTGTCCTATCGGCAGCTTTCAGTATTTGTTGACTTACCAACCAATAATTTTTTATATTGATGTACTGTTATTGCTGTATACTAATAATCACTTTTCTCTCCCTTGATAGCCCCAGTTTCATTTGAGTGACTGCCATTGTCTTTTAAAAATTAAGGTAGGCACTATGTTAGCTTTTGCAGGGGTCCTTCAAATGTTAAATATGAAAATCACTGCTGTGTGTGTGGGTGGGGGATGGTGAGGTGTTGTATGTATTAATACAAATAATATTTCAACTTATTGTTCTCCTTACCGGATAAAGATTACATTTTTAAAAATGCAGCTCCTGCAACTTGATCACATTCGAATAGTCTAATAGCAAACTGGAGCCAACACAAACTGGGAACAGAGAAGAAATATAAAAACGCGGTCATACTGATTGAACGTAATTTAATCCAGCGATGTACAAATATATTAATAGCGAAATTGTTTATCAGATAGTGACAAGGAATACAAAATGAAAATTAAAGAGCAAATCAAAGTGAATTTTTTGCAAATGTTTGCTGGGTCAATCTACTTTTTGAGTCTGGTCGAACAGAATATTGCCAGTACGTTCTCTGGACATCTCGATGCAACAGTTGAAATATCAAATAATATAGTGGAAATCTGTCTTTTGGGTTATTTACAGTTGTCACTTATTTCAAAGTGTTCGACCTCATATAACCTACTCAGGATTAAGTAAAACATATTTTAAATTTCGTTTTTTGTTCACTTGTTCCTTGTCTTTAAATGATTCTTTTGGGCCTCCTTATCTCGAGAGACAATGGATACGCGCCTGGAGGTGGTCAGTGGTTTGTGAAGCAGCGCCTGGAGTGGCTATAAAGGCCAATTCTGGAGTGACAGGCTCTTCCACAGGTGCTGCAGAGAAATTTGTTTGTTGGGGCTGTTGCACAGTTGGCTCTCCCCTTGCGCCTCTGTCTTTTTTCCTGCCAACTACTAAGTCTCTTCGACTCGCCACAATTTAGCCCTGTCTTTATGGCTGCCCGCCAGCTCTGGCGAATGCTGGCAACTGACTCCCACGACTTGTGATCAATGTCACACGATTTCATGTCGCGTTTGCAGACGTCTTTATAACGGAGACATGGACGGCCGGTGGGTCTGATACCAGTGGCGAGCTCGCTGTACAATGTGTCTTTGGGGATCCTGCCATCTTCCATGCGGCTCACATGGCCAAGCCATCTCAAGCGCCGCTGACTCAGTAGTGTGTATAAGCTGGGGGTGTTGGCCGCTTCAAGGACTTCTGTGTTGGAGATATAGTCCTGCCACCTGATGCCAAGTATTCTCCGAAGGCAGCGAAGATGGAATGAATTGAGACGTCGCTCTTGGCTGGCATACGTTGTCCAGGCCTCGCTGCCGTAGAGCAAGGTACTGAGGACACAGGCCTGATACACTCGGACTTTTGTGTTCCGTGTCAGTGCGCCATTTTCCCACACTCTCTTGGCCAGTCTGGACATAGCAGTGGAAGCCTTACCCATGCGCTTGTTGATTTCTGCATCTAGAGACAGGTTACTGGTGATAGTTGAGCCTAGGTAGGTGAACTCTTGAACCACTTCCAGAGCGTGGTCGCCAATATTGATGGATGGAGCATTTCTGACATCCTGCCCCATGATGTTCGTTTTCTTGAGGCTGATGGTTAGGCCAAATTCATTGCAGGCAGACGCAAACCTGTCGATGAGACTCTGCAGGCATTCTTCAGTGTGAGATGTTAAAGCAGCATCGTCAGCAAAGAGGAGTTCTCTGATGAGGACTTTCCGTACTTTGGACTTCGCTCTTAGACGGGCAAGGTTGAACAACCTGCCCCCTGATCTTGTGTGGAGGAAAATTCCTTCTTCAGAGGATTTGAACGCATGTGAAAGCAGCAGGGAGAAGAAAATCCCAAAAAGTGTGGGTGCGAGAACACAGCCCTGTTTCACACCACTCAGGATAGGAAAGGGCTCTGATGAGGAGCCACCATGTTGAATTGTGTCTTTCATATTGTCATGGAATGAGGTGATGATACTTAGTAGCTTTGGTGGACATCCGATCTTTTCTAGTAGTCTGAAGAGACCACGTCTGCTGACGAGGTCAAAGGCTTTGGTGAGATCAATGAAAGCAATGTAGAGGGGCATCTGTTGTTCACGGCATTTCTCCTGTATCTGACGAAGGGAGAACAGCATGTCAATAGTCGATCTCTCTGCACGAAAGCCACACTGTGCCTCAGGGTAGACGCGCTCGGCCAGCTTCTGGAGCCTGTTCAGAGCGACTCGAGCAAAGACTTTCCCCACTATGCTGAGCAGGGAGATTCCACGGTAGTTGTTGCAGTCACCGCGGTCACCTTTGTTTTTATAGAGGGTGATGATGTTGGCATCGCGCATGTCCTGGGGTGCTGCTCCCTCGTCCCAGCACAGGCATAGCAGTTCATGTAGTGCTGAGAGTATAGCAGGCTTGGCACTCTTGATTATTTCAGGGGTAATGCTGTCCTTCCCAGGGGCTTTTCCGCTGGCTAGGGAATCAATGGCATCACTGAGTTCCGATTTGGTTGGCTGTATGTCCAGCTCATCCATGACTGGTAGAGGCTGGGCTGCATTGAGGGCAGTCTCAGTGATTCAATGATTACGTAAGCATAAATGACCTAGTAGTACCAGATATTATTTCAGTGGGATTCTTTCTATGAATGCAATAACAGTCGAAGAAACCATCAGATGGAGATTATTGATTACTGTTTACAAACTGAACAATAAGTACTATTTATCATGGAACGTTAAATGGTCTTTTACTATTAAATATCAGAGCTGCAATTCCAACCAATCCTGCATTCCTGATGGGTAATTCTCGCTTGGTGGCACTGTGGTATTTCTAGTAGAACAGCTTTCATAGTTAAGTACCAACGAAAGCCATTGATTCATCTATCCAGAGAGATCCTAAATTCTTCCCATTTCAGCATTAATTTGTTAAAAGATCCCCAGATATACACCTCTGTTACTCCATCTTGAAGGCGATTCCATATCTTTGTTAGTATTTGCATGAAGAAGAATTTCCTGATGTCAGCCATAAATTTACTTTAGTTTGGACTTGTGTTCCCTTGTCCTACACTAACAATTGAATTTAAAATAATATTTCGGACCTACCCTATCCACTCCCTTGACTATTCCTGTATATCTCTCTAAAATAATCCTTTAGATGCCTCCTTCCCAGGTTGAAGAGCCAAGCTTTCTCCTGTCATTCCTCATAACTTAGACCTTTAACACTAAGCTTCAATTTGGTTATCTTGCTTGTTCTGGTCCAGGCTTTTTGTGACTTGAACTTTTTTTTAAAAAAGTAACTGCCCTAGGCAGTTCTCAAGATGGAATAAAAATGAGTACTCATTCGAAGTCTGATGTGGGTGGAAGGGAAGTACTGTGTGGGTGCACGAAGGCTCAGTGTTGCGAGCATTACAGTTTGTAGCTTATATCGCTGACTTGAATTCCAAAACTCAATGCAGTCAAATTTGCTGATGACACCAAACAAACCTGCCAAATTTGCATTGAATTTCTGAATCCAAGTCATCGATGTAAATTCTGGTACAGTGACCAGAACTGGACACCATATTCAGGTTGCAGTCTGACCAGAGGACAATACAGGTTTGATCAAAACTTACCCTTGCTGGGCTGCGTTTTACAGACCCCCTGACGTCGGGGGTCATGGCGGGGGGAGGGGGGGGATGGGGAGCTGGAAAATGCCTCCAGGAGAGGCCTACCACCAGCCTCAACGACGGGAAATTGGTGGTAAGGCCTCGTGTCAGTCCCCCCGATGCTCGGCGGCGGGAGCCCAATTTAAATATGCAAAGAGATACTTACCTTGCCGCGTTATGCATCCCACTGTGACTTCTCAAACACTTTCAAATAGTCATCTGAATGGGCGTCTCTCACATGCCTTCCCGTTCCCAACTGATAAAAGCCGGCATGATAGAAGTTGCAGTGCTCGGAGCCTGTGAAGGTCAGTGTTGCGAGACGGGTCTGAACTCTGCATGCACGTGTACGGAGATGGGAAGGGGATGGCATTACCGGGGGCACAACTCTGCAGTCATGAAGGGAGGTGGGATGAGGGTGCTAATACCAGGGGCACAACTCTGCAGACATGAAGGGAGGCACCACATACCCTCCCTCTGTAAAGGGGGCCACTCAGTGCCCTTGAATGTTTGTGGTAGTGAAGGAACAATGGCACTCCAGGAACCTTTTGTGTGGGATGGGGGCCACAAATCGTAGGCGGTTAAAGGTAATTCAGCTGGTAGGCCAATCCATGCAGTTGTTACAATCTGAATGTGGTCATGCTGCTGTGCCACTCAGTGGAAGTTAAGACAGGCAATGCCATGCCACGCAATGCCATGCCACGCCACATAGTTGACGCATGAAAGCATCTGATGTACCAATCAACATTCTTTGCCCTGTTAGGTGCCTTTGAAGTAGAGAAGGAACCGCGCTTAATTGCAACTTGAAGATGGGGATGGTTCACCCAGTATTCATTGATCTGCTTGTCATGAGGAGCCATATGCTCTGCAGGCAGAACCAAAGGCAGATGCAGCCCACTTGGAAGACGGTCATAAGAAGCAGCAGTCCTCAAGGCGAACTTGCCACTATAGAATGCCACGTACCTACAGGTTCCACATGACATACCTGCAGATGTCTGAGTGTCAGTGTCAGAGGCGACTGTGGACGTCGAGAGAGGCGGTGACACATCTCTGTGCCCTGCTCAACAATGACCTACAGCCGATGGGCTTCGGTGGGCATCCTATGCTTGTGGCCCTCAAAGTGACAACGGCTCTTACCTTTTACGCCGCTGCATCATTTCAGGAGCCCGTCGGAGACTTTTGTGGGTCACACAGTCAGCAGTGCACCGCTGCAGCAAGGAAGTCACCAATGCCCTGTACGGAGGGCCGGTGACTATGTCCGCTTCAGGATGGACCCTGGGAGCCAGGCCCAGAGGGCCATCTGTTTTGGCTCTATCGCTGGATTCCCACAGCTACAAGGGGTCATAGACTGCACCCATGTGGCCATCAAGGCTCCCGCCGGGCAACCAGCTGCACATGTAAACCATAAGTGCTTCCACTCGCTCAGCATGCAGTTAGTATGTGATCACTGCAAATCTTTATGCTTTTTGCAAATCTGTGCCCACTTTCCAGGCATATGCCATGACACCTTCATCCTGTGCCAGTGCCAGTGCCAGGTGCCACTGCTGTTCACTGAACTGGCTCAGATAGAGGGGTGGATTCTTGGAGACAAGGGCTACCCCTTGAAGACATGGTTCCTAACGTTGGTGAGAAACACCACACTGCTGCAGAGGAGAGATACAACACCAGCCACAGCGCTACAAGAGCTGAGCGATCGGTATGCTGAAAATGTGCTTCCACTGCCTTTGTTTTGTTGCTGTTTGCTGTGCTCTGCACAACTTCGCACGAAATAGGGGAGGCCTTGCAGGATGAGGGGAGACATGAGCAGGACTTCTCCTGGGATGATGAGGACACAGAGGTCTTGCAGCAGGAAAGGCACATCAGAAGACACAGAGCATCCAGGCGCCACATGCAGGGTGAGCAGCGAGCAAGGGATGCACGACAGCGCTATATTGATCAACAGTTCTCCATGCCATGAAGTCCATCATGGGCTCTGCAAGCCACACAGCACCCTCGCTCACTTGTTTTGCAGCAGTCCACATCGGCAATATCTTTGTCTCTACCATTACTGGCAGCAGCAGACTGATCCATTGCCCATGTTACTGCATCCATGGAGACGCACATGAGTAATACTGGCATGGTAATGATGTCATTGTACACATTGGCAGTTTTGAAAGGCCAATAATGTAATGGAAGGAGACATGATTGGTACATGCTGGCACACTTCATTCACACAGTAAAAATTACACATGCCAGTGAAGAACATGTAGTGAGTTAACTTTTTACATTGTAGTGTCAGCCGTGCAGACCCATTTGTGTCACGATGATTTTTTGAAATGTTTGCAGGTGCTCCTTCATGGTGCCACTTATGCTTCAGCAGCCTGACTGGAGGAAGGCTGCTGATCAGATTGCCCTTTGGCTGTGGATGATTTCAGTGGTTGTCCTCTGTGCGCCTGAGGCCTGGAGGGCCCTGACTGGCTGGGGGAATCCTGCATCAGTGCAAAACTCTCTTCAGACATCAGAGCTGCTGGAGCTTGACTCACTGGTAGAGGGGCAGAGGGGTTGGTGTTCACATTGGAATGACCCCAGATACTGCGCGCAGGCCCGCCTCCTCCATCTCAAGGCTTGTTTGAACCCCTCTGCTCTCCCGAGAAGGACCGGGGCAGGGACAGTCTCCATGCCCCTGGTCCCTCTCTCGCCTTGCCCCTGCTGCATGGATCTCATGGCCATGGTGAGAGTTTGCAGGTCAGCACGGAGCAATGGAATCTGGCTCTCCAAGAGAGCCACCCTCCTCTCCATGGATGAAGACATGTGCTCAAATGCCTGGGACACGGCAGCTGTCATGGCCTGGATGGACTCCCCCATCATCTGCTCAAGGCTGCACATGGCCTGTGACATCTGCACCAGATGTTGCCATGACTGCTGCTGCAGCTCCAGCATGCCCTGTGCTGTCAACAACAGAGGGTCATCAGTAGCCTGGGGCTCAGCATGAGCCTGGACACACACACAGTCCTCCGACTGTCAGGGACTTCGACTGTCTCAGCTTAAGTTAGTTGCTCGGGCGCCTGTGCAGTGCTCTCACCATCTCGTGAACCAAACTCTACAGTCAATCAGATTCCCACCAAGGTGAGCATATTTGCGCTGTTGGAAGGTGCGAGAGTGTCATGGGACGCTGCATCCTCTGAGGTTGTCTTTTCCTCAGAGGTGCGGACGGACTCCAGGGCCTACAGGATGGATCTGGAGCGTCGACCCGCAACATACAATGTGAAGAACACACTGTCAGTCTTTATGGTGCACATGTAATGATTATGACAGCATTGTCTCAAACAATAAGATTTTCACGGTAATCACTATATATATCAAATGGCTATCTGTTCACCCAGGACTCTGAGCTCAACGTCACCAACGGAACGTTCCGCATGAATTTTCACGAGTTCCGTGGCCTCCTCCTCAGCCTGTGTCAGCGGGCGTACGTCTGGCACTCCGCCACCAGTCCTGTTTGCCTCATGCACATTGTGGGCCCTCTTTGCCTGGGGGAGCAAGAAAGCAGATATCGAGCACTGCAAAGCAACAACATGACACATGTCATAAGTGGGGTGCTGGGCCCAAAGGTGGGGGAGGTTCAGTCTGCACTACTGAATGAGCCTGTCATGTAGGTGCCATGCTCTGAGCAGCAAACAAGGGTCAGTTCTTTCATACATGCAAGTAACATCATTCCTCCCTGCCCAACCTCCCTGTCTTTGGCATGACAGTGGTACACATGTGTCACTCTGTGTGGGGACACCCAGGTTCAGCGGAGCCATGCAACAAAGTGCCACTTACCTTTGCAGAGCGCAAGAGATCGTTCACCCTCTTGCGGCACTGCACCCAGTTCTGGTGAATGGCTCCATGGTTACTACCCACCTCTGCCACCTGTTACGAACAGGTGAGAAAGGTGTCCAGGGGTCCCTCTCAGCCTTTAGCTGGTCTTACCATAACCGGGTTTAATTTTAAATTCACTATGTTTTTAGCTCCCCCTTGGTGAATCCTTGTTCACCGCTTTCCAATTATAAGGCAAAGAAACCAGCATAAACAGGTTTTCTTAGGTTTAAAGAAAAGAAGGTTGAAATTTATTAGACTTAAACTTAAACTATAATTCAATTTAGTTTAGTTTAGAGATACAGCACTGAAACAGGCCCTTCGGCCCACCGAGTCTGTGCCGACCATCAACCACCCATTTATACTAATCCTACACTAAGCCCATATTCCTACCACATCCCCACCTGTCCCTATATATTTCCCTACCACCTACCTATACTAGGGGCAATTTATAATGGCCAATTAACCTATCAACCTGCAAGTCTTTGGCATGTGGGAGGAAACCGGAGCACCCAGAGGAAACCCACGCAGACACAGGGAGAACTTGCAAACTCCGCACAGGCAGTACCCAGAATCAAACCCGGGTCCCTGGAGCTGTGAGGCTGCGGTGTTAACCACTGCGCCACTGTGCCGCCCCGGATACACAACATGCCCATGCTAGCATGCATAGGTGATACACACATGCAAATAGAGACAGAAAAGAGCAGAAGAAAAATAAAGTGGAAAAGTTTTGAGGCAATATCTGAAGCGTTTTTGTTAAGGTTCTTTGAGCTCACTGTAGAGTTCTTGATTGTAGGTAGATATTTCTTTTTGTTGGGGTCCAGTATTCTTCTTAAACCTTGTTCGCAGTAAGAGACTTTTCTCTCTTGGGCATCATGTGTCTTGAGTGGATTCAGAGGCTTGTGAGAAAGAGATGGGAGCAGACAGGAGAGATCGTCTCAGTCCAAGAGCAAACAGTCTTTCTCAGTTAAAACTCTCTGTGGCCAGTTCAAAAAACCCTGGAGCAGCCAGTTAGTCATGTGACCAACTGGTCTAACCAGTCCTGGATTGTATCAACTTCGCAGTCTCTGCAATGCTCCTCTTACACACAATACTTGGTGATCAAGGTCCATTGTGGATGGAATGTGTCAGGGAATGGTCCTTTGTCCTTCCAAGCCCTGTCTGTTAATATGCAAATGTCTTTTCCAGCCACGGCTGATCTGTTTAACAAGTCATTTTCTCGCTCCAGCAACAGTTTAAAATAAATGTTCATGACAAAATTAATGTGCCTCATTCTTGGCAGGTGGGGGCCTAGCATGACACACCTCCACCCAGGCTTGCTTGGTCAGGCAGGAGTGCCTCTTCCTAACATCATTGGGGAAAAGGACCTCCCACCTTGCCCGCACAGCCTGGAGGAGACTGAGTAGGGAGTCATTGCTAAATTGTGGGGCCACCCTGTATTCCACCTCTGACATCTTCTGGAAGTCATAAGGATGTTGTTGTTAAGACATTGCTATGGCTTCTTTATTGTGCAGCAGCAGACAGAATGTTTTTATTTCAGGTTTTCGCTTAATGCAGGGCTGGCTGCCATTTAAATATGGCGCCAGCACCTGCTTTCCTGTCAGCTGATGCCGTTCACAGTGGCGTCAGGCCCACCCTCTCCATGTCATTGAGTGAGCGGTGGCGCGACACGGGCATGCTAATGAGCTGCCGTGCTTAATATCACAATGGCTCCACGACATGCAGCCCACATGGACGGGCTGCCATTTTTATCGGCGGTGGGCTTATGAAATCCAGCCCACTGTGTTCTATTGTTTTGACTATTTAATGGATTTATGTAGTGAAATGTGTCTCTACGTGAAGGGAATGTGTACTTTATATCGACAAATAGAAATTCTATCTGTATTAGAAATAGATATATCGATGGATTGTCACTGACATCATCTGCTCTGGAGATCTTTCCTCCATGGCCACCAACCTCATAGTCTCCCAACCCTGAACAGCCCACTTCCACATCCTTCCCAAAGTCCACAAACAGGACTGCCCTGGTAGACCTAGTGTTTCAGCCTGTTCCTATTCATTGAAATAATTTCTTCCTATCTCATCTATTTTTCTCCCCTTCCTGTCTCTTCCCACCATGCCGTCCGTCATTTCAACAGTTTCCAGTTTTCTGGCCCTAACTGGTTCTCATGAAGGGTCACTGACCTGAAACGTTAATTCTGCTTCTCTCTCCACAGATGCTACCAGACCTGCTGAGTATTTCCAGTATTTCTTGTTTGTGACTGCAACAACTACCTTGACTATAATTCCACACATTCTGCTTCCTGTCAGGACTCTATCTGGGCCTGATGATTTATCCACTTTCAAAGATGCTAAAGCCTTTAACATTTCCTCTCTCACAACATTTATCCCATCCTATACTTTACAGTCCCCCTCCTTAATTACAATGTCTGCATTTACCCCCCCACCACCCCACCCACCACCACCTCACCCCACCCACCCCACCCACAACCGCCCCCCCCCCACACCACCGCACCCCCCCGCCACCCACCACCGCCCCCCCCCACCCACCCCCACCTTTTGTGAAGACAGACGCAAAGTATTCATTCCACCTCCATACACAGGTTAAGTTTTTGGTCTCTAGCAGGCCTTACTCTTTCCTTAGTTATCCTCTTACTCTTTATGTATTTATAAAACATTTTTGGGTTTTCCCTGATTTTACTTGCTAACATTTTTTCATGCCCTCTCTTTGCTTGCCTAATTTCCTTTTTTAGTTTTACCCCTGCACTTTCTATACTCCTCTAGGCTTTCTGTAGTATTGAGCTATCGGTATTTTTTTTTGCCTTATCCTACTCTGTTTGCTCTTTGAAATCCAGGGCCATCTAGATTTGGAAGTCCAACCCTTTATCTTTCTGGGAACATATTTGTTTTGTACCTTCTCTATCCTTCCCTTGAATACCTCCCAAAGCTCTGACACTTATTTACCTTCAAGTAGCTGTTTCCAGTCCACTTTTGCCAAATCACAGCTCAGCTTAGTAAAATTGGTCTTTCACCAATTTAGAACTTTTACTCTTGGTCTATCTTTGTTCTTTTCCATAACTATGCTAAACCTAAATTAATTATGATCACCACCACCAAAATGCTCTCTAACTTTAGGGATGCTGCCAGTGAGGCAAGTGGCCCAAATTGGATCAGGCCATATAGGCGAGCCATTGACATAATGGGCTGAATTTTATTCCGGTGATGCACTCTGCGGCGGCACCCTTTAAACTTAGCGTGGCACCCACATTCAGCGGCCGCCAAGGAGCCCCCACAATATTTCATGCCGGGGCTCATTTCAATAGTGGGGGTGGAGCCCCGCCCCTGATGACATAAGAGGGCGGCCTCCACGTTCCTGCCAACATTGTCCAATGCCACCACACAGGTGCCGGCACCATTTTTAAAGGGCTTTAAGCCCTTTCCAATAAGTATAATTTGTAAAGGGATAATAGACGAGACTTTTATTACAGATAAAAATAAGTGATAGAGGCCCTTCCCCAACCCCTGCGATGGTCATTTCATTCCCTGAAATGACCATCAATTGCTTGTACAAATACCCAAAATTTCCCGCCCGATCTTCAATCTTTTGCCCTCCAACCCCTTCCCACCATCCCCACATCCAATAAATATTGTTTTCCCTGCTCCTCCACCCCTCCCGCCCTGAAAATTTTATTCCTCCCCCCTCCCCATCAGGTTCTTACCTGGAACTCTGTATGGAGTTCCAAAGGCGTGTGGAGCACGAACGGCAGCCGTAATATCGGAGTGGGACGGCCGCTGCCAACAGGTAAGTTTACTTACATATTTTAAACGTTCACCTGCATATGCTGATAAAGGGCCCGCTGCCTGGTGGTGGGGGAGGGGGGGTGGGGGGTGTGCCACACCAAGGTCCCGCCACTGCCAGTAATATGCGGCGGGCCCTTCTCGACATCACAGGTCGAGGCAGGCCTCTCCCTGCAGCATTTTACCGGCCCCCACACCGCAACCCACGGCATCGAGGGGCCGGTAAAATTCAGTCCAATCTTGCACCTCCGGAGGCAGCTATTATTAAGTGAGACTGAAGCTCAATTGTGGGCTTGCATCAGGCTTTGTAGTTCTATCTTGCACTGGAATTGCGCCATCAGTTATACATGCCTGATAGCGGACCATTACAAATTTCTACCTCCATGTCTCCTCGCTTTCCAATTTTTTTTTTAGATTTTAGATATACAGCACTGAAATAGGCCCTTCGGCCCACCGAGTCTGTGCCAACCATTAACCACCCATTTATACTAATCCTACACTAATCCCATATTCCTACCACATCCTCACCTGTCCCTATATTCCCCTACCTCCTACCTATACTAGTGGCAATTTATAATGGCCAATTCACCTATCAACCTGCAAGTCCTTTGGCTGTGGGAGAAAACCGGAGCACCCGGAGGAAACCCACGCAGACACAGGAAGAACTTGCAAACTCCACACAGGCAGTACCCAGAATTGAACCCGGGTCGCTGGAGCTATGAGGCTGCGGTGCTAACCACTGCGCCACTGTGCCGCCCATAACAATTTTTGTTCATCATTTTAAAATATGAACAATATTTACAGACTAGTCAGAATAGTAAATAAAGGAATGCTGTTTAAAGCAGGTAATAAGTATATTTTTTGTTTAATGGAATATATGTTAATTCTATTTGCAAATTATCTAAATCCTGATGAACTCTGTAACCCAACGATCCTTCACACGGTCAAATTCTGGATTGGATGGCCAGTGTAAACAGGCTGTTAAGTGACAATGTCATTTTCAGGCTTACACACCAGATGGAGGGACTTAAAATTGTTTGATCCAATGCAAATAAACTTTGGTTATAACACAGTTAAAAGGTATCTACATTTTCAATTGAGCCAATATACAGTGTACTGCATAAGCCTTTCTTAATATCCTACAATTATTGAACCATTGATTATACGCAGTTCAATTGTTGTTATTTCCTTTGAAACTGTTGAAAATTAAATAGAAAGCCAAACAACTCCAGGAAAAAGTAGTAAAGAGTGAATTATAGAAGCTGCTGGTGTTTTTCTTATTCGATACAGCAGATGCCACTGCCATCTGGTATCATATTCAGTGCTGCCCTATCACTTAGTAATTACAATGTCTAATTCACATGCCAATTAACTATTCCATTTCTCTTCCAGACAGATGTTTCTTACCTACACTACTAGCAGTTTTAAAGATTGTCAAACACAATAGAGAAATCAGTTTTAGTTATTCAAATGTAAAACATGAAATACAAAATTGAATCGTAGTGTCGAAAATAACATTGAATGGAATGGTTATATGGGCAACAAACAGCTGTAACTGTTCTTGATTGAAATACACCATTAGAATCAAGGTTGTAAGTATCTTATATACTCCTGAAACAATATAATGCATGTAACCAGTACAAGATGTGATCTTTTTAAATATTACATGGATCAGATTATATTAGATAACTGCTGATGCAATAACTATATTGTGAATGACTATCACTGTGTTATATCTCCCTTCTCTCCACCCACAGTATACTCACTTAAAAATTATATTGCAAATATTTTTGGTCTGCTGCCCACTCTCTTTGTGGCCCTCACACAGTTCCATTCTATCTTTCTGTAAAGCCTTCTTTTTGTCTCTGTCTCTGTTGCTCTCTCTCTCTCCATTTCTATCTCCCTCTATTTCTTTTTGTCTATCTTTCACTCCCTCATTTTCAACTCATCCATGCAGGGGGTCATTTTAACTTATATTGCTGGCTGAAAAACAGTTAATTGTGAGTCAGCAGTCTGTTTTACACCTCATCTGATTTTCTTTTTTATTGATTTCAATGAAAAAGTACATCGGGCAAGATCTAAAATGGGCTAACAGTTCGATTTCACAGTTGTTCATCCAACAATAAAAGTTAAAAAGACCCTATAGACAGCTGGAGCCAGATTCAGGATTCTGACTGCCAACAGCCACAGAAATAATATAACTATGCCGTGAGTATAAAGGAAGGATCTGGGATATGAGGAGCTCGGGCCTGAAAAGCGGGCAGATGCCCGTTGAAAGTCAAAGTGGGGTAGGGCACTCAAAGCAATTATCAGCAGGGCTTGTAATTGGGCAGGTAAACAGTCCAACTGATGAAAGGTCACAGACCTGAAATGTTAACTCTGCTTCTCTCTCCACCGATGCTGCCAGACCTGCCAAGTATTTCCAGCAATTTCTGTTTTTATTATAAACAGTCCAACTGCCTGTTCATGGCAGGAGGCTTCTTAAATATGCAACTATGGGTCCTACGCCATATGTATGACCCTAATTGCAATTTTTAGGTACAAATGGGATGAGCATTTGCCACACATACTCTGTCTATTTGCACCAGTCATTCAGATGCCAAAACAGCTGGAAGTCAGTCAAAATTGCCCATAGAAACTTTTTTTAAAAATCTGTACAGCCACTGTTGACCCTGATGAGCATCTCACCCCCACCCCAGGATTCCAGCCTTCAGCCCTGACCTGCCAACTGGCTCAGCATTGGAGATGGTAAATTTTCCACCTTTCCACAACTGATGAGTGGAAGCAGCTCACTGGCTGCATTGAAATGGCGCCTGAACCGGAAAATATTTTGGGCCTTCCAATGTTGGCTGCGGGCAGGTGGCACAGCCACTCCCCTGACTTTATACCCATTTTGGGTAGAAGTCTAAAAACACTAACCAATTGGTCAACAGACCATTGAGGTTTGTTTCACAGACGGAGGTCACTTCTCAGCTGGAGTAACACCAAACTAATTCCACTGCACCACTCTTTCCCTGTAGCTTTGATAGCTTTGAATCTTTCTCTGCTTCAATACAATTTTCTCTTAAAGAAGAAATAGTCTTTGCCTCAATCACATCCTGTGGCCAAGCTTTGTGTAAATAAATTTCTCTTAACCTTTCTCCTTATTCTGTTCGTAATAATTTTAAATTGATAACTCCTTGTCATTGACCCCCCCCCCCCACCCCCACAATAAGAGGAAATAGTCTTTTTTTTACTCATTTTGACAAAATTCTTCACAATTTTAAAAACCTCTAATAAATTGTCTCCATGTTTTCTCTGCTCCAGGAGAAGTAGTACTAGTACTTTAAGTCTGTCCATATAATAATAGTTTCTGATCTCTGGCATCATCCTGATATATCTACTCTGTATGCTCTCTATGGTTTTAATGCCTTTTCAATAATGGGGCACCTAAAATGTGCACCATACTCTATGGGGGAGAACTTCATTGGTATAGCACCATTTCTAGCAGTTCCACACAGACTTACATTGATTCCATAGGGTCAGGCACATCATGAGCTGCTACCCACACAGCATTCTTCAATTATGTCATAAAAGCAGTGCTCCATGAATGAATTTCTCACCTATATATTGTCTTACAATTTTTTGCATGAATTCATCATTTCTTCATTCTACAACTCAATTTATATAGCCCATATTTTATGGCTTTGTCTACTTGCACTCACACTGTCAGGGAATTATTATAATAATATTATTAACCCAAACTGCATGCAACAACACTCTAGAATCTTGACACCTTCCAGGACTGAACAGTTCACTTGATCAGTGCCCTTGCCTTTGGACACAGCATACTCCTCATTCCCCATCAATGCACTGTGCCTACAATCTATCTACAGGATGCAACAGCTCACCAAGCTCTCTTCGATCGCACCTTCCATCATTGCGACCTCTACTGCCAAGTGACAAGCTCAAGTAGGAACATCCTTTCCAAATTCCCCTCCAATTCACATACCTCTCAAATACACATGGAAATGACACTGGGGCTGCTCTGCATAAAGGTGCTTGTCTGATTTATTTCTGTTGAGAATAATTTTTAAAATTTATTTACTATGATCAAAATGTACAATATGAATTAAACTTTCAAAGTATAGACTATTGCTAAAAATGATGCAACTGATATTGCAATCTATTATAACTATAATCAAAGGAACCTTTCCCAAGCTCTGCCTTTGTTTCTGAGAGGATTTTAAATGAACATCACAAAATTTTGCAGCACCCATTGACACCAGATTTGTAATAGGACATTTGTTCTCAAATATCATCCAATGGATTATATTACACATCTAGACCAAAACCACGGAATCCCCTAACGTTCTCATGTGTCATGCTGCACATCAGTGTGAAACAGCGTGGGCTTACAAAGAAGAAGGCACTCTTCTTCCACTGATACATTTGGTACCAATGTTGCGATATCTTCCACTTAGTACCACAAACTACAGTTTCTTCTTATATACAACACCTGCTGTGATTTATTTAGCCATGCCACACCTCTAAAGTTAGTCACCGCTTACATACTGAATGTAATATTACAACAAAATAAGACGCGCGATTTGAAATAAATTAAACTTCAAAATAAAATGCATTGCACATTTTGTATTTTAAATGTATTAGCTATAAATTCAACCAGTAACTGGATTCAAATGCAAGCCAGTTGAGTAGGGAGGAAACATCAGAAACAACCCATATGGGCTACCCTGTTAGTAATCAACCCTGTGCATTCTTGCAAAACAAAAACATAAATGTACAATACTTTTAACTTTGAAGGGACAATTGCAATGCTTTGTGGGCTTTTATGATGAGTTTAAACGGATTCACAACGATTTCATCATTTCGGGTACATTTATTAAGAATGGAATGAACATAATCCCGGCGAGGAGTTATATTGGGAAGAATGTTGACGCCTTTGGACGTTGCTTTGAGATCTGGACTACCTTTAATTGTAGTGTCACCCTGACCATTTGTAGACATGATCAACAAAAAGCCACGTAGGACCGACCACATAACGAAAGGACCTAAGTCACTCCTTTCAGTTGAACAGCCCACAGTTATTGAATCGGGTTTTATTTTGTCAATCCAGTGTTTATTTTCCTCCTTTTGTGTGTGTTTTACCCTGTCAGAGTGTCTCAGTCTCCTTGCCCTTTCTCTTCCTGCACCGTCCTGCCTGCTGCTGGTGAGGCGGAGAGTTTCCCTGGAAACAGTCGGACGCCCCGCGCCCACTGCAGTTTGTGCGCTCCCCGGACCGGGAAAACGAGGGGCGATCGAGCGGCAATCCCGCAGCCTTGGCGCTGTCACAGCACCGCTCCAAACTGCCAGGACTCCTCCTAGTAACAGACACGCCTATCAGAGAGAGAAAGAAAAAAAAAATGGACAGGAAAAATACCCGTTGTAAATTTACCTAACAATCGCTTTTCTGTAATCCGGTTACAGTTGACTGGGTGCAGCCACACAATTCTCGGCACCTAAGGTAAACAGTTGATTTAACGTTCATTTTACACTGGTCAGAGGTATCACACAACAACTTGGACTAGTAATTATATGTAAGCCTTTAAACACACATTATAGGAGTTCATGATTTTTGATCGACTAGTAAATGTTGTTTACTCCAACGGTTTTTTCTCTCCCCAATTGTATTCACTTTAATTTGGAGAATTTCCTTGTCAGATATGTGGAACGTGAACTATTTTAATCTTAATTCTTCCGTTGCAGTGTGCATTGTTCATTATATTTAGGCAGTTGTGGGTATAATTGCAGCTTTGCTTAGAAGCCAAAGAGTAACAGAAATTAGCAGGGGCATTTAAAACATAAAGGGCACTATGGTTTATAAATACAAGCATGACTAGCTATTTATTTAGAGATACAGCACTGAAATAGGCCCTTTGGCCCACCGAGTCTGTGCCGACCAACAACCACCCATCTATACTAACCCTACAGTAATCCCATATTCCCTACCAACACTAGGGGCAATTTACAACAGCCAATTTACCTATCACCTGCAAGTCTTTTGGCTGTGGGAGGAAACCGGAGCACCCGGCGAAAACCCACGCGGTCACAGGGAGAACTTGCAAACTCCGCACAGGCAGTACCCAGAATCGAACCCGGGTACCTGAAGCTGTGAGGCTGCGGTGCTAACCACTGCGCCACTGTGATCACATCAGAACATTAAAAGAGTCATGCACTGACATGTATGTACATAACTAGACAGGCAGTTTAGGCTTGGTTTCTTAGTTTAAACATTGATCTAGAATTTGCAGGGATTTTTGACAGAGAACTGTGTTCACTGTATTTACTTCTCCAAATCTGACTGCAATTTCAGGATTTAGTGCAAGCGCAGGTTAACACATAATCTGTTTTTGTTTCAGATTTCCAGCATCCGCAGTATTTTGCTTTTATTATCTGTTATTCATTGTTTGCCACAGGCTGTGCTGTGGATCACTACACCTCACCACCACCATCCCACCAAGCTAACAATCAGTGAGATCAATTGCTGGTGAGAACTTCCTCTTCTACTCTCATATCACTGTTAAAAACCCAATAAAAAGTTAAGCCTTGAGTTTTTAAAGGCCGTCTGAGTAATAACTACTGCTGAACAACCGACCTGGCTCTGAAAAAATAATTTTATATTTGTGGAATGTTGTTAAATGGCTCCATTATGATTAATTACTAGATTTTTTAAATTAGAATTTTAATTTTTTTTAAAGTTCTTGATATATCATCTACCTTCACCCCATGTGTATGTCCCAGCTTTTTTTTTTGCTGTCTTGTAACATTTTTGAAGAGTTTTTAGATTTTTTGTGCTTTTCCTTTCCTGGTTGGTTGTGAGAACACTTTAATGCTGTTTGGATAGCTTAATAACATCACTGCTGCTCCATGCTGGGAATCCCATTCAAAATCACTTCACTCAATTCAGTTCAGAAACTAGCATCTGCAAGCATCTGCCACAACACTAAAATGAATGTAATTCAATAAATACATTTTTGAAACTTTACACAGTATAATTGGAGCAAAGGAAGTTGAGGGCAGATTTGATAGAGATGTACAAGATTATGACAGGTTCAGCACCAATTCTCACAGGCAATTAGGGGTGGGCAACAAATTCTGGCCTTGCCAGTGACATCCACATCCCATGAAACGAATAAAAAAAGATAAGATAGACAAAGAAAAGCTGTTCCCATCAGCTCATGGTATAAGGACTAGGGAAACAGATATAAGGTTTTGGACAAAACATAAAAGGGGGTTGTGAGGAAGAACTTTCACTGCCTACAAAGCTGGTGGAAGCAGAAACGATCAATGATTTCAAAATGGATGGGCACTTGAATGAACTGGATTGCTCTACGGAGAGCCAGCATGAACACGATATAACATAAGGTTGATGGGTATAGCACAATTCAATGAAAGATGATTGCAGATATTACCGTTCCACAGAATTGCAATTGATTAGATAATTTAATTGAAAATAGGTTAATTAGTGCCTTGAGAGAACAGGAAAAAGTTTACCAAATCTATTAGAACTTGGTTCCAGGCCAGAGGAAAATCAATTACATCTTTCTTCCATCTTTACAATTAGAAGCGATCCCTCCAATACCACAGTACTGACGCCTCCTGGTGGGACTCGTTTTTATGTGGCCTCTCAGCCATGCTCTGTAGTGCTGAAGTTGTAGGTTAAATAACTTTATTGTAGGTGATTAGCATCCCAGGAGTTAATATTTTATCATTTGGGGAAGGCATTGCCTGAGGCGCCCTCCGATGCTGTCAATGCCTCCAACGTACTATGTGTCTGTAAGCCGCAGTTATGAAATGTTTAGTACAAATTTAGAATTACTTCTTTACTGAGGAAAGGTAGATTTTGCCACAGTGCAATTAGTCTTCCTAGAGGAGCCAATTTCATGTCTTCATTCAGATCTTCATCCAGAACTATCAGCTCTGCCCCAAGCAATTGACCACTGCTGCATTTTCCTGATTCACCTCAACCTTGCAGGCACACCAGTCACATTGATACTGTCGTGGGCCCCAGCCAACAATATGCAAATAGTGTAACACTGGGGAATCCAATAATGTCAGGCACTTTACTCTCGGGTATTTCATAAGCTCTGCTTCTCTGTTTTTAGGGTGTTAGAAGGCAATTAGGAGTTTTCGGGATATAAATGTTTTCTCCAAATTTAACCAGCTCTATCTTTAATATTTTATGGACCTGCTTTGCTACTAAAAAACAGATTAGTGAGTCACAATAATTAGCTTCAAGAAAAATACTGTTTGCTTTCTAATTTTTTGAGAAATGTTCAGCAACTGTACAGTAATTGTTTTTAATTAGAATTTTTAGCTATAATACAGGATCCTAATCCTTGGCAACTAGATTATAAAAGAGCTCATTACATGACATGAAATTACTTGTAAGAGAATTCCACATGAGATGTATATCATACTCACATATAACATCTCCCCCTTTTATCTTAAAGTTTTTTTCAGAAAAATATGTTTCCACTTCTGTTAGAAACATAGTATAGCGACATAGATAAGTACAAGACCAGAACAGATTCTGAAGACATCTTCTTCTTCCTTGGGCCTCCTTATCTCGAGAGACAATGGATACGTGCCTGGAGGTGGTCAGTGGTTTGTGAAGCAGCGCCTGGAGTGGCTATGAAGGCCAATTCTAGAGTGACAGGCTTTTCCACAGGTGCTGCAGAGAAATTTGTTTGTCGGGGCTGTTGCACAGTTGGCTCTCCCCTTGCGCCTCTGTCTTTTTTCCTGCCAACTACTAAGTCTCTTCGACTCGCCACATTTTAGCCCCGTCTTTATGGCTGCCCGCCAGCTCTGGCGAACGCTGGCAACTGACTCCCTCGACTTGTGATCAATGTCACAAGATTTCATGTCGCGTTTGCAGACGTCTTTATAGCGGAGACATGGACGGCCGGTGGGTCTGATACCAGTGGCGAGCTCGCTGTACAATGTGTCTTTGGGGATCCTGCCATCTTCCATGCGGCTCACATGGCCAAGCCATCTCAAGCGCCGCTGACTCAGTAGTGTGTACAAGCTGGGGATGTTGGCCGCCTCGAGGACTTCTGTGTTGGAGATACGGTCCTGCCACCTGATGCCAAGTATTCTCCGGAGGCAGCGAAGATGGAATGAATTGAGACATCGCTCTTGGCTGACATACGTTGTCCAGGCCTCGCTGCCATAGAGCAAGGTACTGAGGACACAGGCCTGATACACTCGGACTTTTGTGTTCCGTGTCAGTGCGCCATTTTCCCACACTCTCTTGGCCAGTCTGGACATAGCAGTGAAGACATCTACCATTCCCAAAAACTAATATCCCTAAATTGCCCAATCCTTGAAATATCTATCCCATTCTCCATTAGTTTTTCCACACTATACATCTCCACTGCCTCCTTGAGCAGTCAATCTCTATGGATTATAAAGGTAGAGCTTGTTAAATTAGGACACAAGATTCAGGTCCTGAAAGCTCACCATCCTCAGTGTAATGTAATTAAACCTAAACTATGTGCATCTTCCCTTTTCTAATCTTGAGTCAATGCACTCTGATTCTAAAATCTGTGGCCAGCTCAAATTATCACATTTCACTTTATCTATTCCTTTAAGAATCTTGAATGCTTGAATTATATTTCAACTTACTCTACCTGTTTTTTTGAATCAGCACAAGATTCAGTATCTACAAGGCCATGTTATGTCCCAAATCTTTATTACCTTCATCACTTTTTACATTCCCTCTGTCTAGGTCTTTCTGATTGCCCTTTCTCATTACTTTCTTAGTTTATATAATCCATCACTGCCTAATTTACCCGTTCCTCATAACATTTATACTGGTTTTTATAAAATGAAGCTTGTCCTGCCTGCGGGGCTTGTCTGTCAATCAATCAGAACCTGTCCCAGTGTCCTGGAAACTGGAAACATTCCCTTCTACCTGATCTTTCAAGCCATACATTGAAGCATCTAATATGTTCCTCCCTAACTTGTCCAGTGTTAATTCTGAGATTGCTGCTTTTGAGGCCTTACATTTCAATCTATAATCTAAGTCTTCAAACTCTACCTGCAAGACCTCCATCCTATTTTTTACTATTTCATTTATTCTACATGTCTCTTTTCTTTATGCACAGTCATCCATTTGCTTTCCTCTGCTTCTGTAATTGTAGAATTACCACCTTCTGAAGCTTGCCTGTCAGAGACTTGTCTTCTTCCCCTCACTTGTTCTGAATTGTAACCAATTGGTCCTCGTATTCAGAGCTCCTCTGCTCCTACAACAAAACTCTCACATTTCATGCCATATACTCTTTCTGGATGCTTTGTAAACCGGCAATCTCACATCACTAACCTAGCTCATAATCCCGTCATTGCTGTACTCCTAACTTGTATGCTATGCTAAACTTGATTAATTAAAACTAACTCTCACTTACCTGCCTAGTCTCACAAATTCAGGCCCACTATGTCCGGCACCAATGAAAGCCCCTTTCAGACCAAACCCACTTCCTTACCTTTTCCGAGCAAAAACTCACTGAGCAAGCATCTCACTCAGTTATTCTCTCACAGAATTAAAACACAGTTTTGTTTAATTTTCAAGCTGGTAATCTGTTTGCACATAAAGATTTCTTTTCCCCTGTTAGTCTTTACCGCAACACCCACTTCTTGAAAATTACATAGTATTACACAATATTTACAGTACAGAAACAGGTCTTCTGGTCTCACCAGTCCATGCTTGTGTTTATGCTCCACATGAGCCTCTCCCACCCTTCTTCATCTAACCTCATCCAACATTTTTTTTTCCCAAAATATACTTTATTCATAAAAATCTGTAAAAATTACATTCCCAAACAGTTTAAAACAGCATCAAGTCAAAAAATACAAACAGTGCAAAGGTGATCAGTTTCCTTCAATACAATCATGAGTTGCCTCACAACCCTTCCATTTCATTGTCATGCCATATACATTTTTACATTTACAGCACACAAAATTTTCCCGATACAGTTCGAGGGGTTTCCCATGGATCCAGCCCCTCAGTTCAGCTTGGTGGGGGGACCTTACACTGTGGTCTTTCCCCATTGAGCCTTTGCTGCGGCTGCCCCAAGCTTTAGTGCGTCCCTCAGCACATAGTCCTGGACCTTGGAATGTGCCAGTCTGCAACATTCGGTGGTGGACAACTCTTTGCGCTGGAAGACCAGCAAGTTTCGGGCAGACCAAAGGGCGTCTTTCACCGAATTGATAGTCCTCCAGCAGCAGTTGATGTTTGTCTCGGTGTGCGTCCCTGGGAACAGCCCGTAGAGCACAGACTCCTGTGTTACAGAGCTGCTTGGGATGAACCTCGACAAAAACCACTGCATCTCTTTCCACACCTGCTTTGCGAAGACACATTCCAGGAGGAGGTGGGCGACCGTCTCTTCCCCACCACAGCCACCGCGGGGGCATTGTGCGGAGGGGGCGAGACTTCGGGAGTGCATGAAGGATCTGACGGGGAGGGTCCTTCTCACCACCAGCCAAGCTACGTCTTGGTGCTTGTTTGAAAGTTCTGGTGATGAGGCATTCTGCCAAATGACTTTGACGGTCTGCTCGGGGAACCATCCGACAGGATCCACCGTCTCCTTTTCCCATAGGGCCTTGAGGACATTCCGTGCAGACCACTGCCTGATGGATCAGTGGTCAAAGGTGTTTTCCCGCAGAAACTGCTCCACGAAGGATAGGTGGTACGGCATGGCCCAACTGCATGGAGCGTTCCGCGGCAATGTGACCAGGCCCATCCTTCGCAACACCGGGGACAGATAGAACCTCAGCACGTAGTGACACTTGGAGTTTGCTTACTGGAGATCTACACACAGCTTGATGCAGCCGCACACGAAGGTGGTCATCAGGATGAGGGCCACGTTGGGTACATTTTTCCCGCCCTTATCCAGAGATTTGAACATGGTGTCCCTCCGGACCCGGTCCATTTTAGATCCCCAGATGAAGCGGAAAATGGCTCTGGTGACCGCCACAGCGCAGGAGCGGGGTATGGGCCAGACCTGTGCCACGTACAGCAACAACGTGAGCGCCTCGCACCCGATGACCAGGTTCTTACCCACGATGGAGAGAGATTGCTGCCCCCACATGCTCAACTTTTGTTGTACCTTGGCTACTCGCTCCTCCCAGGTTTTGGTGCACGCCCCGGCCCTTCCGAACCATATCCCCAGCACCTTCAGGTAATCTGACCTGAGGGTGAAGGGGACAAAGGATCGGTCAGCCCAGTTCCCAAAGAACATGGCCTCGCTCTTGCCGTGGTTAACTTTGGCTCCCGAGGCCAGTTCGAACTGGTCGCAGATGCTCATCAGTCTGCGCACGGACAGCAGATCCGAGCAGAAGACGGCGACGTCATCCATGTACAGGGAGGTTTTAACCTGAGTGCCTCCGCTGCCTGGGATTGTCACCCCTCTTATGCTCGCATCCTTCCTAATAGACTCAGCAAAGCATTCAATACAGCAAACAAACAAAACCAGGGAGAGAGGACAGCCCTGTCTGACTCCAGATTTGATCGGGAAACTTTCCGATTCCCACCCATTGATTGAGACTGCGCTACTGATGTTAGTGTAGAGCAGTTGGATCCAAGTGCAGATTCCCTCCCCAAACCCCATTTTGGAAAGCACGTCCATCATGTAGGTGTGCGATATCCTGTCAAAAGCCTGGTCCAGGCTGATGAGGCAGGTGTCCACCCTCCTGTCCCGTACGTAGGCGATCGTATCCCTGAGTAGCGCGAGACTATCAGAGATCTTCCTGCCAGGTACAGTACAGGTCTGATCGGGGTGGATCACCAACTCCAGAGCAGACTTGACTCGACTGGCTATGACTTTGGACAGAATCTTGTAGTCAACATTAAGCAGTGAGATGGGCCGCCAATTTCTGATTTCTGCCCTCTCCCACTTCCACTTGTAAATGAGGGTGATGATGCCTTTCCTCATGGATTCTGACATGCTGCCGGCCAGGAGCATACTCTCGTATACTTCCAGCAGGTCCGGGCCGACCCAGTCCCACAGGGCCGAGTACAACTCGACCGGTAAGCCGTCGCTTCCGGGAGTTTTACTCGTCTCGAAGGACTCGACGGCCTTTGTCAGCTCGTCCAGAGTTAGCGGCTTGTCCAGTCTCTCCCTCCTACTGTCATCTAAGACCTCTGTGATAGATGACAGGAAGGACTGGGAGGCTCTGCTGTCTGTGGGCTTCGCGTCATACAGCCCCGCATAAAAGGATTTGCTGATCCTTAGTATGTCGGACTGCGAAGACGTTACCGAGCCATCCTCTTCCTTCAGGCTGCTGATAACAGAGCTCTCTCTGTGTACCTTTTGGAAGAAGTAACGCGAGCACGTCTCATCCTGCTCGATGGAGCGGTCTCTGGACCGGAAGATGATCTTGGAGGCCTCCTTGGCAAAGAGCGAGGCCTGCTGGCTCTTCACCTCTTGGAGGTCCTCCTTGACCTCGACCCCCATTGACTGCAACCGGAGCAGATTTTGCATACTTTTCTGGAGTCGGGACATTTCCCTCTGTCTCTCTCTCGCCCTCTGAACAGCTTTGTGGATGAAGAACCTCTTGATGTTCTCCTTAATCGCTTCCCACCAGTGAACTGGAGACTCAAAGACGGGTTTCACGGTCCTCCAACCTTTGTAATCCCTTTTGAGTTCCTCAACGTTCTCTGGGGTCAGCAGTGTAGCATTGAGCTTCCACGTCCCTCTGCCAACCCGCTGGTCATCCTGTAAGTGACAGTCAGCCAGTAAGAGGCCGTGGTCGGAGAAGAACACCGGCTTGATGTCGGTGGATCCGACCGTGATGGGACGGGACACAAACAGGAAGTCAATCCTGGAACGGGCAGACCCGTCCGATCTTGACCATGTGTATCTGCGCTGCGCTCCGTCTGCAGGTTTGCTGAAGACGTCGTGCAGTTTGGCATCTTTAACTGTTTCTATTAGGAACCTGGACGTAGCGTCCAGTTTACTGTCGTCACTGCCGGATCGTCCAGCCGCATCAATGATGCAGTGTGGTTTTCCTCTGGACCACTTGCCACTGACCTGTTTGTCCATCTGCTGCCTCCTCCTCCATTGATTTTGTCTGTGGAGGAGGGGTTTCCGGGCGCTGGGTAGGTGCTGGGTCGCTGGTTTCAGCTGCCTCCCCTTCCTTCTCCTTCTCAGGTTGAAGTTCCTCACTGCGGAGAAGGTTGCTGGTCTCCTTTCGAACACCGGACGCCTTCGTCGAACCTTCTCCCGGCCTTTCCTTGGACCTTGCCGCCTGAACATAGCTGAGGCAGCGTTTGGGGCAGGATTTGTAGAGATGGCCTGCCGCACCGCACAAGTTGCAACACTTAGTCTGCTTACAGTCCTTGGTCTGATGGCCTTCCTCCTTGCAGTTCTTGCAAACAACCATGCTGCAGTTGGCCGCCACGTGACCAGATTTGCCACAGGTGCGGCAAAATCTGGGCTGCCCAGCGTAGACCAAGAAGCCTCGACTTCCCCCGATAGCGAAGCTGGAGGGAGGGTGGATGATGGCTCCACTGGGATCGACCTTCAAGGTCACCTTGACCTTGACCTGCTTGCTGGTCCAAATCCCAAAGGGGTCCTTGACATCAGTGCTGCTGCCGGCCACCTCGACGTACCTGGCGAGAAAGGTGAGTACATCCACCACCGGAACATGGGAGTTGTAGAGGTGAATCGTCACCACCCGGTCCCGTTGTGACGGAAGCGTGAAGAGCGGCTCCGCTGTGAGGATCGACAGTGACGCCCGGTCCCCTTTCTCGTTGGACGCCTTCAGGAACTTGATGCATCCCGCCACGTTCCGGAATGTCACGTCGAAGTATCCACTGCTGGGGAAATCCTGCAGGCAGAAGACGTCCGTCGCTTGAAATCCGCAGCAATCGAAGAGAATTTTCTTGATGAAGAAGGTGCGATCGACCGGTGCATCTCCTTCCTTGTCCTTCACGACCATCCGAACGGTGTTGCGCAATCCCTGGCCCGAAGCTCGAAGATTGGTTATAGCCATTTTACTCAAAGCTTCCCCAGGATCAAAAGGCTCATCCAACATATCTTTTAATTCCTTTCTCCCTTGATTGCTTATCTAGCTTTCTTTTAAATGCATCTGTGCTAGTCACCTCACTCAACTCTCCTTATGGTAGTGTGTTACATATTCTGACAACTCTGGGTGAAGAAGTTCTTCTGAACTCTCGGTTGGATTTATCAGTGATTGTGCTGTGATTATAATTTCAAAACTTAAAAGCTTTGACAGCTATTTTTTTCAATAATTTCAATATGTTGTGCACTAGTCAGATGACTCGACAGGAACAAAACTTGCATTGTACAGATCACCAAATTCTGTTGCACCTCTGAGCATCACACTAAATAAATACAAGCCTTCCCAGCAGAGGGCAGTGGAAATCTATATTTAAATACGACTTGCCAGAACAACAATGAGGCAAATTTTAACTCAAATTGGACTTCTGGTAAGCAGCCTGCTGAGCTGAGTTAATTTCCCGTCTGATAGAAGCAGCAGGGAGAGATTTGATTTTAATTGCTGGGCCTTACTTAAATGGCCCTGGTTCACCTGCCGTCCGGAAATGGGTGTGAAGAGAGTGAAGAGTGGCTGCCGATAGACGAAGATCAGGTGATCGAGGGCCACCTGCCTGCTTCCAGGTGAGTGGTGAGGAGAGGGTTTTGGGAGGGTCACACAGGAGGGAAGTGGGGCCACGGCCTGGACAGGGAAAATTTTAGACTTCCCTGAAGGGCCTTTTCTCTCTACAGACCTGCTTCTGCCTAATGGGAAGGTCATGCCTCTTCCAGACAGATTAGCTTAAAATGGGCACCATTAATTTCATAAGTCTGTTCAAATGATAAGAAAAGTTTTCAACAAATATTCCTGATGTTTCAGGGTTTTTTTCTTCTACTGTTGCTACTAGATCAGGGAATTAATGCACAGTAACAACCTTCTGGCAGATGCTGGTTGTAGACAGAAACTGCTGGGGCTCGAATGTGCAGAATCTCAATATCAACCATAGCTCAATGGTAGCACTCTTGCCTCTGAGTCAGAAAGTTGTGGGTTCGAGAATGTTGAGCACATTATCTAGGCTGACACTCCAGTGCAGTACTGAGGAAGTTCTGCATTGTCAGAAGTGCTGACTTTCAGATGAGAGGTTAAACCGAGGCTCCATCTGCCCCCTCAGATGGACATAAAAGATCTCACAGCACTACTCAAAGGAGAGGAGAAGGAGCTCTCTCCAATGTCCTGGCCAACGTTTATCCCACCAGTCAACATCAATTATCTGGTAATCACCTCATTGCTGTTTGTGGGAAATTGGCTGCCATGTTTCCCTGCATTACAACAGTGATTTCACTTCAAAAAGCATTTAATTGAATGTAACGTGCTTTGGGACTTCCTGTGGTTATGAAAGGGGCTATGTAAATGCAAGTTCTTTCATTTACTCTGGGAGTTCACACTTATCCTTGGAAGCGATGGAGCCTCCGAGAGTCCTTCACAAAACCACTGATGCAACGGGAGGCAGATTGAGGGCTTGGAGCCAAGATGGGGATTCCCCAGGCTGGGAGCTTCCAGCATCCTTGGTCATGGTGGCACTGGGCATGTGTTTGAAGGCTAGCACACCAAGTGAGATGAGGTGTATCAGTTTCCCTTTTCTCATGAGAGACCAACTCAATCGTGATTCTCTGCTTTCTAGGAGGAATTCACCACCTGCTCAAGCAGGCCAACTTCCTCCGACGTTTCCATGAACTTCAGCAGCGTCACCGGTGAGGTTTTTTGTGGGTTTGATCCTGGTGTGACTGCTGGGACGAAGCTCCTGTGGATTTTAAAAAAAATCTACTGTGGCTTTTAACTGTGTACAGGCCTAATTTTTCTAATCTTTCTAATTTTCTTCCTTTGTGTCTTTTGTGCTGAAGACATTGACTTACAGTGAGATGTGGTACCTCAGGTACTGGGTGCTGGTATGTTGGTTAAGTGAAGCTAGCAAGTGAATGCTGGCAGTCGCTTGAATAATGACAGTGTCATAGCCAAGCCCAGTCCTGTGTGACATCCACACACAGACATTTTCCAGCAGGAGATACTGGATAGTAATCAGGAGCAGGAAACGTGGCTCATATTTCCCTTCTTAGCATGTGGGACAAGGAAGATAATTATAATAGCTCAGTGCCATCCTGGTTGAAATCACTTAATTCTACACATGTCAAATCTGACATGTATGGTTCAATTCCATTATATAAAAAGTTCTCACTTATTGAGCCTAAGGGGCAGCCCTATGCTACAGTATCATCCTTTGTGTAAAATATGCCTCTACAATTGTCATAATTCATGCACATGCATTATTAAGTGTTTATGTATTGGACTCTGGCATAAGTTTCTGGTTTTGTGGGTGGTGAAAATGTGTAGTTTATTTGCATTAGCTTGGTGAAAAACCATTTACCTTGAACTATTTTATTATTTTGTTTTTGGAGTTAGAAATTGCCTAGGCAAATTATTATTTCCATTGATTTATCTATCAATGGTTTTTGTGTGTGCTGTAATGAATGTTAGCTTCTGGGTGTGAGGGCACAAACAATGGCCGGAATTTTATGCCCCCAAACGAGCGGGCTGCTGGCGGGGTGGGCACAAAATTAAGTGGAGGTGCAGGGGGTGCAATTAACTGAAACTGAAGGGCTCCTTCCGCCACGGCGGGTATTTTATCCTCAGCGGCCGGACGGCAAAAGCCTCAAGTACCCCACCTGGCAAAAGCAGGCGGCCTTCTTTCAGGCTGGGGGTGAATCTCCTGATCGGGCACTCTGTGCCCCACAGAGGGCCGCCCCCGAAGCGCCAACTGTCCCCAACGCACAACACTTCCCCCACCCACCCCAACCAACCCCCTTGACTCGCCGGGGCCTGGCCAATTGACCCCAGTGAGGTCCTAACAACTTACCTGTCTTCCGGGGCCATCCTTCACCTTGCTTGCGATGTAGTCCCAACAGTGGCCTCCTGCCCGCTGGTTAGCCAGCAGTTCCATTAGGTGGGACCTCCTGCCTCAAGGAGGTGGAAGTCCTGCTTAAGACTAATTAAGAACATGGGGAGTGAAGAGTCCCAGCCTGGCTCCCCAGGCTCGGCAGAGGCCGGTAGGCGGGGTCTCCTGCCCAACGAACAATTCCAGCCAATGTGTAAGCAGTGAGTGCAACCCTTGGACTGCATTAAATTCATCAGATTAAAGTTTTTTTTAACAGAAGGACATTTTAGTTATTCATGCTATTTAACCCTGAAAGTTGCCACCTTATTATTGATTTTCAACGCTGTTTTTTTTATATCAATCTTTAAATGCATTGCCAAATGACTATATAAATAAAGTTTATTTCAAAATTATGTCTTGTCTGTATGTTTTTCTTAATTCTTACTCAAGATATGAGCATCATTGCCCATCCCTACTTTGGACACTATGGGAACTAAATTGGATAGCCACCAAAAATGGGCAAGGGAATTGTAATGCGCCATTAACCCATGCCCATTGATTGCAAGGCAGGCAGCATGCCAACTTTGTGCTCCCTGCTTATTTGAATGATCTTTGCATCCAGCCAGCTCTAACTGCACTGTTCATTGCTTGGACGCATCAGCAGAAGGGCCAATATCGTGAGTGGCTAGCACCATTTAAAGCTAGCCTCCAGTGCTTAAAGCTAGCTGGTATCTCTTAAAGGGAGGTGAATTGTGGCTGGAGCAGGTGCTAAGAGTCATGGCTGAAGAGAATCTGACCTGGGAAAGAGTGAGAAATGGCATAACAGATGAGAGAGAGGTCACCATGGTTTTGGGAAATGCACTGAAAGTCTTGCTGAAGGAGGTGGAAAGGAGGAGAGATATTCTGCATCCACAGAGGGGAAGGAGTCATTGGGAGCAGATAACCATGGGGTCAATGCCAGGATTCAAGCCTCAGGGACCTGGATGCAGTGTCACAAGAAGTTCAATGACCTCACATGAGTGGGCAAGGTCAGTGAATATATCTCCCAATGCCATATCTTACCAACTGCACCATAACTTCAGTTACTGCTCAAATCCAACACAACCATCATTCACCTACCAGCAATCTCTATCAATCAGGACTCATACCAAACATTCACCTCTCCCTCACCCACTTAGCACTGCTGCAAGCAAAATACTCACATCACACAGATGGCACACACTGCAGCTATTCAACCATGATAACCACATCAGACAGATTCCAAGACACTCACTGACATACTTCTGTCTCTTTTGCCAGACAGGATGGCGCACAACCGGGGGCAGCAGGAGCTGACCAAAGGAGGACAGGTGCCTCAGCAATCCTAGCATGTCCTAACTCCCATGGAGCAGGCGGTGCTCACCATTATTGGGATGCCCATTGCTGAGGCCATGGCCAGCATAGGACTGAAACCGTTGAAGATGACAGTATCCTCATATCTATTCCTCCTTCTCACATTCCACTTCCCCGTCATCTCATACCCTCTTCTGATTTACGAGCTGCAGATGCTGTAAACATGCACCTCTTACTTTCACCTACAACCCCACATCGCCTTACGCTTTTGCCTGTTTCCTTTCAGATCCCCAGGAGGTGCACACTGGCCAGACAGTGGAGGAACACCAAGAAGAGAGTGATGGATGAAGACACAGCCCCATCACTTGATTTCACACTTGTAGCCACAAGCTCAGATACTGACACCACTGTTATCTTAGAGGATAGATTAGAGGCAGGATCTGCACATGGAGAGACATCTGGCATGAGTGGGTGCAGCCAGGACAGGGGACAAGGATAGCGCAGGTGCTAGCTAGTTGGGGGGAGAAGTCACATATGGGTCCTGCTGCAGAGGACTCAGATAAGGACTTCAATGGGACATCTTACAGAAGAATGCTGATGGGTGGGCACACGAAATGCTTGGTGCATTGGGAAGCCTTCCTGAAAGCCTGCATGCAATGTCAAGAAGTCCAGCACCAACTTAGGGCTTTTCCCACAGCTTGGAGCCCATCCTTTCCAGCATGGAAGTGGTATCAAACTCTGTTCACACATTTGCAGATCCAACCATGATCCAGCTACTGATGGCTGAAGTTGCATCTTTCATTGCAGCACAGGCAGCGGCCGCTCAACGTCTGAGTGCAGCAGTGCACGCTCAGAATGCTGTGATAGAAAGTCAGCTTGCTATCATGGAAGCTCAGACTGCTACCAACATGGTTGTGGATTTCAGGGTGCAAAGGGGTTGCAAGGTGTCACAGCAGTCTTAGGATTGCTGAGGCATCACTCCGGGGGAATGGCAGTGACTCCGTGGAACACAAACATGCTGTTCTCTCAGGAACAGAGCATTCATCTTCACACCTATCACTCCTTCTAGATCCAGAGCAGCTTGAGGTCATCCTCCAAGGCCATCAGCACTCTCTTCCACTGAAAGTCAGCAACCTTCCACCAGGCCTGCTGCAGCCACAGGCGAAGTACTGTGCAGGAGCATTAGGACAAAGAAAGGCATACAGAATACAGCCACTAAGTTAAGCACATAAGAAATAGAAACAGGATTAGGCCATTTGGCCCCTCGAGTCTGTACCACCATTTAATAAGATCATGGCTGATCTGATTCTGGCCTTAGCTCCACTTTGCTGCCAGCCCCCATAACCTTTGACCCCCGAGTAGATCTCAAGTCTGTCTAACATTAATGCACAATTGTGATTAGTTGACTTTGTGTACAATATGGCATGATTTAATTGGCTCAGAATTTTATTTTGAGGTGGCTTTTATTTTTGTACTAGCAGAGACCGGCAAAATATTTTTGGTGGAATTAATATCTTTATTGCAATAGTATTTCTTTAAATCCCCATTCCTTTCATCCCTCTCATATCATCCCCATCCCATCTGCCATCCCACCCCTTCTTCCTATGCCATCCCCCAATACCCTCTCCCACCTTCCCAGGCTGCCCCCTTATGCCATCTCCCCCTCCCATGCCATCTCTCCTGATGCCATCTCCCTGTACTCCTTCCCCCATGCCATCTCTCCTCTTCCTCCCTTCCTCCCTCTTTCACACCATCTCACCCCCTCTTTGCCATCCCCCGCTCCCCATGCTGTCTCTGCCCCCCACCATGCCACCCTCCACACATACTGTTTCTCCCCGCCACCCGATTGTCGTTAAGAGCCCAATAACTGAGGCCAGGGAGCAGCGTGAACCAGGTCCAGAATCCAGTAAGTGAGGCCAGGGAGTGGCAGGAGTCAGGGCCCCATAAGGGAGACCGGGGCACAGCAGGGGCTGGGGGCCAGTTAGAGATTCCGGGGAGCGGCCTGGGTCGGGAACCACTAAGGGAGGCTGGGGAGCGGCAGGGGCTGGTGGCCATTAGGGAGATCAGGGAGTGGCAGGGACCGGACATCAGTATGGGAGGCCGGGGAGTGGCGGGAGCTGGGGGCCAGTACAGGAGATCAGGGAATGGCAGGGACCGGGGGCCAGTATGGGAGGTTGGGGAGCAGCAGGGGCTGGGGGCCAGTAAGGGAGGCTGGGAGGCAGTGGGGATCGGAGGTCAGTAACCGCAGCTGGGATGCGACGAGAGCCGGGGGTTGGGGGGGGGTGGGGGGGGGGGGCGGGTGCGGCAGCCCAGTAACTGAGGACAAAATTCATTTTCTAACCAACTAACTTTAGATGAGCATTCTGGGCTCCCCTTACCTCTGTCATTTTATAGTTTATATGTCCGTGAAGTTCACTCCTTCAACTTTCCTCTTAGGGTGTCAGCCCAGTAACTGAGGCTGGGGAGTAACATCATCCCGCTCAGACTATACCAGAAGATCTTTCCTGAAAATGTGAAACAGAATGGTTACCCAAAGGATGATGCTGTGAAACTGAGTAATGTCATGCTGACGACATACGATGGAACTGAGATTCAACAGCTGGGAACAACCCAAATCAGAGGGACGCACAAAGGAAAAGACGCTAACTGTATGTTCTGTGTCACTGATAGGAAAGGTCCAGCTATCCTGAGGTTGAGCAGTTGCGAAGAGCTGCAGCTGATTTCAGTAAACCATGAGATGAAGGAGACGTCACTAACGGTTGAAGGTAGCACACCTATTGAAAAACATCCTCCAATCAGAAGCAAGGAAGATCTGGTCCAAATCTATCCAGATGTTTTGATGAGAGGGTTGGTGAATTTGAAGATTTTGAGTGCCACATTACCATTGACCCAGAGAAGAAACCAGTGATTCATCCCCCACGTAAGGTACCAATAGAACTAAAAGGAAAGCTTGAAAAAGAGCTCAGTGATGGAAGAAAGCAAAGTTTTTGCCAGAGTCACAGAGTTTACTGATGGGGTACATTCTGTCATAGTGAGAGAGATACCAAATGGATAGTTGTAAATCTACCTGGATCCCAAAGATCTTAATCAAGCAATAAAGAGGAATCACTGCTCTGTTCCAGCACTGGAAAAGATTCACGCCAGCGCTGGCAGGTGCAACAGTTTTCAGCAAGCTTGATGCCAGAAACAGCTACTGGAACATGAAGCATGATGAGAAATTCTCACTGTTGACAACATTCAACACACCCTTTTGGACGGTACAAATGCCTGCATCTACCTTTCGGCCTTAAATGTGAGCCAGGATATGTTACAGCAAAAAATAGATGAGACGTACAGGGGATGCAAAGGACCAATCGGCATAGGGGATAATATCCAGACATATGGTATAGATGGAAAAGACCATGACAGCCATCTACATGAAACCATGGAGAGAACTAGGAAAGCTGGGATCAAGCTAAATGCAAATGCATTGTAAAGGTGACAAAATGCCAGTTCTTCTGAATTGTGTACACTCCTGATGGAGTCAGGCCGAGTCATGGAAAAGTTACAGCTATCTCTGAGATGGAAGGTTCAAAAGACAAGGAAGAGCAGAAAAGTGTTCTTGGTTTGATCTAGTACTTTCATACCTCACATATCAGATCACACAGCAAACCTATGAGAGCTGATGAGAGAAAATGTTGAGTACCAGTGGTCAGAGTCACATGAGAGGAGTTTCAGTAAACTCAAAGAAGTAATATGCAAGAGTCATAGAGTTATACAGCACAGAAATAGGCCCTTTGGCCCATTGTGTCTCTGCCGGCCATCAAGCACCTATCTATTCTAATCCCATTTTCCAGCACTTGGCCTGTAGCCTTGTATGCTAGGACGTTTCAAGTGCTCATCTAAATACTTCTTAAATGTTATGAGGGTTCCTGCCTCTACCACTCCTTCAGGCAGTGCGTTCCAGATTCCAACCACCCTCTGGGTGAAAAGATTTTTCCTCAAATCTCCTCCAAACCTCCTGCCCCTTACCTTAAATCTCTTCCCCCCTGGTTATTGGCCCCTCCGCTAAGGGAAAAAGTTTCTTCCTATCTATCCTATCAATGCCCCTCTTAATTTTGTATACCTCAATCAGATCCCCCTTCAGCCTTCTCTGCTCTAAGGAAAAGAACCCTAGCCTATCCAATCTCTCTTCATAGCTGAAATGCTCCAGCCCAGGCAACATCCTGGTGAATCTCCTCTGCACCGTTTCCAGTGCAATCACATCCTTCCTATAGTGTGGTGACCAGAACTGTACACAGTACTCCAGCTGTGGCCTAATTAGCATTTTATATAGCTCCAGCATAACCTCCCTGCTTTTCTATTCTTTGCTTTGGCTAATCAAGGCAAGTATCCCAGATACCTTCCTAACCACCTTATCTACCTGTGCTGCTACCTTCAATGGTCTGTGGACAAGTACACCAAGGTCCCTCTGACCCTCTGTACTTCCTAGGGTCCTACCATCCATTGTATATTCCCTTGCCTTGTTAGTCCTCCCAAAATGCATCACCTCACACTTCTCAGGATTAATTCCATTTGCCACTGCTCCGTCCATCTTACCAGCCCATCTATAGCGTCCTGTAATCTAAGGCGTTCCTCCTTACTATTTACCACACCACCAATTTTCATGTCATCTGCGAACTTACTGATCACACCTCCTATATTCACGTCTAAATCATTAATGTACACTACAAATAGCAAGGGTCCCAGCACCAATCCCTGTGGCACAACACTGGTCACAGGCTTCCACTCGCAAAAACAACCCTCGACCATTACCCTCTGTTTCCTGCCACTAAGCCAATTTTGGATCCAATTTGCCAAATTGCCCTGGATCCCATGGGCTCTTACATTCTTAACCAATCTCCCATGCGGGACCTTATCAAAAGCCTTATTGAAGTCCATGTAGACTACATCAACTGCTTTACTCTCATCTACACATCTAGTCATCGACTCAAAAAATTCATTCAAGTTTGTTAGACATGATCTCCCCCTGACAAAGCCATGCTGACTATCCCTGATTAATCCCTGCCTCTCCAAGTGGAGATTAATCCGGTCCCTCAGAATTTTTTCCAACAGTTTCCCTACCACTGATGTTAGACTCACGGGCCAGTAATTACCTGGTTTATCCCTACTACCCTTCTTGAATAATGGTACCACATTCTCTGTCCTCCAGTCCTCTGGTACCTCTCCTGTGGCCAGAGAGGATTTGAAAATTTGTGTCAGAGCCCCTGCTATCTCCTCCCTTGCCTCACATAACAGCCTGGGATATATCTCATCTGGGTCTGGGGATTTATCCACTTTTAAGCCTGCTAAAACAGCTAATACTTCCTCCCTTTCAATGCTAATTTGTTCAAGTAATCCAGAGATTACAACCTTTGAGGTCCTGCTTTTTAATCTGCTACCTGGTTCCCTAAATTCTTGTTGCAGGACCTCATCCCTCTTTCTACCTATGTCATTGGTACCAATGTGTACCAAGACCTCTGACTGTTCACCCTCCCACTTTATAAGGTCCTGCAGCCACTCCGTGACATCCTTGACCCGAGCACCAGGGAGGCAACATACCATCTTGGAGTCACGTTTGTGGCCACAGAAACACCTATATGTTTAGTTTAGTTTAGTTTAGAGATACAGCACTGAAACAGGCCCTTCGGCCCACCGAGTCTGTGCCAACCATCAACCACCCATTTATACTAATCCTACGCTAACTCCATATTCCTACCACATCCCCACCTGTCCCTATATTTCCCTACCACCTACCTATACTAAGGGCAATTTATAATGGCCAATTTACCTATCAAGCTGCAAGTCTTTGGCATGTGGGAGGAAACCGGAGCATCCGGAGGAAACCCACGCAGACACAGGGAGAACTTGCAAACTCCACACAGGCAGTACCCAGAATTGAACTCGGGTCGCTGGAGCTGTGAGGCTGCAGTGCTAACCACTGCACCACTGTGCCGCCCTTACAATAGAATATGTAGCCCTTACGATAGAATCCCCTTTCACTATAGCTCTCCCATTCCTTTTCCTCCCCTCCTGTACAGCTGAGACACCTGTGGTGCCACAGACTTGGCTCTCGCTGCATTCCCCTGACAAGCTATCTCCTTCAACAGTATCCAAAACGGAAAATCTGTTATCGAGGGAGATAGACCCAGGGGACTCCTGCACTACCTGCCTAGTTCTTCTACTCTGCCTGGCGGTCACCCATTCCCTTTCTGCCTGAGCAGTCTTTACCTGCGGTGTGACCACCTCATGCTATCCATGATAATCTCAGACTCGCGGATGCTGCACAGTGTCTCCATCTGCCGCTCCAGATCCGAAATGCAGATTTCGAGTAGCTGCAGCTGGAGACACTTCCTGCACACGTGTTCGCCCTGGACATTGGAAGTGTCCCTGACTTCCCACATTGCACAGGAGGAGCACTGCACTTTGCCGAGCTGCCCTGCCATGACTTACCCTTAATTTACTCCCTTAAATCACCCGAAAATTAGACCTAGGGACCTTGATTCCCTAAAAATAACTACCTATTATACCAAGGAATCAGGTCTGTCATACTTCAACAGAGCAAAGCCTGTCACTCTGCAAGTAGATGCTTCTACAAAAGGACTGGGAGCGGACCTGGTACAAGAAGGAAAGCCAATAGCATTTGCATCCAAAGCTCTAACATTAGCTGCGATCAGATATGCCAACATATCTGTACGGATGCGAGAAATTCTATACATATCTCTATGGGAGAAAATTCATAGTGGGGAGTGCTCATTGTTCACTCGAACAGATCTGCACGAAAAATCTGTGTAGAGCACCAGCAAGACTACAGAGGTTACTCTTGAGGCTTCAGATCTCACTCTGAAATACAAGCCAGGAAGGGAAATGGTGTGAGCGTATACCTTATCTTGTCTGTCGCCACACGACAAACACAAGGTAAAAGATCTAGGTGTAAACTTACATCACCTAGTGAACCTGACACCACTGAAATTGAGTCAAATCAGAGATGAGACCAATAAAGACGAAGAGTTACAGATGCTGTCTCAGCAAGTCATTCAGGGTTGGCCGGATAAGATGCCGAAAACACAACCAGTAATGCAGCAGTATTGGTCAATCAGACAGTGTTCTGCTGGCTGGATCCAGAATCATCGGACCCAAAACAATGCCAAGATCTTCTCCAGAAGATACATGAAGGCCACATGAGAATGGAGAAGTGTAGAGCCAGATCAGCTGTGTATTCTTTAGGCATCTACAAAGACATTGAAAAAATGATATATACATGCGGCGAATGCCAGAAGTTTTAAATTAAACACAACCGAAAGAGAAGATTATGGTTAGTGAAGTATCACCCAGACCATGGCATACTGTGGGAGCTGACACAACCAAGAACGGTATCTTATAGTAGCAGACTATTACTCGAGGTTCCCATTCATCAGAAAGGTAAAAGATTTGAGAGCTACAGCAATCACCACAGCAGTAGGAGTCCTGTTTGCTGAGTAAGGGATTCCGGAAAGAGTGATACGTGATAATGGAAGTCAATTCACCTCCAGAGAGTTTAAGAAGTTTGCTGAGCAGTGTAGATTCAACATCATAATCTCATCATCATATTACCCAAGGGGACACAGTTTTACAGAAAGAAGCATCCAGATGGTTAAGATACCCCTCATAAAATGCAGAAAGACAAAGGAAGACTAAAACCTTGCCTAATATCACTCCGAGTTACTCCTCTCAAGGCCGAAATCCCCTGCAAAGCTACTGAATGGCAGAAAATACAAGACAACTCTGCCAAGAAAGATACATCCTCCAAATGACCATGAGAAATTAAGGCAACAAATCACTGATGCACTAGTGGAAGGAAGTCAGCCATTCAACAAACATGACAAATCATTGCCTGAGTTGCTGTGACAACAAATTGTGCATGTATAGGATCCAATCATGAAAACCTGGAACCCAGCAAAGTTGTTGGTAAAGTTAAGACTTCGACATCATGCATCATCAAGACTGAAGACTAGCGGATGAGAAGGAATAGAGTCCATATTTAACTTACAACAGAACTGGTAAAGCAGAGAAGGGCATCAGCAACATCACCAGCATGCAGTGCTACATTAGCAACATCACCAGCGAGTAACACATCGGCAACATCAAGTACAACTTCTACAAGACCAGGAGCAACTCACACAACACCGTCAGTATAGCGCACCAGCTCATCACAGAGAGGGTTGGTTACAATCAAATCCACGAGATGGAGGCACAACATCTTACCACCAGAACGATATTGTGAATTAAAGGTCTGCTCAGGTCAGGAAAAAGAACCCAACCCGAACCTGACCAAACCACAGCAGACCCAGCCTGAGTCCCTCCGATCCCAAAACTCAATATCTATGGACTCCTGGACTCACTCTCTGAGTGCAACAGTTAACACATAATTAGGTGCGAATGGCCACCATTCATCCAACTGTGTAACAATGGCTTCGATCTTCAAATCATTCTGGGTGTACAATAGAAGTATTGATCAGGCGGCCATCCGACCAAAACTAATCACAAATAACTAACCTTATGACCCCAAGCACCAGGGAGAAACTAGGCAGTCTGCAAACAGCTGAAGAGACAGCAATAAAGGCAGAACACCTATGCCTAGAGCCTACCACATCCTAAGGTCTCCAAACCTGTTCCTTTTCAAGTCCACCAGTACAGAAAACCGACCTCCTGGTAATGAGACTACAAGCAACTAACTTTGTGACCTGCTGAAAATCCACCTGTTTGAGAGAACGCTGCAACGACTTCGATATATGACTCCGGCTATCGAATCCAGCCAACTACACTTCAGGAGTGAAAACGCCTTCTTCTGCAGGCCCGCAACACATGCCTTTTCCCCAAGATGAACCAAATCATTTAACTTACAAACTATTCCTTTGTAATTTGTAAAAGTGCACTACCCTCTTTAACAGCGTGTGTGTGTGTGTGTGTGTGTGTGTGTGTGTGTGTGTGTGTGTGTGTGTGTGTGTGTGTGTGTGTGTGTGTGTGTGTGTGTGTGTGTGTGTGTGTGTGTGTGTGTGTGTGTGTGTGAGTGATGTAGCATTACTTTTGGTGTGAACGTGTGAATAAAAATAATCCTCTTTATTTAAAATCATGAAAAGTGTGCTGCTGATTATTCAAAATTGGCCATACACTCAGGGGTGAAGAAACACACACATCTTCCGTGTTAAAAACACACAGATTACGGACAGTAAAGGGAAGGGATTGGGAGTTTTGGTTTCTCTCAATTCTCTCTGTAACACAATTGGGAGCTGCATCCGGAGTCTGATCCAATTGGACTAAAACAAGCTGAATCTGACCTTAGAAGGAATTAATTGGAAGCAAGAGGGAAAAGTTCAATAACTGAAATTGTTTCTTTAAAAAAAAATGACTATAGTAGCAGGCTTCGCGTATATGAACAAGAGAAAGTAGAGTGGTTGACTTTAATGTGAAATCATTTGTAAAACAGAAGGATTTAACTTGGCATAAGTTAACTATCTTAAACATTGAACAACTGAGGGCAGTAGCTGACCAGGTGGAATTTAGATTGAGGAAAAGGGCCAGAAGATCCAAGGAGCTAAATGCTGGCTAAACATTTTCGCTCACCCCAGAAATTAGAACAGGCAGAAGATATAGAACCTGAAACAGACCAGGTTATCTGAACAAAAATTCAGCTGGAAGAGCGGAGGCTGGAGTTAGAATTTCAGGCAACAAAGGAGAAAGGAGGGGAGAGAGAGAGAGAGAGAGAGAGACCTTTCCAGAGGGAAAGGTTTGAGAAGGAATTGCAAGCACAAAGACAGTGTAATGAGACAGATAGAATTGGCTGGGGAAAGATTGTCTTTCTGTAGTGGAGAAGCTGCTGTTAATGTAAATGACCCTAGTCCAGAGACAAGCTTTGATGTCTCAAAATATTCCTGGTTAATACCCAAATATGAAGAAGATGATATTGAAGCCTTCTTCATATCCTTTGAGAAGCATGCAGATCAGTTAAGGTGGCCTGAAGGAATTTGGACTCTCCTGCTGCTAGGCCAGTTAACAGGAAAAGCCCATGAGGTTTGTTGCCTGTTGTCAGCCAAGAGCTCCTCAAACCACGAGCAAATGAAACATGCTATCCTGAGTGCTTATGAGATTGTACTGAAAGCATATCGCCAGAAGTTTAGGAACTTTGGCAGAAAGCCCACTGAAACCTTCCTTGCATTTGAGAGAATTAAGCAACTCGCATTTGACCGGTGGGTGCAAACACTCAAAATTGACTGCATGTACGAAGGATTAAGAGAGTTAATCCTGTTAGGGTAGTTCCAAAATTGTCTTCCATACTGCCTTAAGACTCATGGAAGAGCAGAAGGCTCTAACAGCCAGGGATGCTGCAACCATTGCTAATGATTACAAACTCACGCATAGACCCGAGGACACAGGCAAACCCTTTCCTACTAACCTCCAGAGATTCGGAAAAGACAGAAAAAGAGAATATGATAGGGGATGGGGTAGCCAGGAGAAAGTAAATAGGGATGAAAGTGCAAGAAGTCCTCTCCAAGCCAGAAGAGAAGGCACAGGGAGCAGGATTGACACCCGACGGCCCATTGCAGTAAAACAGGACACACAAGAGCAGACTGCTGGAAACACAAGTGGAAGTCTGTCGGCTTGATAGGGATCCACACAAGCAGCCCTGAGAAGGATACCCCTGTGGGCGATGTAGCAGATCAGTCCGTGGCCCTAGCTGCCGAAATTGACCCCTCTATCAGTACTGCCCTGTGCGTGGTAGAACCGGACAAAATCCCTGAAAATTACCAGTTTTGTCGACCAAGGAAAAGTGACCTCCTACCCCTCTAGGGAAATGGGCAAATCCATCGTACTGCTCAGGGATACAGGGGTCACTCTATCCTTGATGTTGGGAAAAGACCTGACACTTTCCCCAGAAAGCTCCATAAATGCCATGGCACTAATCAGTGGATAGGGGGAAGATACTTGTCCATCCTTCTCTATTGGGTCCATTTACAATTTGACCTAGTCTCTAGGCGAGTGACTGTAGGGATTGTCCTTGAGCTGACCATGGCTGAGATAAATTTCCTGCTTGGTAATATTTCGCTAGCCTGATCCTAGACCAGCCAAGAGAGAAGAGAGAAATAGAACAATTGCAGGAGAAAGTCCTGGGGATCTTCCCAAACTGAGTGATGGCCCGATCCCAAACCAGGCAGGAAAGTTTAAATGATGAGAAGCCAGAAACTCAATTAGATGAGCCAGACGTTTGGCTGGCTGAAACCAGCCAGGGAGCATGAAAGAAGGAGAGGTGTACTCAGTCGAGCCTCCTTAACTAAAGCACAGCAGGCAGGCCCTAACCTAAAGCATATAGCACAGACTACTCGTTCCAAGGTAGAAGCCGCCCAGGTCCCAGAATGCTGTTACCTGAGAGATGGGGTAGTAATGAGAAAATGGTGACCCCCTGGGAGACCGGTAGACTAGGAGTGGGCAGTGCTCCACCAGATTGTAGTGCCCCAGAGTACTGTAAGGAAATCTTACAAATTGCCCATGCCATTCTAATGGCTGGACATGTGGGTGTCTGCAACTCCTAGCCTGAAGAAGCAGGCATTTTGACTAGTCTCACCTCCGGTCTGATGTGGCTAAATTCTGCAAGACCTGTCAAACCTGCCAGGCTGCAGGAAAGCCACAGTCCACAATTAAACCTGGCTCACTCAAACCCATACTGGCACTTGGTGAGTCCTTTGACAGAATCCTGTGTAGGACCCTTACCCAGAACCAGATCGGGGTATCAGTACTTGCTCACTGTAATGGACCTGGTCACCTGATTTCCTGAGGCCATCCCCCTCAAGAAAATAACAGCCAAAGCCATGACTGAGGAACTGACCTAGTTCTTTACCTGTCATATGAGACCCAATCGGACCAGGGAATAAATTTCATGTCCCGTGAGTTCCAGGAGGTTGTCCACAGCCGAAGTATAGTACAGTTGAAATCCTCAGCATACCACCCACAGACCCAAGGAGCATTAGAATGGTATCATCAGACTCTCAAAACCATGATCTGAACATACTGCCTTAAATACGCTCATGACTGGGATAGAGAGATTAGGTTTCTTGCTGTTTGCCACAAGAGATTCACCCAATGAATCCACAGGCTTCAGCCCATTCAAATTAATTTATGGGCATGAAGTGCGAGGCCCCCTGAGGCTAGTAAAAGAAAATTTTCTGGAACCAAGGGAGGAAACCTCACTATTAGAGTACATGTCCATGTTTTGCGAACCGGTCTTTAACGCCTATGCTGTGGCCAAAGCGCACTTAAAAGCCTCGCAGCAAATCATGAAGAAGCAGGCAGACAGGCACATTGAGACTCAAACTCTCCAGCCAGGAGATCAGGTCTTGGTGCTGTTGCCACTACAAGTGATTCCTTTCGAGCAAAATTTAGTGTCCCTTATAGTGTGACCAAAAGGATCTGATTTATACACTTGACCGGAAAAAGAAACACCGGTTATGCCACCTTAACATGTAGGTGTTTGCCAGAAGCAGACAGCAGTGTCAGCAAGGACGAGATAGACAAGGAAGAGGGACTAGAAAACTCACAGGTTGAACCCCCAAGAATGGCAAGCACAGAGATTTTGGAAGATTTAAACACCATGCTGACCTATTTAACTAGCAACCAGAAGAAAGACATAATCAGTCTGCTCAGGGAGTTTAAAGAAGCATGTAGGGACCCAATGGGACATACCTCACTGACAGTTCATGATACCTCACTGCTGACCTGAGAAGGACGAGGATGTGTTGGAGACTCCAGGTGCCTCATCCTCCTCTCGCCTTGCCACTGCTGCATACAGCTCATGCACAAGGTGATGGCATGCAGGTCTGCGCACATCTCCACTGAGTGTTCTGCTACAGCTGGCTCTCCTTGAGGGTTGTCAGTCTCTCCATGGAAGAAGCTATGCACGTACACAGCTGAAACATGACCTGAATGGACTCCTCTATCATCCTTACAGGGGTGTGCATGGCCTCTGGCAGTGCTGCCAGATGTTCCCTCACCTCTCGCTGCAGCTACAGCAGGTTCCATGTTGCTGATAACTCCAGAGGCACGTTATCAGCCTGGGGCTCAGTATGGGCCTGGCCTCCCACAGTCCTCCGAATGTCACTGGCCTCAGCTGTTACAGCCTCCTTCAGTTGCTTGGGCACATCTGGGATATGCTCACCATGTTGTGAGCCTGAATAAGAACTTAAGAACATAAGAAATAGGACAGGAGTAGGCCATTCAGCCCTTTGAGCCCACCCTGCCTTACCATTAGATCATTGTTGATCTTCTACTTCAACACCATTTTTCTGCACTATCCGCATATCCCTTGATGTTTTTAATATGTAGAAATCTATCGATCTCAGTCTTGAACATACTCAATGACTGAGCCTCCACAGCTCTCTGGGGCAGAGAATTCCAAAGATTCACCATCCTCTGAGTGAAGAAATTCCTCCTCATCTCAGTCCTAAATGGCCTGCCCTTTGTTCTGAGACTGTGTCCCCTGGTTCTGCACTCCCCAGCCAGGGGAAACATCCTTCCTGTCGAGCCCTGAAAGTATTTTATATGTTTGATTGAGATCACCTCTCATTCTTCTGAACTCCAGAGAATAAAGGCCCACTCTATTTAATCTTTCGTCATAGGACAATCCCTCCATCCCAGGAATAAATTTTGTGAACCTTCGTTGCACTCCCTCTATGGCAAGTATATCTTTCCTTATGTAGGCTCGACACCATCCAGGACAAAGCAGCCCGCTTGATTGACACCACATCCACCATCTTCAACATTCATTCCCTCCACCATAGATGCACAGTGGCAGCAGTGTGTACCTCCAGTAGCACCTTCCAAACCCTCGACCTCCACCACCTGGAAGGAAAAGGCAGCAGATTCATGGGAACACCACCAACTGCAAGCTCCCCTCCAAGCCACACACCGTCAGAACTATATCGCTGTTCCTTCATTGTCACTGGGTCAAGATCCTGGAACTCCCTTCCTAACAGCACTGTTGCTGTACCAACACCCCGAAGACTGCAGCGGCTCACCAGCACCTTCTCAAGGACAATTAGGGATGGGCAGTAAATGCTGGCTTAGCCAGCGATCCCTACATCCCCCAAACGAATAAACAAAAATCAAAAACAGCAGACAATACTCCAGGTGCAGCCTCACCAAGGCTTTATATAATTGCAGTATGACATCTTTACTCCTGTACTCAAATCCTCTTGTAATGAAGGCCAACATTCAATTTGCCTTCTTAATTACTTGCTGTGCCTGCATGTTAGCTTTCAGTGACTCATGAACAAGGACACCCAAGTCCCTTTGAAATTCAACACTTCCCAGCCTCTCACCATTTAATAAGTACTGTTTTTCCTTCCAAAATGGATAACCTCACATTTCTCCGTATCGTATTCCATCTGCCAAATTTTTACCCACTTACTTAGCCTCTCCAAATCCCTTTGACGGGTCTTTGTATCCTCCTCACAACTCACACTTCCACCTAGTTTTGTGTCATCTGCAAACTTGTAAATATTACATTTAATCCCCACATCCAAATCATTGATATCGATTGTGAATAGCTGGGGCCCAAGCATTGATCCTTGTGGTACCCCACTAGTCACAGCCTGACAATCCAAAAATGACCCATTTATTCCTACTCACTGTTTTCTGTCTGTTAACCTGTTCTCAATCCATGCCAGTATATTCCCCCAATTCCATGTGCGCTAATTTTGTTTACCAACCTCTAGTGTGGGACTTTATCAAAAGCCTTCTGAAAATCTAAATACACCACATCCACCGGCTCCCCCTTATCTATTCTGCAAGTTACACCCTTAAAAGAACTCCAACAGGTTTGTTAAACATAATTTCCCTTTCATATATCCATGTTGACTCATAGAATCATAGAAAGTTTAAGGCACAGAAAAAGGCCACTTGTCCCATCGTTTCTGTGCCGGCTGAAAAGTGATCCACCCATTCTAATCCCACCTTCCAGCATTTGGTCCGTAGCCCTGCAGATTACGGCATTTGAGGTGCATATCCAGACTCCTTTTGAATGAGTTGAGGGTTGAATGAGTTGAGAGTTGAGGGTTCAATGAGTTGAGAGTTGACCTCTCTGCTAAGGTAAATAGGCCCTTCACCTCCACTCTACCCAGGCCCTTCAAAATTTTGTACATTTCAATCAGATCTCCCCTCAGCCTTCTCTGTTCCAAGAAGAATGACCTTAGACTATCCAATCTTTCCTCATAGCTGCATTTTTCCAGTCCTGGCAACATTCTCATAAATCTACTCTGTACCCTCTCTAGTTCAATTGCATCCTTTCTGTAATGAGGTGACCAGAACTGCACACACTACTCAAGTTGTGGCCTAATCAATGAGTTATCCGGTTCCAGCATAACCTCCCTGCTCTTATATTCTATACCACGGCTAATAAGGGAAAGGTTTTCATATGCCTTCTTAATCACCTTATCGACCTGTCCTGCTACCTTCAGGGATTTGTGGACATTCACTCCAAGGTCCCTCACTACCTCTACACGTCTCAGTATTTTCCCATTAATCATGTATTCCTTTGCCTTGTTTGACCTCCCCAAATGCATCACCTCACACTTCTCCGAGTGGAATTCCATTTGCCACTTTTCTGCCCATCTGGCCAGACCATCAATATCTTCCTGCAGCCTACAGCTATCCTCCTCGCTATCTACCACATGGCCAATCTTTGTGTCATCTGCAAACTTCTTGATCAGACCCCTACATTTACGTCCAAATCATTAATATATACCACAAAAAGCAGACACCCAGTACTGAGCCCTGCGGAATGCCACTGGAAACAGCCCTCCAGTTGCAAAAATGCCCATCAACAATTACCCTTTGTTTCTTGCCACTGAGCCAATTTTGTATACACCTTGCTGCATTTCCCTGGGAAATGTTCTATTTCTGTCCTTTTCCATAATGATGTTAAAACTGACTGAGTTATGATCACTACCACCAAAATGCTCTCCCACTGCCACTCCTTCCACCTGCCCATCTTCATTTCCTAAAACTAAGTCTAAAACTGCACCCTCTCTTGTTGGACTTGCTACATGTTAGCCAAAAATGTTCTGAATGTACTTCAAGAATTCTGCTCCCTCAATTCCTTTAACATTAAAACTATCCCAGTTAATATTGGAATAGTTAAAACCCCGACTATTACTGCCCTATTGTTCTTGCACTTCTCAGAGATTTGCCTATATATCTGCTCTTCTATCTCCCTCTGACTGTTTGGGGGTCTATAGTACACTTTCAGCAGTGTGATTGCCCTTTTTTTGTTCCTTAGCTCAATCCTTCCAACATATCATCCCTCCTCACAGCTGTAATAGTCTCTTTGACCAAAATTGCCACTCCCCCTCCTTTCTTATCCCCTTCCCTATCACATCTGAAAACCCTGTAACCAGGAACGTTGAGCTTCCATTCCTGTCCCTCCTGAAGCCATGTTTCTGTCATAACTATCCACGTGTCTATCTGTGCCTTCAGCTCATCTGTTTTATTTGCTGTACTCCTTGCATTGAAATAGATACCCTTGAGCACTGTCAAACTCTTATTTTTATTTTCTAACTTTTGTTTCCTCTGTCTTCCAGACTAATCCATTAATTTTCCACCTTCCATTTTAATTTCTGATTTTGTCCTAACTGAGTCTACCCTCAGGTCCCCATCCCCCTGCCGAACTAGTTGAAACCCTCCCCAATAGCACTAGCAAAACGTCCCACAAGGAACTCAGTCCCGGCTCTGTTCAGGTGCAACCTGTCCGGCCTGTACAAGCCCTATCTCCCACAGAACTGGTCCCAATGTCCCAGGAATCGAAAGCCCTCCCTCCTGCACCATCTTTCCAGCCATGCATTTATCTGTCTTATCCTTCTATTTCTAAACTCACTTGCGCATGGCACTGGGAGTAATCCGGAGATGACTACTTTTGAAGTCCTGCTTACTAATTTCTTACCTAACTCCCTAAATTCTGACAGCAGGACCATATTCCCCTTTCTACCTATGTCGTTGGTTCCGATGTGGACCACGACTGCTGGCTGTTCCCCCTCTCCCTTCAGGATATTCTGCAGCTGCTCAGTGTCATCCTTGACCCTGGCACCAGGGAGGCAACACACCATCCTGAATTCATGTCTGCGGCCACAGAAATGCCTGTCTGTTCCCCTGACTATTGTATCACCAATCACTATGGCTCTTCCACTCTTCCCTGTACCCACCTATGCAGCTGAGCCACCCATGGTGCCATGGACTTGGCTGTGGCTGCACTCCCCAGGTGAAGCATCACTTTCCTCAGTATTCAGAACTGAATACCTGTTGGACAGTGAAATGCACCCAGGGGTCTCCTGCACTACCTGCCTGTTTCTTTGTGACTGCCTGGTGGTCACCCACTCCCTCTCTTCCTGCATACCCTTAAGCTGCAGGATGGCCACATCTATAAACTTGCTATTCACGTAGCTCTCATCCTCATGAATGCACCACAGTGTTGCCAGCTGCCGCTCAAGTTCCAAACCCAGATCTCAAGCTGCTGCAATTGATGTCACTTCTTGTACAAATGGTTCTCCAGGATACGGGAAGCATCCTGGAGCTCCCACATAGCACAGGAGGTGCACTGTCGAGGTTGAAGAAACCCTGCCATTCCTTTATTTATTAGTTGACCCTTTGCTACCACTAAAAAAAAAGAAATGTTACCAATACTACAACACCTTTGAACTATTAATAAAACCTTGTTAGTACTGATAAATTCCACTACTAATCAATACAGTTCACTAGTTAAATAAACCTTACTCAAAAAAAGATAATGCTCACTAGCTACTCACTTGTTCCATATTAATACTTAATTTTTTTCTGGTTTTTAGTCTGCCAGTTGTTGAGATTCAGTCCCTTAGCTGCAATACTCACCAGCCAATCACCTACCTTCTTCCCTGTGTTGTCACTTGTTTTTCTCTTTCCGAATGTGGGCTCCGACTGGTTATAGGTGACAGTGAGCCCTGCTGATCCCGCTGAATATAGGCCCGCTGATCTCGTTGAATATAGCCCCACTGGTCTCGCTGATTATAGCCCTGCCGATTTCGCTGTCTATAGCCCCGCTAGTCTCGCTGATTCGCGCTGCTCCGACTCTGTCCAATCCTACCATTATTTTCTAAGTGTCCTGTTATCACATCCTTTATTATAGATTTTAGCATTTTCACTACAACTGGTGTTAGGCTAATAGGTCTGTAGTTCACCATCTTCTTAAGAGAAATTAGGAATGAGCAATAAATACAGGCCTTACCGGCGATGCCCACATCCCATGAATGAATTTAAAAAATGATCTTCCCAGTTAATAGCAATATTGATTAACTCAAGATATTATTACAATTGAATATTTAAGATTTGACTAGAGATCTCCATAGTAAGGACTGTTTATAACTTTTATAATTCAAATGAACCTGCTAGTGTCAGCTCTGAAACTGAAGATACTTCATGAAGATGAATGTGCTTTCTAGCAAAACATAGTCTGCTTTTGAGACTACTATTGAGCATCCTGCAGCATCATGGTATCTGCAGGGGAGACCTGAGGGACATCTGCTGCATTTCTCACAAATGCTCCCACTTTATGTTGAGACATTGATATCCACACTTGATATAGTGATTATGGTCGGCTTCAGTGTACTTAGCCACAGGCTTCAGAGAATCATAAGTGACGGATTCAGAAATTTCAGTCTGGGAAGGGTGGGGGTGGGGGTGAGGCGGTGGTCGCTGTGGGGAGGCTGGGGGAAGGATGAGGCCCATGCTCAGGAGGGCTGGGTGGAGAAAGCTGAAGATCGGGAAGGATTGAAGCAGGAAGAGTACCGCCATTGGGAGGGGTGGGGTAGGAGAAGGCCAATGATCGGGAAGGGTAGACAACATAGTGGGGAGGCCCGCAATTGGTGGGTGGCAGTGGGGGTATGCTGGAAACTGGGGCTGCAGGAGGCTGAATCCTTTTTTGAGGAAACTGAGGGGAGCTGTCCTGCTCCTCCTGTCCCATAAAGAGTACTCAAAATGGTACATACCTTGTGGAGCCAGCAGCTCCCACCTTCATTTAACTACTGAGTTTCAGGAACCCAGGGAAAATGGGGCATCATCGGTTAATTACACAGCAGGTTCTAATTGCACAGCGGGAGCCTGGTTTAAATATTTTAATAATCCTATCTCAGTGGCGGGACAGCTTTGTTTTCATTGAGAAATCAGGTGAACTTAGAAGCAGGAGTAGGCCTTTTAGCCTCTCAAACCTATTCCACCATTCAATGATTGGTGTATTTCTCACAAATGCTCCCACTTTATGTTGAGACATTGATGTCCACCCTTGATATAGTGATTATGGTCGGCTTCAATGTACTTAGTCACAGGCTCCAGAGAATCATGAGTGACAGATTCAGAAATTTCAGTCTGGGAAGAGTGGGGGTGTGGATGAGGGGGTTGGAGGGGGTTTGAATGCTCATTGGAGTCACACCTAACGCAAAGGAAGATGGTTGTGGTTGTTGGAGGTCAGTCATCTCAGCTCCAGGACATCACTGCAGGAGTTCCTTAGGTAGTGTCCTAGGCCCAACCATCTTCAGCTGCTTCATCAATGACCTTCCTTCCATCATAAGGTCAGAAGTGGGGATGTTCGCTGATGATTGCACAATGTCCAACACCATTCGCGACTCCTCAGATACTGAAGCAGTCCGTGTAGAGATGCAGCAAGACCTGGACAATATCCAGGCTTGGGCTGATAAGTGGCAAATAACATTCATACCACACAAGTGCCAGGCAATGACCACCTCCAACAAAACAGAATCTAACCATCTCCCCTTGACATTCAATGGCATTGCCAACGCTGAATCCCCCACTATCAACATCCTGGGGGTTACCATTGACCAGAAACTGAACAGGAGTAGCCATATAAATACCATGGCTACAAGAGCAGGTCAGAGGCTAGGAATCCTGCGGTGAGTAATTCACCTCCTGACTCCTCAAAGCCTGTCCACCATCTACAAGGCACAAGTCAGGAGTGTGATGGAATACTCTGCACTTGCCTGGATGGATGCAGCTCCAACAACACTCAAGAAGCTCGACACCATCCAGGACAAAGCAGCCTGCTTGATTGTCACCCTATTCTCAAACATTCACTCCCTCCACCACCAATGCACAGTGGCAGTAGTGTGTACCATCTACAAGATGCACTGCATCAATGCACCAAGGCTCCTCAAACAGCACCTTCCAAACCTGCAACCTCTTCCAACTAGAAGGACAAGGGCAGCAAATGCATGGGAACACCCCCCACCTGCAAGTTCCCCTCCAAGTCACACACCATCCTGATTTGGAACTATATTGCAGTTCCTTCACTGTCACTGGATCAAAATCCTGGAACTCCATTTCGAACAGCACTGTGGGTGTACCTACCCCACATGGACTGCAGTGGTTCACGTAGGCAGCTCACCACCTTCTCAAGGGCAATTAGGGACGGGCAATAAATGCTGGCCTAACTCCATGTACCCACCTTTGCCCCTTATCCCTTAATAACTTTGGTTAACAACAATCTATCAATCTCAGATTTAAAATTAACAACAACTTGTATTCATATAGCGGCTTTAACATAATAAAACGTCCCAAGGCACTTCATAGGAGCATTATAAAACAAAATATGTCACCGAGCCACATGAGGAGACATTACAGAATCACAGAATTGTTACAGTGCAGAAGGAGGCCATTCAGCCCATTGTGTCCATACTGGCTCTCCGAAAGAGCAATTCACTCAGTTCCATTCCCACGCCTTCTCCCTGTAACCCTGCACATTCTTCCTTTTCATATAACACTCTAATTCCCTTTTGAATGCTTCAGTTGAACCTACCTCCACCACACACTCAGGCAGTGCATTCCAGGCCTTAACCACTGTCTGACCCTGGCACTCAGGCATCTGCAGGTATGTCATGCGGGACTTGTAGGTGCGCAACGATCTGTAGTGGTGAGCTCTCCTTGGGGGCTGCTGCTCATAACCGGGGGCCTCTACGTGGGCTGCACCTGCCTACTGATATTGCCTGCGGTGCATATGGATCCTCACGAGAAGTGAATCAATTCATATAGGATGAAATATACCCATCTCCATGTGACAAATAAAGTCGTATCCCTCACTTTCTCGGAGGTTCCTAACAGGGCAGGCATTGTTGTTGACTGTTACATCAGGTGCTTTCATGCATGTGGCGTGGCATGGCATTGTCTGTCTAAGCTCCCACTAAGAGTGGCACAGCATGACCACATTCAGATTGTAACAGCTGCATCGATTGCCTCACCAGCCAGATAACCTTTATACGCCTACCGTTTCTGGCACCCTCCCTACTCGCAGGGTGACTGGAGTGCCATTGCTCCCTCACTCACAAAAACAAAAAAAGCGGAGCGGCCTCCCTTTACAGAGGGAGGGTGTGCACTACCTCCCTTCAATTATGCGAAGCTGTGCCCCCAGTAATCCCATCCCCCCCTCCCACTTCCCTTCAAGTATGCAGGGTAGAGACCCCGATATACCGAGACTTACCTGCACTGTCTCTGATTGCTCCCTCTTCTGTTGTCCCACTGGCTTCTCTCATTCATGAACCGATAGCATGTGACAGCCGCCTGTTCAGCAAAAAATACGGAAGTGAGGAGCAACGAGCAGCGGGATGCAGAACCTAACAAAGTAGCGCTTAGCATATTTAAATTGGGGTGCCACCGCCAAGGGATGAGAGGGCCGCAGTGAGGTCCCGCCGCTGCCAGTAAATTAGGGCTGGCCATACCCGGCGTCGGGGGTCGTGGCGGGCCTCTCCCGCTAGAATATTTCAGGCACCCCACCCCCCTGCCACAACCCCTGATGTCAGAGGACTGGTAAAATTCAGCCCAAACAGTGTGAAGGGCACAGAGGGCACAAAATTCTTGAACTGCATTCAAACGAACTTTTTTAGCCAGTATGTAAGAAGCCCAACAAGAGGGGGCACAATTCTAGATTTAGTCTTACGAAATGAAGTTGGGCAAGTGGACGAAGTAGCAGTGGGTGACCATTTTGGAGATAGTGACCATAATACAGTTAGATTTAGCATTATTATGGAAAATGACAAGGATAGAGCAGGATTATAAGTTCTAAATTGGGGGAAGACAAATTTTACAAAGCTGAAAGGTGATCTGGCGAAAGTGGACTGGATACAGCTACTTGAAGGAAAATCAGTCACAAACCAATGGGAGGCATTCAAAAGCGAGATTCTACAGGCACAGTGTAGGCATGCCCCCACAAAGATAAAGGCTGGTTCTGCCAAATCTAGAGCCCCCTGTTTATTTAGAATCATACAGGGTAAGATAAAGCAGAAAAAGAAAGCTTATGATAGTCACAAAAAACTTAATACTTTAGAAAGCCTAGAAGACTATAGGAAGTGCAGGGGTGAAGTAAAAAAGGAAATCAGGAAAATAAAGAGAGGACATGAAAAAATATTAACAGGTAAAATCAAGCAAAACCCAAAGATATTTTATCAGTACATTAAGAGCAAGAGGATAACTAAGGAAAGGGTAGGCCTATCAGAGATGTACAAGGTAACATGCATGGATACAGAAGTTGTGTGCAGGGTTCTTACTGAGTACTTTGTCTCTGTCTTCACAAAGGAGAGGGATGATGCAGACATTGTCTTACCTTCCAGGAGTGGAGCGGAGAGGACCGGAGCGGACCTGTGGGGAGAATGCCGGGAGCGCAGCCTATAAATCGAGCCCAAGGATCGAGGCCCAGACTCTTACCTTCCGGGAGCGGAGCGGAGAGAAGCTCTTCCAGCGCGTTGGAGTTTTGAAAAAAAAAGGCAAACAGCGACGTCAGAGGAGAGCTGCAAGGTGATTGGTTGGTGAGTAGCAGCTGTTAGAATATCTTTAAAAAAAGGGGAAAGTTGGGTTTTTTTGTTGGAAAACAAAATCTCTGGTGATATGGTGAGTACTACTAAAGTGTTTTTTTTTAAGGACTTTAGATTGAAGTGGGTAAGGGAGTAATAGGTAATTAAGGGAGTAACTAATTAATCTAAGGGTAAGTCATGGCAGGAGAGCTCAGCCCCGTGATATGCTGCTCCTGCGCTATGTGGGAAATCAGGGACGCTTCCAGTGTCCCCGACGACCATGTGTGCAGGAAGTGTATCCAGCTGCAGCTACTGGCTACCCGCATTACGGAGCTGGAGCTGTGGGTGGATTCACTGTGGAGCATCCGCGATGCTGAGGAAGTCGTGGTTAGCACGTTTAGTGAGGTGGTCACACCGCAGGTAATGACTGCACAGGCAGAAAAGGGATGGGTGACCACCAAACGGAGTAGTAGGCGCAGGCAGGTAGTGCAGGAGTCCCCTGTGGCCATCCCCCTCTCAAACAGATACTGTTGGGGGGGATAACCTCCCAGGGGAAAGCAGCAGCAGCCAAGTTCGTGGCACCACGGAGGGCTATGCTGCACAGCAGGGGAGGAAAAGGGTTGGAAGAGCTACAGTGATAGGGGATTCTATCGTAAGGGGTGCAGATAGGCGTTTCTGTGGCCACAAACCACCGGATGGTATGTTGCCTCCCTGGTGCTCGGGTCAAAGATGTCTTAGAGTGGCTGCAGGACATTCTGAAAGGGGAGGGTGAGCAGCCAGAGGTCGTGGTCCATATTGGTACTAACGACATAGGCAGGAAGAGAGATGAGGTCCTGCAAAGTGAATATAGGGAGTTAGGCAGAAGGTTAAGAAGCAGGACCTCTCGGGTTGTAATCTCAGGATTACTTCCTGTGCCACGTGCTAGTGAGGGTAGGAATAGGAGGATTAGGCAAATGAATGCGTGGCTGAAGAGCTGGTGTAGTCGGGAGTGCTTCAGCTACTTGGATCATTGGGTTCTCTTCTGGTGCAGAGGTGACCTGTACAAGAAGGACGGGTTGCATCTAAACTGGAGGGGGACCAATATCCTTGCGGGGAGTTTTGCTTGTACTACTCGGGAGGGTTTAAACTAGTCTTGCAGGGGGGTGGGACACAAAGTAGTCGTCTCTCAGATGAGATAGCTGAGGCAAATGTAGAGGTTAAAGCAAGCAAGTCCAGTAGGCAGGCCGGGCAGGGGCAGGACAGGGAGCGTGGAAGGTCTGGCAGGCTAAACTGCATTTACTTTAATGCAAGAAGCCTTACAGGTAAGGCAGATAAACTCAGAGCATGGATCGGTACATGGGATTGTGATATTATAGCTATTATGGAAACATGGTTGAGGGATGGGCAGGACTGGCAGCTCAATGTTCCAGGGTACTGATCCTTCTGGCGTGACAGAGGTGGAGGTAAGAAAGGAGGGGGAGTTGCACTATTGATTATGGAGAACATCACGGCAGTACTTAGAGAGGATATCCTGGGGGGAATGTCCAGCGAGGCCATATGGGTAGAACTTAGAAATAAGAAAGGGGTGATCACTTTGATGGGATTATACTATAGGCCCCCCAATAGTCAGAGAGAAGTGAAGGAGCATATATGTAGGGAAATCACAGATAGGTGTATGAATTATTGGGTTGTAATAGTAGGTGATTTTAACTTCCCTAATATTGACTGGGACTGCCTTAGTGCTAAGGGATCAGATGGGGAAGAATTTGTTAAGTGTGTCCAGGATAGTTTTCTGAAGCAGTATGTGGATGGCCCTACTAGAGAAGGGGCTACACTCGACCTCCTCTTAGGAAATGAGGATGGGCAGGTGGTTGATGTGTCAATGGGGGAGCACTTTGGGACCAGTGACCATAACTCTATTAGCTTCACGATAGTTATGTAAAAGGATAGGACTGGTCCTCAGGTTGAAGTCCTAAATTGGGGGAAGGCTAATTTCGATGGCATCAGACAGGAACTCTCAAAAGTTGAATGGGAGAAGCTGTTTACAGGTAAAGGGACGTCTGGCAAATGGGAGGCTTTTAAAAGTGAGATAGGAAGAGTTCAGGGCCGGCATGTTCCTGTTAGATGGAAGGGCAAGGCTGGCAAGTTTAGGGAACCTTGGTTGACGAGGGATATTGAGGGTCTGGTCAGGACAAAGAAGGAGGCATATGTCAGGTATAGGCAGCTGGGATCGAGTGAGTCCCTCGAGGAGTATAGGGGATGTAGGACTACACTTAAGAAGGAAATTACGAGGGCGAAAAGGGGCCATGAGAGTTCCCTGGCAGATAAGATAAAGGAGAATCCTAAAAGATTCTATAAATATATTAAGAGTAAAAGGGTAGCTAGGGAGAGAGTAGGTCCCCTTAAGGATCAGTGTGGCAATCTATGTGTGGAGCCACGGGAAATGGGCGAGGTCTTAAATGAATACTTCTCGTCTGTATTGACCATGGAGAAGGTCATGGAAGCTAGTGAGTTCAAGGGAGGGAACACAGATATCCTAGAGCATATCAACATTACAAAGGAGGAGGTGTTGGAGGTATTGAAGCACATTAAGGTGGATAAATCCCCAGGGCCTGACCAGGTGTATCCTAGGATGCTATGGGAAGCAAGGGAGGAGATTGCTGGGGCCCTGGCAGAGATTTTTGTATCATCGTTAGCCCCGGGTGAGGAAACGGAAGACTGGAGGATAGCTAATGTTGTGCCTTTATTTAAGAAGGGCAGCAAGGATAACCCAGGGAATTACAGGCCGGTAAGCCTGACATCAGTGGTGGGAAAGTTATTGGAAGGGATTCTGAGAGACAGGATTTATATGCATCTGGAAAGGCATGGTCTGATTAGGGATAGTCAGCATGGCTTTGTGCGTGGGAAATCATGTCTCACGAATTTGATTGAGTTTTTCAAGGAGGTGACCAAGAGGATTGACGAGGACAGGGCGATGGACGTTGTCTACATGGACTTTAGCAAGGCCTTTGACAAGGTCCCGCATGGTAGGCTGGTCCAGAAGGTTCGAACACATGGGATCCAGGGTGAGCTAGCAAATTGGGTACAAAATTGGCTTGGTGATAGGAGGCAGAGGGTGGTAGTGGAGGGTTGTTTTTCAGATTGGAGGCTGGTGACCAGTGGTGTGCCACAGGGATCGGTGCTGGACTCTCTGTTGTTTGTCATATATATTAATGACTTGGATGTGAATGTAAGGGGCATGATTAGTAACTTTGCAGATGACACCAAAATTGGTGGTACAGTGGACAGTGAAGAAGGTTGTCTAAGGTTACAACAGGATATAGATCAACTGGGAAAGTGGGCAAGGGAGTGGCAAATGGAATTTAATGCAGACAAGTGTGAAGTGATACAGGGCAGGACATATACAGTGAATGGCAGGGCCCTGGGGAATGTTGTTGAGCAGAGATACCTTGGGGTGCAAGTACATAGTTCCCTGAAAGTGGCAACACAGGTAGACAGGGTGGTGAAGAAGGCATATGGCATGCTTGCCTTCATCAGCCGAGGCATTGAGTACAAGAGTTGGGACGTCATGTTACAGTTGTACGTAACGTTGGTTAGGCCGCATTTGGAGTACTGTGTGCAGTTCTGGTTGCCGCACTGCAGGAAAGATGTGATTAAGCTAGAGAGGGTGCAGAAAAGATTCACAAGGATGATGCCTGGTTTGGAGGGCTTGAGTTATAAAGAGAGATTGGATAGGCTGGATCTGTTTTCCCTGGAGTGAAGGAGGCTGAGAGGGGACATGATAGAGATATATAAAATTATGAGAGGCATAGATAGGGTAGATAGCCAGAGTCTGTTTCCCATGGTAGGGGTGACTAAAACTAGAGGGCACAGATTTAAGGTGAGAGGGAGGAGCGTTAAAGGGGATCAAAGGGGTGAATTTTTCACACAAAGAATAGTGGGTATCTGGAATGAGCTGCCTGAGGAGGTGGTGGAGGCAGGAACAGTAGCAACATTTAAGAGGCATCTGGACAGGTACTTGAATGAGCAAGGCATAGAGGGATATGGAATTAACGCAGGCAGGCGGGATTAGTATAGATAGACATTATGGTTGGCATGGACACGGTGGGCCGAAGGGCCTGTTTCTATGCTGTACGACTCTGTGACTCTGATTGTAGTTAAAGAGGAGGAGTTTGAAATATTCGATACAATAAGCATAATGAGAGAAGATGTACTAAAGGGTCTGACATCCTTGCAAGTGGATAAGTCACCAGGGCGGGATGGATTGTATCCCAGGGCGGGATGGATTGTATCCCAGACTGTTAAAGGAAGCCAGGGAGGAAATAACGGATGCTTTGAGGATCATCTTCAAATCCTCACTAGATACAGGCAAGAAACCAGAGAATTGGAGGTCTGCAAATGTTGTACCATTGTTTAAAAAGGGTGTGAGGGATAGGCCAAATAATTATAGGCCGATCAGTCTGACCTCAGTGCTGGGAAAATTATTGGAATCAATTCTGAGTGACAGGATAAACTGTCACTTAGAAAGGCACAATTAATCAGGGATAGTCAGCATGGATTTGTTATGGGAAGGTCGTGTCTTACTAACTTGTTTGAATTTTTTGAGGAAGTAACAAGGAGGATTGATGAGGGTAGTGCAGTGGATGTTGTCTACATGGATTTTAGTAAGGCATTTGACAAGGTCCCACATGGCAGAATGGTCAGTAAAGTAAAAGCCCATGGGATACAGGGGAATGTGGCGAGTTGAATCCAAAATTGGCTCAGTGACTGGAAGCAAAGGGTAATGGTCGACAGATGTTTTTGCGAATGGAAGGTGGTTTCCAGTGACGTTCCACAGGGTAGAGGCCTGCTCCGTTCACTACAGTATTATTAGAACAAAGTCCCTACTATAAGTGAGGTGTGACGGAAACCACACCTGCCAAAATGAAACATATTAATTTAGTCATATGGAACATTATTATTCGAACAGTTACTGGACATTGAAATAATTTGTTTAAAAAAGACCACAGAACCCGACCCAAACCCAACCTGACCTGAGACCCTCCGATTTAGCCCCGGGCCCGACCTGACCCGAACCCGCCCCAACTCAACCCGAGCCCGACCCCGATCCGACCATCCGTTTACTTACCTTCGTGACACCAAACCTGCAAGAAGCTGCAGCACATGCATGATGATGCCATAGTGACGTCACTCACTCACTGCGCGGTTTCGTCCCGGACTCCCAGCTCAGGTATGTTTTTTAATTTCAATACTTACCAGCAGAGCACATACTATGTGTGTCTGACCCGACCTGACCCAACCTGAACTGACTCGATCCGGACTCAGCCCGACCCGATCCGAGCCCGAAAACCAGACCCTGAAGATGGGCCCGACCTGCCCTGAATGCGACACATGTCGTCGGGTCCCATCAGGTTCAGGTCAGGTAGCAGGCCTCTACCACAGGGCTCAGTGTTGAGTCTCTTGCTGTTTCTGGTGTCTATAAATGATTTGGACTTAAATGTGGGAGGCACGATTGGGAAATTTGCTATGACACAAAAATTGACCATGTAGTTATAGTGAAGAGGATAGCAGTAGACTCCAGAATTATATCAATGGTTTGGTTTAGTGGGCGGAAAAGTGGCAAATGGAATTCAATCCAGAGAAGTGTGAGGTTATGCATTTGGGCAGGGAAAGCAAAGCAAGGGAATACACAATAAGTGGGAGGGAGGATATTGAGAGGGGTAGAGGAAGTGAGAGACCTTGGAGTGCATGCCACAGGTCCCTGAAGGTGGCAAGACAGGTAAATAAAGTGGTGAAGGCATAGGGAATATTTTCCTTTATTGGCTGAGGTTTGGAATACAAAAGCAGGGATGTAAGCCTGGAACTGTATAAAACGTAGGTTAGGCCACAGCTGGAGTATTGCGTACAGTTCTGGTCACCACATTACAGAAAGGACATAATTGCTCTGGAGAGAATACAGAGGAGATTTACAAGAATGTTGCCAGGGCTTGAAAATTGCAGCGATGAGGAAAGATTGGATAGGCTAGGGTTTACTTCAGAGCAGAGGAGGCTGAGGGGTGACTTAATTGAAGTGTACAAGATTGTGAGAGGCCTAGATAGAGTAGACAGGAAGGACCCGTTTTCCCTAGCAGGGAGGTCAATTACCAGGAGGCACAAATTTAAGGTGATTGGTAGAAGGATTAGAAAGGACACGAGGAAAAGCTTTGTCACCCAGAGGGTGCTGCATGTCTGGAATTCACTGCCCAGATCGGTGGTGGAGACAGAAACTCTCAACTCATTAAAAAAGTACCTGGACCTACAAGTGAAGTGCTGTAACCTGCAAGGCTACAGACCAGGTACAGGAAGGTGGGATTAGATTGGGCAGCTAGTTTATTTCAGCCGGTGCAGACGCAATGAACTGAATGGCCTCTTTCTGTGCTGTAACTTTTCTATGGTTCTTTGCTTGTGTATTAGAAACAAAGTACTGCCTGACTGGAAAGGGGAACTACAGTTACTGGTAACAGACCATTGAAAATGCACTGCAGTGACTCAGGAAAAGATCATTTTAAGGTGCTAAGCAGAGATAAAATGCTTCCTTAATAAGTTGGAAAAAATTGAAAAACACACAAGGATTGTCAAAGGCTCAGGGATACTGAGGCAAAGTTAACAAAGTAGAAACCAATGCTCAAAAATACATTTAATAACTACTGTAATTCATTGTCTTAAAAGTATAGGTCATATAAAAGATTAATATCCTTATTAAATATTAATGTTTATTTCTAAACAATTCTTAACCATGGGTGCTTCTAGGATAATGTAAAGATATAACTGTGTTCATATACGAATTGGAATTTTATTTGATCGTTTTTGTTCCCCTGCTAATATAATAATTTGAACTGTAAATATAACACTTTGAGTCACCTTTATGTGCTGCTTAAGATAGCTGATAAGCTACTTATCAATTACAAGCCTATAATAATGCTAATGTTTACTTGAAGTGCGACTCTAGTTTATTTGTTATCAAATCATATTATACTTAATACCATACCAACATGCAAAACATTTAACAATAAAGGAATATGTAAGAATATACATGATTATGGTTTTGATTATAAGTGTAGAAAAACAATCAGTGAATGCTGTCCAAAAGCATGTTTTATATGCCACAGAATTTAACAACAAAAGTTAGAGAAATCTAGTAATTAGTCTTGCTGAATATTTCTTTGTAAAGCTTCTTATAAAATAAAATCCCAATAAAATATCCATTATACCCACTGTTACGACCCGGTGAGGAAGGGGTCTAGGGCTCCCCTCTCAGCCTTTTTCCTGGTTTGGCCGTAACAGGGCTTAACTTTTAAAACACAGTGTTTTTAGCTTCCCCTCAATGGATCCTCGCTCACTGCTCTCTAATTGTAATTGCAAAGATATCAACCAGACAGGTTTTCTCAGATTTAACCAAGAAAGGTGTAAGTTTATTAACCTTAAAACGCTAACTCAGTTAAAACTACTAAAAATACGCAACGCGACCACACTAGCATGCATGCATGATAAACACACATGCAAATAGAGATAGAGGACGAGAAAGAATTAAAGGGAAAAGGTTTGAAGTAATAGATGGAGTTCAGTTACTGGTTTTGGGTTGGATGTAAAGTCTTTGATTGAAGTTAAGTCTTGCAGTTCTCATTGGGGCCCAGTACTCCCGTTGTCTCTCCATGCCACTGTCTTTTAGAATGCAAATATGCAGCCATGTTTTCAGCCACTTTTCTGTGGTCTTTTTTAAACAAGTTATTTCAATGTCCAGTAACCATTCAAATAATCGTGTTCCATATGACTAAATTAATATGTTTCATTTTGGCAGGTGTGGTTTCCGTCACACCTGAACTGTATGGAACACAATCTAGTTTACTATAGTTAAGAACAATATTAATATCAGTACTGGCAAAACCTAATCGATTATTTATTTGCAGAATGCAAAATTTAATTGTTGCCATTCTATCATGTGAACCTGCAGGGCCTCATGAATATAACTTTTGGCGATGGAGGATTTTCCTCTAACTTTAAATGGTTGATATGATTGTAACTATGACTATCTACACAATCCTTGGTGTATTAAACCAGCAGGGTAATCGAGAGTTTGCTGGCGGTTTAGAGTCTGTAGCTCTCATATGTTTGTCTGTGGAGTAGTAAATCCATCCAGTTGTTTCTTCCTTACACTGAACCAAGCTTACATCACAGAGCCAATCTTTTAAGGTAATAGATTAATAGACTTCATTTACATTGCAATTTCCTGGTAACTTATTATTAAAAAAACAATAATTTGTCACTTTTCATGAAATATTTCTAAATACCTTAAATGTATTGTTGTAGCGTTCAAAAATAATTTTGCTTTACTGAGAAGGGTAATCCAAAATTATCTGTAGTGAAGCGACTGTTTAAACTGTACAAATAACACATGGTGGGCCAATCCAATTGGGGAGCATGCAATTCCTGCGGAGGAAGAAGGCTCATACCATAATTTTCTTTTATTCACTTATGGGATGTGGGCATCACTGGCTAGGCCAACATTTATTGCCCATCCCTAATTGCCCTTGAGAAGGTGGTGATGAGCTGCCTTCTTGAACCGTTACAGTCCTTGGGTGTAGGTACACCCACAGTGCTGTTAGGAAGGGAGTTTCAGGATTTTGACCCAGCGACAGTGAAGGAACGGCGATATAGTTCCAAGTCAGGATGGTATGCAGCTTGGAGGGGAACTTGCAGGTGGTGGTGTTCCCATGCATCTGCTGCCCTTGTTCTTCTAGCTGGTAGAGGTCGCAGGTTTGGAAGGTGCTGTCAAAGGAATGATAAATGAGTGGCTAATGTGGACAACATTCAGGCACAGTATGGTGCTAGGAGCCAAAGAATAAAGCAGGCAGGAGAACACATCGCTCCCAGGGGAAATCCAGGAAAAGATGTCTGACCTCAGAAAAGTGGTACCGTGAGCAATGAATATGTCCAAGAATAACATAAGCTGCAATATAGAAAGGTAGGCTATGTATATATAAGAAATGTCAGAAATGTTTACTTAAGTACACAACCCAAATTAATCTAATAACCTCTGGAATCACAACACAAAATGAAGTAATGAATGTAGCTGAGAATTCTGGAGCAGGCCAAAAATGGAAAACATACGAGCACATGAATTAGGAGCAGGAGTAGGCCACTTGACCCCTACAGCCTGCTCCGCCATTCAATGTGGTCATGGCTGAACTGATTACTTCACATTTCCACCTACCCCCGATAACCTTCCACCCCCTTGCTTATCAAGAAAACATGGGCAGCTTTAGGTTAGAAAGATTGAAGATTAACTGTAATTGTTCACAGAAATATTGGACAATGCCAATGCTCTCAGTCAATTCTCAAGGAATCTGTAGGAAAGTACTTTACATTCATGGACACTATATATAATGCAATAAAACTGTGCAGTGGCCAAAAGTAAATATACAGTCCAAGATGTCGTCTCATTCAGTAAACATTGATTTTCTCCTTTGAGAAGCAGGTTGCTTAAAACATAGAGGACCAAGGATAGCAGGGTACATCAGGTCGGTGAAACTGGTCACCTCATTGAGGAGGTCCTGTTGAAAATCAGAGGGTGGGAAGCCAAACAAAGCATGTGAAAGCTGGAGAAGAATATGGTCCTGCTTTAAATGATTAGAACTACCTAATTTTACAAATGTGCCTCAGCTCGTGTAAATCAGTGACTGTGGTGCTCTGCAAAGTGTGACATTTATAGTCTATACAGCAACAACATGTCTAACCATGCACATGTATTTGTCAGGTTGCTTTTCCTTACTTTTCATCTGGAGTCATCCGAGTCTCCTGCTGTAACTCTGGCAGGAAATCTGAGGAACATCCAGAGAAACAGGGTAAATGCCCATTTTCAGCTATTTGCACCTATTCTCCCAAGGGTTCCAGTGATTTCCTGACACGGAAATTGGAGACCATGAAATTTAATATATAGGCTTCTCACAATTTCAGAAGCAGCGCATCAATTAACAATTTTGTGGTGAATTCCCACAGCTAATCGACTGCAACTTTGGCATTTACACCATTTCTCCAGCGTTACTGCAGCTCTTCCATCAATGCAGTACAGAAAAATGAGAGAATCCCCTGTTGAAATTCACTGCAAAGTACCAAGTGTCACCATTACCTGAAGCAAGCATCTGGGCCACATGTGCCACTCTGGAAGGATATAATCATTCACAAGAATCACAGAATAAATCATTTATCACAGGCATAGAAGTGGTAGGGGCGGGGCCAACAAAGGCCTTAGCCATTCCATCACCATGGTCCCTGTTGACTCACTGCATGATTGTGACCACACAGGGCCAGCTATGAAAGAGAGGATACTTTGTGAACACAAAGGTTTGCACCAAGTACTTACCACATTCTAGACAATGCTGCAAACTAAACTTTTAAACGTTGCTACTCAGTTGGCCAGCTTGATGCAACAAGGGCTCTTTGCTCTGTAGCCTACCATTGAACAGTGTGTTAGGAAAGATTGCAGGCACAGTTAAGTATCTCTCGAGAGTGCCCTACCACATCCAGTAGAGAATGGTGGCAGATAATTAGGCAACTAACAGGGTGAAAAGGCTCCATGATCATCCCCATTCCTAACCTTGGTGGAGCTGCAGTATATGAGTATGAAAGAGATGCTGTCAATACATGGAGATCGTCAGTCCAATAATGACTGTTTGCACTGACTTCAAAACACATTTGGGACATCAATCAGGGAGGGCATTCACACATCTTGTGCCAATGCAGTGTTTTGTGTTCTCCCTGAGCTGCAGCTGTTGAGAGGAATCATCCTTGCACTGAAATAAGATGGGTAATGCTCAAGGTGCCACGAGTTCCTTGCCAGCACCTACACAAGTGACATTAGAATCTCCCCAAAGCAAGCAACCAAAATTAGAGGCTGTTTGAGCCACATGGGCAGACCCCTCAAGTCCTATAACATGTGGCGGTCAAGGACCCATGAAGTCTCAATCAAGGTCTTCAGCAGACACCTCAGCAAACCTTTGCAACTACTTTTTCACTTAGGAGGTCTGCCGCATAAAGAACAAGTTGCACTAGTACATGTAGAACCAGTGAAAACAACACATTGTGTTAAACACACACTACACATTCACAAATACAACCACCACATTTTACAGTGGGCACGTTCAGGTGAAGGCCATTTGCCTACTATACATAATGGCCAGTATAACATGGTAAAATTATAGGTTCCATTTCACTCACTCTCCCGGTATTTCACCTTTGAATTTAACTGTCTTGCTACCTAGCTGAAATCTCCACTTTCAAAATGGATGTAGGTTAAGATGTTGTGGGTCACCTTGGTCTGTTACTCAGATGTCAAATCCAAGGTGAAATGGAGAGCTGAGGCAGAGCAGGAGTGAGCATTCAGGTGAATAAATGCCAGATGAATACCATCCATTGATTTACCCAAGTAAGTCAGTGTTGAAAATACCGTCAGTTAGTGTTGTGGCTAACTCAATCATTTGTACATTCATTTTTAATTGGTGCTTAACATAACATTACTGAATGGCACAAAATCTGAAACAAGAAGTATCAGCTAGAATATTGAATTCAATGTCAAATTAGGTACAGAAAACAAAATAGAGGAGAAAAATTGGATTAAGAGAGAGATTTTAAAAAGGCAGAAGGAAAAAGCTTATAAAAATTATGAATTAAAAAAAAAATTTCCAACAATAATTAAAATCTGAACGAATGAAACTTCACACTTGTAAAGATTAATTTTCAGTTCCAGCAAGGTTGTTTGGCAATAATTAAGACTTAATATGCTTCACAAACCACTGACCACCTCCAGGCGCTTACCCGTTGTCTCTCGAGACAAGGAGGCCAAAGAAGAAGAGAAGACACAATTAAAAGGGTACTGATGTTGGAATGGACAAACCTTAACATTTTATGATGAGTTTAGTTTGTATCTATTAGTTAAGTACAGGAACTTCACGCCATTCGATGTATTTGATTGGAGAGTCAGATGGTGAGATACGGCTGTTAGCCTCACTGTTATTTCTACTGCAAAATGCAGACCAATCTCACCCAATTTACACTATCGCACAAAGTCATGGTCTACCCCTGTGTGTGCAACAACTCGATCACACAAATGAATTATAAGAAACAGCCAAGCACAACACATAGGCATCGATCTATATTACAAAATTATTAACATGATTAAACATGCTTTATTCCAAACTGTCAATATGCTGTTTTGAGCATTATTATAAAGTAAACACTTTCCATTGCAATTATTTTCAATCATACCCTGAATGACCTGGTCTTTAGCTTGTGTTATTAATTACCTATCTTAAAGATTGTTCATAAAGACAGGAAAAATAAACTTCAGTACTGTTGTTAATGTCAGGTTGTGATATTATATAGGTAGATTGATGCGAAAGTAAGTGCAGAACATGTTGATCTTAGCTAAACACAAATTGTGTACAGCATGTTACTGTAAATGTAATTCATCACTTTATTTAAACACTAAAAGTCATATTATCCACATTTTTGTGACTTAACACATGATCAGGTCGAATTAACCTTTTATTCAGTTTCTAGCAATTTTTTTTATTTTTTCATGGGATGTGAGTGTCACTGGCAAGGCCAGTTGACCATACCGAATTGTCCTCGAGAAGATGGTAGTGAGCCATCATCTTGAACCGCTGCAGTCCATCTAGTGTAAGTACACCACTGTGCTGTTAGGAAGGGAGTTTCAGGATTTTGACTCAGCGACAGTGAAGGAACGGCGATATAGTTCCAAGTCAGGATGGTGTGTGGCTTGGAGGAGAACTTGCAGGTGAAGGTGTTTCCATGCATCTGCTGCCCTTGTTCTTCTATGTGGTAGAGGTCGTGGGTTTGGAAGGTACTGTCAAGGGAGCCTTGGTGAGTTGCTGCAACGCATCTTATAGATGGTACACACTGCTGCCACTGTGCATTGGTGGTGGAGGGAGTGAATGTTGAAGGTAGTAGATGGGGTGCCAATCAAGCGGGCTGCTTTGTCCTGGATGGGGTATTTCTTCCACTCTACAAATAAACACTAAAACCAGCAAGTGTATTTAACTTGCCTTTATTTTCCCAGCAAATTCCAAGCAGCTTTTCCAAATCTATAAAATCAATACCCAAGTATTTCATAAATTGTTCAAATACTTGAAAATATACTTCCAAATTACAAGAATGTTTTCTTATGTGTTAACATCTTGTTTGCTGTAGGTAGTAGGTGGACCCCAGAGTTTTTTGATTAGTTATATCACTGTTGTTTCTCCCACTACTCATAAGAGTATGTGAATTATGTTGTAATTGTTGACTGAAAACAGTGTTCATAGTAGGCAGGTCTCCAGAACAGTAAACAAGTTAATCTTACCATGAGCTTTGCCCACATGAAAAGAAGGGCTGGTACTGCATTATTAATGCTATATTTAAACAGGTGTTAATGGCTTCGGTAACTGTCAGTAAACTGTGCAAAGTGTATTTAAATGTTTAAATCAATGCATTTTATTTTTTAATGCCAGATTTCTTGGAACTGCTTCAATGTTTGGAGATTATTCACACAAGTTATCAGCAGGGATTGTTTGTTATGCTATTTTATTTGTTATTTGATAACTTATGAACCTGTAGAGTCAATTTTCAACTGTTTTCCTGAGCTTAAAACTGACAATGAAAATCCTCAATGGATATGAAACTCAGCAGCTTCTATAATTGGCGGCTGATCGGCAACAGCAGTTTTACACCTGGGCTGCAAGTTAAAAATCTACCCCTGCGTCTTTTCAAGTACAACGGAAACTGAGATCTAAGTTTTCTTTTTCTCTAGTGTGTTTCCAAAGTGCCTTTTCTACTTTCTAGAATGCAGAGTCTGTTCAAGCCGTCACTATCAAATAAATGAAAATACACAATGAGCTTTAAGGATTTATATTAATATTATAAATTTGAAGATTCATTGGAAATAGATACTAGAAAGAAAAAAGAAAGACAGCACATTTTACACATAGCAGGATTCCACAAACAGCAATGAGATGAATCACCAAATAATTGGGATGAAATTGGCCTTCGGCAATAGCACAAAATTACTCATATAATAGCTGTTTCATTTGTTGTGATTAGTAAAGGAGAAAAACATATACATCCTTTTCCTACATTTCTTATCTAGCTTGTTTTTCATAGAAATGTTTGGGTTTTTTTTGGCTTTTAAGATAGTTTCTCCATTTCCCATTTCTTGTTTTCTCCATGCATCATCTCTGATTGAATATTTTTTAATTTATTCTCAGAATATGGGTTTCATTAGTAAGGCCAGAATTTATTGTCTATCCCTAGTTGCCCTTGAGAAGGTGGTAGTGGGTCTTCTTCTTGATCCACTGTAGACTGTGGAAATGTACTTCCACAATGCTGTTAGGTAGGGAGTTACAGAACTTTGACCCAGTGGCAATGAAGGAATGCTGATATATGTCAAATTTAGGAGCGTTTGAGACTTGGAGGGGAACTTGGAGATGATGGTGTTCCCATGCAATTCATATGATATTTAAAGAACATGTGCATGAATTACAACAATTATTCATTCCTGTCTGTCGCAAAAATAAAACCGGAAAGGTGGCTCAAACATGGCTTACAGAAGAAATTAGAGATAGTATTATATCCAAAGAGGACACATATAAAATTGCCAGAAAAAGCAGCAAGTCTGAGGATTGGGAGCAGTTTAGAATTCAGCAAAAGAGGGGGAAAATAGAGTATGAGAGTAAACTTGCGGGGAACATAAAAACTGATGGTAAAAACTTCTATAAATATGTGAAGAGAAAAAAGATTAGTGAAGACAAATGTAGGTCCCTTACAGTCAGAAACGGGGGAAATTCTCATGGGGAACAAAGAAATGGCAGAACAATTAAACACATACTTTGGTTCTGTCTTCACCAAGGAGGACATAAATAACCTTCCAGAAATGTTAGGGAACCAAGGGTCTAATGAGAGGGAGGAACTGAAGGAAATCAGTATTAGTTAAAAAAATAGTGCTAGGGAAATTAATGGGTTAAAGGCTGACAAATCCCCAGGGCCTGATAATCTACATCCCAGAGTACTAAAGGAAGTGGCCCTGGAAATAGTGGATGCATTGGTGGTCATCTTCCAAAATTCTATAGACTCTGGAGCAGTTCCTATAGATTGGAGGGTGGCAAATGTAACCCCACTATTTAAAAAAGGAGGGAGAGAAAAAACAGGGAACTACAGACCAGTCAGCCTTACATCAGTAGTGGGGAAAATGCTAGAGTCTATTATAAAGGATGTGATAGCAGAACACCTGGAAAGCATGAATGGGATTGAGCAAAGTCAGCATGGGTTTACAAAAGGGAAATCATGCTTAGTAAATCTACTGGAGTTTTTTGAAGATGTAATTAGTAGAATAAATAAGGGAGAATCAGTGGATGTGGTGTATTTGGATTTTCAGAAAGCTTTTGATAAGGTCCCACATAAGAGGTTAGTGTGCAAAATTAAAGCTCATGGGATTAGGGGTAATAAACTGGCATGGATTGAGAATTGGTTGACAGACAGGAAACAGAGAGTAGGAATAAACGGGTCTTTTTCCGGGTGACAGGCAGTGACTAGTGGGGTACCGCAGGGAACAGTGCTTGGGCCCCAGCTAGTCACAATATATATTAATGACTTGGGTGAGGGAATTAAATGTAACATTTCCAAGTTTGCAGATGACACAAAGCTGGGAGGGGGGAGGGGGAAGTGAGCTGTGAGGAGGATGTAAAGAGGCTCCAATGTGATTTGGACAAGTTGGGTGAGTGGGAAAATGCATGACAGATGCAGTATAATGTGGATAAATATGAGGGTATCCACTTTGATTGTAAAAACAGAAAGGCAGATTATTATCTGAATGGTGATAGATTGGGAAAGGGGGAGGTGCAACGAGACCTGGGTGTCCTTGTACACCAGTCGCTGAAAGCAAACATTCAGGTGCAGTAAGCAATTAGGAAGGTGAATGGCATTTTGGCCTTCATTACAAGTGGATTTGAGTACAGGAGCAAGGATGTCTTGCTGCAGTTATACAGGGCCTTGGTGAGACAACATCTGGAGTATTGTGTGCAGTTTTGGTCTCCTTATCTGAGGAAGGATGTTCTTGCCTTGGAGGGAGTGCAAAGAAGATTTACTAGGCTGATTCCTGGGATGGCAGGATTGACATATGAGGAGAGAGTGGGTCGACAAGGCCTATATTCACTAGAGTTTAGAAGAATGAGAGGGGATCTCATAGAAACCTATAAAATTCTAACAGGACTAGACAGGCTAGATGCAGGGAGGATGTTCCCGATGGCCGGGGAGTCCAGAACCAGCGGTTACAGTCTCAGGATACGGGGTATGCCATTTAGAACCGAGATGAGGAGAAATTTCTTCACTCAGAGAGTGGTGAACCTGTGAAATTCTCTACCGCAGAAGGCAGTGGAGGCTAAGTCATTAAATATATTCAAGAAGGAGATAGATATATCTCTTAATACCAAAGGGATCATGGAATATGGGGAGAAAGCGGGAACAGGGTACGAATTAGACGATCAGCCATGATGTTTTTTGAATGGAGGAGCAGGCCCGAAGGCCTACTCCTGCCCCTATTTTCTATGTTTCTAAGTTTCTAATTCCTGACCTTGTCCACCTACATGGTGGAATTCACAGGTTTGGGAGGTGCTGTCGATGACACCTTGATGATTTACTGCAGTGCATCCTTTAGATAGTATACACTGCAGCCACAGTGCACCAGTTGTGGAAGGGGGTGCCAATCAAGCAAACAACTTTGTTCCAAAATCTACTTTGTCATAAATACATGAGAATTTCAATGGCAATTTTTAATGTAGTTTTCTTTTCTTTGCTGTCTTCTTTATATCAGTGCTGATTTTTAATCATTAATCTGCTGCTGGGATTTCCAAAAAATTTCCATCCAAAGCAGGTTTACCTGAAAATAATGTGTCTCTAGTGGTGGGATCGTACAGTGCTTCAAAAGCAGATGGACCTGCTGCTGCAAAACAGTAAGAAAGAGAAGAAAACTAAGAATGAAATAGGAAATGGAGAGAGAAATATCACTGAGAGAGCACCAAAGAGGAAAAATAAAATAAACAGAAATGCAACAGAAATGGAAAGACACTTGCTGAACAGAATATTAAAAATGATAAAATGGAAAGAAAAATTTGTTAAAATATTATGGCCTGGAGTTTCCATTCAATTACGCTTTTTTTTGGCACAATTCCCCCGATAACAGCGTAACTGGTGCAAAAGATCATGGAATTTTAAGCACAAACTGCATTCAGTGCAACTCGAATTTCTGCGATCTCATGCCCTAATTTTAAAAATATTGTGCAAGAAGTAGACCCTGTGCATAGCACTGGGGGAGGCGATGGCAAAGTGGTAATGTTGCTAGTCTAGAGACGTAGGGTATTTTTCTGGGGGGTATGGGTTCAAATCCCATCATGCCAGAAGGTGGAATTTCAGTTCAATTAATAACAATCTGAAATTAAAAGGTAATCTAATGATGTCTGTGAAATGATCGTCACAAAAATCCATTTGGTTCACTAATGCCCTTTAGGGAAGGCTGTCTGACTGACATGTGACCCTCAGACCCACAGCACTGTGGTTGACTCTTAAATGGCCAAGCAAGCCACTCAGTTGTATCAAACTGCTACAAAGTCAAGAAGGAATGAAGCCAGGCATAAACCTAGACACTGGAAACACCAACAGCAAACCCAACCCTGCAAAGTCCTGTTTACTAACATCTGGGAGCTTGTGCCAAAGTTGGGAGAGCTGTCATGCAACAACCTGACGTAGTCATACTCATAGAGTCATACATTATAATGTCCTAGACACCACCATCACTATCTTTGGGTATGGCCTGAGCCACCAGAGGTGGAAACACATGGTATACAGTCAGGAGGGAGTTGCCCTGGGAGTCTTGAACATCGACTCCGGCCCCATAAAATCTCATGACATCAGATCAAATGTGGATAAGGAAACCTCCTGCTGATGAAACAGTACTCCTCCATGTTGAACACCACTTACAGGAAGCACTGAGGGTAGGTGGGGGACTTCAATGTCCATCACTAAGAGTGGCTCAGTAGCACCATAGCTGCCAGGTGGTGAAAGAACAAACAAGAGGGAAAAATATACTTGACCTTGTCCTCACCAATATACCTGGTATAGATGCATCTATCCGTGACAGTATTGGTAGGAGTGACCACCGCACAGTCCTTGTGGAGACAAAGTCCTGTCTTCACATTAAGGATACCCTCCATCATGTTGTGTGGCACTACCACCGTGCTAAATGGCATAGATTTCAAACTGATCTAGCAACACAAAACTGGGCATCCATGAGGCGCTGTGGGGCAGAATTGTACTCAACCGCAATCTGTAACCTCATGGCCTGGCATATCCCCCACTCTACCATTACTATCAAGCTAGGGATCAACCCTGGTTCAATGAAGAGTGCAGGAGGGCATGCCAGGATTAGCACCAGGCATACCTAAAAATGAGGTGTCCACCTGGTGAAGCTACAACCCAGGACTACTTGCATGCCAAACTGCATAAGCAGCATGCAATAGACAGAGCTAAGCGATCCCATAACCAATGGATCAGGTCTAAGCTCTGCAGTCCTGTCACATCCAGTCGTGAATGGTGGTGGACAATTAAACAACTAACTGGAGGAGGTGGCTCCACAATTATCCCCATCCTCAATGATGGAGGAGCCCAGCACATCAGTGCGAAAGATAAGGCAGAAACATTTGCAACAATCTTCAGCCAGAAGTGCCAAGTTGATGATCCATCTCGGCCCCCTTCTGAAGTCCCCAGCATCACAAATGCCAGTCTTCAGCCAATTCGATTCACTCCGCGTGAAATCAAGAAACGACTGAAGGCACTGGATACTACAAAGGCTATGGGTCCTGACAATATTCCGGCAATAATACTGAAGACCTGTGCTCCAGAACTTGCAGCTATAACACTGGCATCTACCTAGCAATGTGGAAAATTACCCAGGTATTTCCTGTGCACAAAAAGCAGGACAAACCCAACCCGGCCAATTACTGCCCCATCAGTCTACTCTCGATCATTAGCAAAGTGATGGAAGGCATTGTCGACAGTGCTATCAAGTGGTACTTGCTGAGCAATAACCTGCTCAGTGACACTCAATTTGGGTTCCACCAGGGCCACTCAGCTCCTGACCTCATTACAGCCTTGATTCAAACATGGCCAAAAGAGCTGAGCTCGAGGGGTGAGGTGAGAGTGACTGCCCTTGACATCAAGGCAGCATTTGACTGAGTATGGCATCAAGGAGCCCAAGCAAAACTGGAGTCAATGGAAATCAGGGGGAAAACTGTCAACTGGTTGGAGTCATACAAAAACGCAAAGGAAAATGGTTGTGGTTGTTGGAGGTCAATCATCTCAGCTCCAGGACATCAATGCAGGAGTTCTTCAGGGTAGTGTCAGGGTAGGCGGCACAGTGGCGCAATGGTTAGCACTGCAGCCTCACAACTCCAGCGACCCGGGTTCAATTCTGGGTACTGCCTGTGTGGAGTTTGCAAGTTCTCCCTGTGTCTGCGTGGGTTTCCTCCGGGTGCTCCGGTTTCCTCCCACAGCCAAAAGACTTGCAGGTTGATAGGTAAATTGGCCATTATAAATTGCCCCTAGTATAGGTAAGTGGTAGGGAATATAGGGACAGGTGAGGATGTGGTAGGAATATGGGATTAGTGTAGGATCAGTATAAATGGGTGTTTAATGGTCGGCACAGACTCGGTGGGCCGAAGGGCCTGTTTCAGTGCTGTATATCTGAATCTGAATCTGAATCTAGTGTCCTAGGCCCAACCATCTTCAGCTACTTCATCCAAGACCTTCCTTCAAACTTAAGGTCAAAAGTGGGGATGTTCGCTGATGATTGCACAATGTTCAGCATCATTCGCGACTCTGAAGCTGTCAGTGTAGAAATATCCAGGCTTGGGCTGATAAGTGGCAAGTAACATTCACACCACACAAGTGCCAGGCAATGACTAGAGAGAATCTAACCATCTCCCCTTGATATTCAATGACATTACCATCACTGAATCCCACACTATCAACATCCTGGGGTTACCATTGACTACAAACTGAACTGAAGTAGCCACATAAATACTGTCGCTACAAGAGCAGGTCAGAGGCTGGGAAATCTGTGGCGTGTAATTCACCTCCTGACTCCCCAAAGCCTGTCCACCATCTACAAGGCACAAGTCAGGAGTGTGATGGAATACTCTCCACTTGCCTGGATGGGTGCAGCTCCAAAAACACTCAAGAAGCTCAACACCATTCAGGACAAAGCAGCCCACTTGACTGGCACCCCATCTACAAACATTCACTCCCTCCACCACCGACGCACAGTGGCAGCAGTGTGTACCATCTACAAGATGCATTGCTGCAACTCACAAAGGCTCCTTAAACAGCACCTTCCAAACCAGCGACCTCTACCACCTAGAAGGACAAGGGCAGCAAATACATGGGAACACCACCGCCTGCAAGTCACACAACATCCTGACTTGGAACTATATCACCATTCCTTCACTGTCGCTGAGTCAAAATCCTGGTACCCCCTTCCTAACAGCACTGTGGGTGTACCTACCCCACATGGACTGCTGTGGTTCAAGAAAGCAGTTCACCACCATCTTCTCAAGGGAAATTATGGATGGACAATAAATGCTGGCCTAGCTGGTGACACCCATATCCCAGGGGCGAATCATAAAAAACAACACTGGCCACACCCCAAGGTTGACTTAATCACTATTGGGAGTTTCCACCAGTCGCACTAATTTGCAGGTCTTCGAGGAGGCTCCAAAAATTAAGCTGGATCCTTTGGGCAAAAGGATACCAATAGGTATGTTTTGAAAGGTTTTGAATTTTAAAAAATACTAAGGAACTGACTACCGTGCCCCAACCTAACTAGAAAAAAGTTTTGTGTATTTCTTAAAAGACATTTTCAGTAATTTAAAATTGAGTTACTCACAATTGACAATTGAATTGACAATATAGGTGGAATTTTGTGTTGGTGGCAGGAGTCTCGATGTGGGGGAAACCAACGCCGAGATCCCTGCATAGGCTCTTGTATGGAAGGCCCGCCAAATTTAGTGTCAATCAGGCACTTAACTGGAAAGCGGTGGGATTTCTATACAACTGAGGAACCTGCCGCCAGAAGTCCCGGCCTTGCAGAGCTGCCAGCCAATCAGAGGCTGGCATGGCAGCTCCAGTGCCACAGCAGAGGTGGCGGCTGCTGCTGCAGTTGCAGCGATCAGACACCAAGGAGCAGCGCTGGAACCAGGCTCTAGGTAGGTCAGGGAAGGAGGGGCCTTGCGGGGTGGGGGTCGTGGAGAAGGGGGGCTAGGGGCGTCAGCAGCAAGGGCAGGGGGTGTCCCTCAGCAGGCCTGCCCTTCCCGATGCCAGGTCCCTCATTCAGACATCTTTGAACGAAGGTACCCACCACCTCCCCAACCCCTGCAGCCGGGAAGCAGACCACACGGTTTCTCGTGCGTGCTTCCAATGCTGTGACAGGGCCACCCGCCGCACGGGTAATTGTGACTACGGCGGGAGGGGTCCTTAATTAGGGGTTAATTACCCAATTAAGGGCCTCAATTGGTGGCGGAGCGAGAAGACCATTCACAGGCCTTCCCACCCTGGACCAAATTTGGGTGGAGGGGGTGGTGATGGTGTCCTCCCTTGCTACCATCCCACCCGATTTTATGGTCACCCCACCTCCAAACCTGCCACGGGGGAGAGCATAAAATTACTCCCATGATTTTAAAAGCTTATTATTAGTGACATATGCATTTTTAACAGTATTAATCAAATGTTATCAAGCTACCACTCTTAAATATATCCAGGAATATTTTCTAAAGCAATTTTTTTTAAGTTATGTTTTTTTAAATCCTGCACTGATTCAAGGCAGATTTTGCATTTGGAAATATGCAAATGAGTTTGAGCAGAAACGCAAGGAAAACAATTATTTTCAAAATGAGAACAATTTTGGGCACAATTAGCGCTGGATTGCCAATTCCGCCCAAATTGGAAACTCTACCACTTGATTTCCTATACTTTCTGCTGTGTTTTGTTGGTCATTTTCCCATGTAAATCACCTTGATTCAAAATATCCAAAAAGGTCACTTCCTACATGAAGCAATGTTTGGTAAACCTTTCTTGTTGGAGGAAGGAGAAAATCCAATCGAGCTGTGTTTATTTCCACCATGATGGCTTGCTCAGTGGTGATGCATTTTGAGACAATTTAATACATTTTCAAAAATAAATGGAAAAAAAGTTTGCCAAGTTGTGCCCCTTGAAATAATAACAGCTGCGGATCTCTCATTTTTGGCAATGAGTTAATGAGTGTTCATTCACTAGTGCAAAATATTGATTATTCATCTGTGCTACAGATGTGTAGAGTTATCCAGCCAGCATCACCATGTGGTTTATTTTCCACTAAATCATTATTCTCTGTCATGCATCCTGTACTTAATAACAGCATTTATTGGCATTCATAAATTTTCTTAAGCAAACTTGCCTGATTTTTGTATTTGAGCTATTTTTAACTCATCAGCTTAAAAGGTAACTGCTTCAAAAATCACCCTGAACTAGTTTGTTAACCTGCATTAACCTCTTTAGAATTATAACTTATTCCAATCATACAGATGTTCATATTTTGATTTTGTTCAGCTGCAACTTTTGTTGTGTGGCTGAAATGAATATTTGATCTAGGGTCACAGTGCTGCTTATCACCACTGAATAAATACTTCAAAAATTACAGGGCTGAAAATGGCCTGTGCCAGCAGCACGAAACAAGCTCGTAGCAAATTGGCAGCTGATTTTTCACTGCAGCAATCTTCTTTCCACTGAAGTTCACAGAACAATAGTTCAAACACTTTGGAGACTTATTTCCTTGTCTCACTGTCACTGTCACTTGGTATGAAATTAAAAATCTTGGCAATATTTTCCAAGTTAAATGTTATAAAACCATGTTTCATCAAAAATGACTTTATTTATTGAGAGGGTTGAAACCACAGGATAAGTTTTTAAAAAGACAGACAAACAGTATTTTTTTAAGTGGCCTAAACAGCAGTTTATAAAATGACTGAACATTTACATGACTTCATCTTGCACATTACAAAGCTATCAGAAGGCAGCTGGGCTGCCTGGAAGTGAACCACCAGAACAATCAGCTTAGACGGGCTGAATTTTACCAGCCCTCAGACGTCGGGGGTTGTGGGGGGTGGGGGTGGGGGTGGGGGTGGGGGCCGGAAAATCCTTCCAGGAGAGGCCCGCTATGGGCCTTGATGCCGGGAAAGCTCCACCACATTTTACCAGCAGCGGTGAGGCCTCAGGATGGCACCCCCCCACCGCATCCCCCTCCACCGCTGCTTGGCAGAGGCGCCTTAATCTAAATATGCTAATAATATTACAATTAATCACCCCCTGTCCCATACAATTAATGCAGAGGTGACCCCTTCCCCACCCCCACCCCCCACTCCCTTGGTGGCACCAGCTTCTCCTGGCCGGAAAAGTGAAGGCGTGTGAGTGCCGCACGACGTGCGCATAATTGGTAACTGAAGGTAAGATCGCGGGGCATTAAATTTAAATTTATGCAGAGATATTTTAGATATGTAAAGAAAGGTTCTGTTGCAGAGGTGCTGCCACGGAGCCTCGTTGTCACCGGGAGAATCGGGCCTGGCAATCCCAGCGTCGGTCTCCGTGGTGGCCGCTGCTCCCCAACCGCCGCCCCCACCCCCGCCACAAAACCTTGTGTCTGAGAAGAAAATCCAGCAGTGAGACATTTTGGCACACCTTCCAATATAGAATTGTCTGTGTGAGGCCAGCAGTTTCCTTCTCTTGGATGGCCTTGAAAGACATAATCTCTGTCGTCCACAGAAGAGGTAGGAGAGGGCCTTGCCCTCTGGCGATATCTCTCTTGTACTGTCTCTGCAGTTACTGCTGCTGCACACTGGTGCTGAGAGTTACACCTGAAGATCGCTTTAGCTCGCTAGCTAACCTGCATAGTTTCAATGTCTGACCTGGTGCCTAGGGGTGAACAGCCAAAGGACTGTCATCCTCCAAGGCCTGGTCTTCTGTTGGTGTTTCTGAGTGTTCAACAGGTCCTAGAAAAAGAGAAAAGGGAGAAGAGATGTGATGTCAGAGGGTTGATAGGTAAATTGGCCATTGTAAATTGCCCCTAGTGTAGGTAGGTGGTATGAGAATTGAGGGAAGGTGGGGATGCGAGAGGGAAATGGGATTAATGTAGGATTAGTATAAATGGGTGGTTGATGGTCGGCGCGGACTCGTTGGGCCAAAGGTCCTGTTTCGGTGCTGTATCTCTCTATGACTCTATGACAAGCAGGTTAACATTGCATGTGATGTTTCTGTCTCCACAGGTGCTCTCAAGACCTGCAGAGTATTTCCAATATTTTCAGTTTTTATTTCATTGTTGTTTTACTGTTGTGCCCAGCTAATAAAAACTTCTGGCTGATAATCGCTTGAACATCTGAGAGATGTGTTTCCCGTGGGACAGCTTTATCACATCCAACTGTGCCAAGATCTTATTGTGACATTACACATGATTGCCATAATTCATTAATCTTACACTGTAATTCTCCCATTCATAATCCAATAATTACTTGGTCATTTAACCTATTCCCAGAACTATTTACTAATCTCTTCATCACACTTAGGTGACCCTGCTGTTCCAGTATACTGTTACCACTCTCTTTCTCCCAGTGGGAGGATATCTTCCTACTCAAGCTACATTGCTTCAGCAACCTCACCTGGTTCATGATGTGGTAGGAGCTGCACAATCTAAAGCCACTGTTTCCCTTTTACCAGACGTACTCCTGTCTTTCCCAGTCATTCACCTCCACACAACATTCAAAATGATTCTTAACCTCCAATTGTCTTCCTTTCTCCTTTTTTATCATGCTGAGAGCAAAACTATTATGAATCACAGAATTATCCCTCTTAATCCTTTCATCCTGGTTCTTTGAATCCCCCACATGTTTCAGTTCCCAAATGACATATATTCTGTCACTTAATCCTTCACCCTTCTTTGCTTTGATTAACACATATTAAGGAAGATTGACTAAATCTATCATGAGCCAAGATACTTTTAATTTGCTCTATATTTTAGAAATTATTCCTCTATTATACATTAAAAAATATTATTCCTCCATATTTTATTTCTTCTTTAAGTACTAGTTTCCTCACTTTTACCTCATTACCATTTTGTTTATTCACTGTGTTACCTCTGACCACCAGGATGGCTAGTCGAATGGCAGCTATCAGATCATAAAAGTCCTGAGAGATAGCTGCTTGCATCCCAGCCTCCAGAGTCTAAAAGCTGGTGCAGAGGGTCCTGTCCATTCTGTCCTTAGCTGCTATCAGGGCCACAGTCTGCCCTTTGTCTTGCAGCCCCCGCCCTCCATCTGCCAAGAATGAGGCATTTTAATTTTGTCACGTGAACATTGATTTTAAACTGGTTGGAAAGAAGAGAAGGCCTGTTACAAGGGCTGCCAGACACTTCGCTGAAAAACATTTGCATACTAACAGAATAAAAGCAAAATACTGCGGATGCTGGAAATCTGAAACAAAAACAAGAAATGCTGGGATCACTCAGCAGGTCTGGCAGCATCTATGGAAAGAGAAGCAGAGTTAACGTTTCGGGTCAGTAACCCTTCTTCGGAACTGACAAATATTAGAAAAGTCACAGATTATAAGCAAGTGAGGTGGGGGTGGGGCAAGAGATAACAAAGGAGAAGGTGCAGATTGGACCAGGCCACATAGCTGACCAAAAGGTCACGGAGCAAAGGCAAACAATATGTTAATGGTGTGTTGAAAGACAAAGCATTAGTACAGATTAGGTGTGAATACACTGAATATTGAACAGCAGCAAGTGCAAACCTGAAAAAAAACCTGAAAAAAACAGTGGGTAAGCAAACTGAACAAACTAAGATGAAATGAAATAAATGCAAAAAAAGATTGTAAAAAATGTAAAAAAGAATGTAAAAAAAAAGGAAGAAAAAATAACTAAAAATGAAAGTAAAATGGGGGGCTGTCATGCTCTGAAATTATTGAACTCAATGTTCAGTCCGGCAGGCTGTAGGGTGCCTAATCAGTAGATGAGATGCTGTTCCTCGAGCTTGCGTTGATGTTCACTGGAACACTGCAGCAATCCCAGGACAGAGATGTGAGCATGAGAGCAGGGGGGAGTGTTGAAATGGCAAGCAACCGGAAGCTCAGGGTCCTGCTTGCGGACTGAGCGGAGATGTTCCGCAAAGAGGTCACCCAGGCTGCGCTTGGTCTCCCCAATGTAGAGGAGACCACACTGTGAGCAGCGAATACAGTATACTACATTGAAAGAAGTACAAGTAAATCGCTGCTTCACCTGAAAGGAATGTTTGGGGCCTGGGATAGTGAGGAGAGAGGAGGTAAATGGGCAGGTATTACACCTCCTACGATTGCAGAGGAAGGTGCCCTGGGACGGGGACGAGGTGGTGGGGGTAATGGAGGAGTGGACCAGGGTGTCACGGAGGGAACGATCCCTTCGGAATGCTGACAGGGGAAGGGAGGGGAAGATGCGACTGGTAGTGGCATCACGCTGGAGGTGGCGAAAATGGCGGAGGATGATCCTTTGGATATGGAGGCTGGTGGGATGAAAAGTGAGGACAAGGGTAACCCTGTCACGGTTCTGGGAGGGAGGGGAAGGGGTGAGGGTAGAGGTGCGGGGAATGGGTCGGACACGGTTGAGGGCCCTGTCAACCACAGTGGGGGGAAATCCTCGGTTGAGGAAAAAGGAGGTCATATCAGAAGCACCGTCATGGAAGGTAGCATCATCAGAGCAGATGCGTCTGAGACGGAGAAACTGGGAGAATGGAATGGAGTCCTTACAGGAGGTAGGGTGTGAAGAAGTGTAGTCGATGTAGCTGTGGGAGTCGGTGGGCTTATAATGGATATTGGTAGACAACCTATCCCCAGAGATGGAGACAGAGAAGTCGAGGAAGGGAAGGGAAGTGTCAGAGATGGACCATGTAAAGGTGAGAGAAGGGTGGAAATTGGAAGCAAAGTTGATAAAGTTTTCTAGTTCGGGGCGGGAGCAGGAAACGACACCGATACAGTCATCAATGTACCGGAAAAAGAGTTGAGGGAGGGGGCCTGAGTAGGACTGGAACAAAGAATGCTCGACATATCCCACAAAAAGACAGGCATAAGTAGGACCCATGCGGGTACCCATAGCGACACCTTTTACTTGAAGGAAGTGCGTGGAGTTGAAGGAGAAGTTGTTCAATGTAAGAACAAGTTCAGCCAGGCGGAGGAGGATGGTGGTGGATGGGGACTGGTTGGGCCTCTGTTCCAGGAAGAAGCGAAGAGCCCTCAAACCATCCTCTACATTGGGGAGACCAAGCGCAGCCTGGGTGACCTCTTTGCGGAACATCTCCGCTCAGTCCGCAAGCAGGACCCTGAGCTTCCGGTTGCTTGCCATTTCAACACTCCCCCCTGCTCTCATGCTCACATCTCTGTCCTGGGATTGCTGCAGTGTTCCAGTGAACATCAACGCAAGCTCGAGGAACAGCATCTCATCTACCGATTAGGCACCCTACAGCCTGCCGGACTGAACATTGAGTTCAATAATTTCAGAGCATGACAGCCCCCCATTTTACTTTCATTTTTAGTTATTTTTTCTTCCTTTTGTTTTACATTCTTTTTTTGCATTTATTTCATTTCATCTTAGTTTTTTCAGTTTGCTTACCCACTGTTTTTTTCAGGTTTTTTTTCAGGTTTGCACTTGCTGCTGTTCAATATTCAGTGTATTCACACCTAATCTGTACTAATGCTTTGTCTTTCAACACACCATTAACATATTGTTTGCCTTTGCTCCGTGACCTTTTGGTCAGCTATGTGGCCTGGTCCAATCTGCACCTTCTCCTTTGTTATCTCTTGCCCCACCCCCACCTCACTTGCTTATAATCTGTGACTTTTCTAATATTTGTCAGTTCCGAAGAAGGGTCACTGACCCGAAACGTTAACTCTGCTTCTCTTTCCACAGATGCTGCCAGACCTGCTGAGTGATTCCAGCATTTCTTGTTTTTGTTGCATACTAACAGACAGTGCTTGTGGAGACAAAAGGACCATTCCCTGGCACATTCAACCCACAATGCATTTTGATCACCAGACATGGAAGGTGTAAGGAAAAGCATACCTGAAATTGCTAAGGTGGTACAATCCACAAAAGCCAGGCCTCATTAAACCAGCTGGTCACATGACTAACTGGCTTGTTCAGGGTTTTTTGAACTAGCCACAGAGTTTTTGAACTCAAAAAGACTGAATGCTCCTGGACTGAAAAGACCTCTCCTCTCTGTCTGGCTCTCCCTCTCTTTCTCACGGAGCTCCAAATCCACTGAAGACACATGAACCCCCCCAAGAGTGAAATGTCTCCTACAACGAGCAAGGTTTAAGAAGAATATTTGGCCCCAACAAAAAGCAAGACCTACCTACAATCAAGGACACTGCAGCGAGCTTGGGAACCATAACAAAAAACCATATTCAGATATCGCCTAAAACTTTTCCACTTTATTTCTTCTGATCTTTTCTGTCTCTATCTGCATGTGTGTATCGCATATGCGTACTGGCATGGGCGCGGCGCATATCAATAGGCATTAACCGAATTAGAATTTAAGTTTAATAAAATTCAACCTTTTTTCTTTAAACCTAAGAAAACCTGTTTGGTTGGTTTCTTTGCCTTATAATTGGAAGCTAGTGAACAAGAATTCACTGAGGAGGAGCTAAAAAAACAGTGTGTTTAAAATTAAACCCTGTTATGGTAAGACCAGGTGAAGGCTGAAAGAGAACCCTAGACCCCTTTCTCACCTGGTCGTAACACCTTCTATAGAGAAGGAGGCACCAACCAGTCCCTGGCTGCTTCCTTGGGATCCAAAAGAGAGTTGCAAATTGGATCCAAAATTGGCTTAGTGGGAAAGGATTATGGTTGGTGGGTGCGTTTGCGACTGGAAGTCTGCTGCCAGTGGGGTTCCACAGGGCTCAGTACTCAGTCCCTTGCTTTTTGTAGTTTATAATAATGGGCTGAATTTTACACTGCCCCAGCGGTTCGGATGGTGGCATGGGGCTGTATGGGGGTGGCGTAAAATTGAACAGGAGGCTCTGGGAGGGCATCCCGCCCCGCTCCCGCCTCCGGCCAACTTTACTGCAGTTGGCGGGGGTGGTGGGGGAGGGGGGAGGAACAGCCCACCTGCCACAGACCAATTGAGGCCCTTAAGTGGCCACTTAATGGCCACTTAAGGGCCCTCGCCCACCTCCATGGGTATTTTACCTGTGGCAAGTGGGCACGCTGCGAACGTGAAAGGCTGCCCAGCGATAGTTGCCAGCCCTTCAGCACACTAGGGGGTGCCATGGCAGTCAGGCACAGAGTGCCCGATTGAGGGCTGCCCCCGCCTCTCAACCCACCCCTGGGACCCAAGACATCGCCCCCTGCCAAACGCCTATCCTTGCCTCACCAGGGCATGACTGATCCCCCAGGTGGGGAATGCCCAACTTACCTTCACTCTTGGCTCCATGTCATCAGCTGGGCTGCAGTCCCAGCAGTGGCCACTGCTGCTGGTGGCGCTGCTGGGACTGTGAGCTGCCAGCCCGATGATAAGCCGGCAGCTCAATGAGGCGGGACTTCCTCCCTCAAGCGGGTGGAAGTCCCACCTCGGGACAATTGAATCCCGGGGACTCGTAAAATGCAGGTCGGATCCCCAGCTAGGCAGAAGTGGGTTCGCCACCGACTTTTACGTCAGTGGCGAAGTCCCGTCCGCTGATGGTGTATTCCAGCACAATTATTTAGATGCAAATGTACGGGGCATAATAAAGAAGTTTGCAATGATACAAAAATTGGCTGTGGTTGACAGTGAGGAGGAAAGCTTTACGCTGCAGGGAGATATAGATGGCCTGGTCAGTTGGGCGGAAAAGTGAAAGATGGAATTCAATCCAGAGAAATGTGAGGTAATGCATTTTGGGTGGTGTAACAAGGCAAGGGAATACACAAAAAAATGGGAGGATACTGAGTAGTGTGGAGAAACATAGGGACCTTGGAGTGTACGCCCACATATCCATAAAGGTAGCAGGACAGGTCAATAAGGTGGTTAAGAAGGATATGGCATGCTTTCCTTTATTAGCTGAGGTAAAGAATATTACTGCAGGGAGCTTATGTGAGAACTGTATACAACACTAGTTAGACCACAGCTTGAGTACTGCATACAATTCTGCACACAAGATTACAGGAAAGATGGGATTGCACTGGAGAGGGTGCAGAGGAGATTTACGAAGATGTTCCCAGGACTGGAAAATTTTAGCTATGAGGAAAGATTGGATAGTCTGGGATTGTTTTCCTTGGAACAGAGGAGGTTGAGGGGTGGCTTAATTGAGGTGTATAAAATTATGAGGAACCTGGATAGAGTAAATAGGGATGACCCATTTACATTAGCAGAGTAGTCAAAAACCGGGGGGCATAGATTTAAAGTAGTTGGTAGAAGGATTAGAGGGAGACGAGGAAACCTTTTTTCACCCAGAGGGTGGTAGGGACCTGGAACTCACTACCTGAAAGGATGGTAGAGGCAGAAACTCTCACCACTTTTAAAAAGTACTTGGATGGCTACTTGAAAAGCCGTGACCTGCAAGGCTACGGAACTAGTGCAGGAAGGTGGGATTAGGCTTCATTGACCGGCACAGACATGATGGGCCAAATGGCCTCTTCCTGTTTTGTAAATTTTCTATGATTTCTGTGATTTAGGAGAGAAACTGCTGGTGATTCCAGTGAAGCTGCCACAAACCTCATTAATTCTTGCAATGAAGGAATAGCATCCCTAATGTTGCTAAAAAAAAATAAGGGCTATAGACTCCAGAGGAGTCACACCTGTCAATTGCCAGATGTACTCAGAGATTCACTGCAGAGCATGCAGAAGGGCTTGTTGCTCTTCAAAGATCCTTCTTTCCATGACACTAAACCATGGGCAGCCTTTATCATTGGGTTCTGCTGGGCTGGTGGCACATTCCTCCAGCTCGCTCATGTTCTGTAAATCTGGCGCTGTTGCATTCTTACTAACAATACCTAATTTTCCCTGAGTAAAACTATCTCAGATGCTGCCTGGGAGTGAAAAAGCAAATAACGCAGGGGGAAAGAAACTATATAACTTGCATTTATTTAGTGCCTTTCATGACATCCTAAAGCACTTAGCAGCCAATTATTATTAAAGTGTGGCCACTGTTGTAATGTAGGAAATGTGACAGCCAATTTTCACATAGCCAGGCCCTATAAGCAGCAATCTTATAATGCCCAGATAATCTGTTTTAGTGATATCAGTTGAGGGATAAATATTGGCGAGGACCCTAGGTGAACTCCCCTGGTCTTCTTTGAGATAGTACCATGGAATTTTTTACATGCACCTGAGGAGATCTTGGCTTCACATCTCATCTGTAAGACAATAATCCTATCAGAGAGATGAAAGGTTATCGACCTGAAACGTTAACTCAGCTTCTCTCTCCACAGATGCTGCCAGACCTGCTGAGTATTTCCAGCATTTTCTGTTTTTATTTCAGATTTCCAGCACCCACAGTATTTTGCTTTTGTATTAGTGTTTAATTCACTGCTATGTCTCTTCCAAGAATGCCACCTTGAAGAATTTCTGTTCTCTCTGACGGGGTTTCCGTTTTTCTCTTTTAAACCTGTCACATCTCTAACTTTTTCCAGTTCTAATGCAAGGTCATCAACCTGAAGCATTAACTCTTACTTATTTCTTTATATCTATCTTAAATTCAGCAGAACTATTAGGTATTTTCTAAGCCCTCTAGGATATATGCATACATATATACTATTGCTGATATATTATGATTCTCTTCTTTCTCCATGTCACTGCTTCACAGCTCAATTTCTTTGTCCTTTACAGATTGCTTCTTAATTATTATATGTCTGTGGCAAGGGTCATACTGAGGCAACTGCCTGTCTGCTCCACGATCACACATGAGAAGCTCTCCTTCCAAATGCAAAAACTTAAATAGAGATTTAAAAATGCAATGCATTTTTTCAATTCTAATAAAAATGCAATAGGCAGTAGACGTGCATATAGAACATAGAACATAGAACATACAGCACAGAACAGGCCCTTCGGCCCACAATGTTGTGCCGATCCTTTGTCCTCTGTCAAGGACAATTTAATCTATACCCCATCATTCTCCTTTATCCATATACCTATCCAAAAGCCTTTTGAAAGTCCCTAAAGTTTCTGACTCAACAACTTCCCCGGGCAAGGCATTCCATGCCTCGACCACTCTCTGGGTAAAGAACCTTCCCCTGACATCCCCCTTATATCTCCCACCCTTCACCTTAAATTTATGACCCCTTGTAACGCTTTGCTCCACCCGGGGAAAAAGTTTCTGACTGTCTACCCTATCTATTCCCCTGATCATCTTATAAACCTCTATCATGTCACCCCTCATCCTTCTCCTTTCTAATGAGAAGAGGCCTAGAATGTTCAGCCTTTCCTCGTAAGACTTATTCTCCATTCCAGGCAACATCCTGGTAAATCTCCTCTGCACCCTCTCCAAGGCTTCCACATCCTTCCTAAAATGAGGCGACCAGAACTGCACACAGTACTCCAAATGAGGCCTTACCAAGGTCCTGTACAGCTGCATCATCACCTCACGGCTCTTAAATTCAATCCCTCTGCTAATGAACGCTAACACCCCATATGCCTTCTTCACAGCCCTATCCACTTGAGTTGCAACTTTCAATGATCTATGCACATAGACCCCAAGGTCTCTCTGCTCCTCCACATGCCCAAGAACCCTACCGTTAACCCAGTATTTTGCATTCATGTTTGTCCTTCCAAAATGGACGACCTCACACTTTTCAGGGTTAAACTCCATCTGCCACTTTTCAGCCCAGCACTGCAACCTATCCAAGTCCCTTTGCAGACGACAATAGCCCTCCTCGGTATCCACAACTCCACCAACCTTTGTATCATCTGCAAATTTACTGACCCACCCTTCGACTTCCTCATCCAAGTCGTTAATAAAAATCACAAACAGGAGAGGACCCAGAACTGATCCCTGCGGCACGCCACTGGTAACTGGGCTCCAGGCTGAGTATTTACCATCTAAGACCACTCTCTGCCTTCTATCAGTTAGCCAATTCTTAATCCAACTGGCCACATTCCCCACTATCCCATGCCTCCTGACTTTCTCCATAAGTCTACCATGGGGGACCTTATCAAATGCCTTACTAAAATCCATGTACACCACATCCACTGGTTTACCCTCATCCACTTGCTTGGTCACCTGCTCAAAGAATTCAATCAGGCTTGTGAGGCAAGACCTACCCCTCACAAAACCGTGCTGACTGTCCCGAATCAAGCAGTGTCTTTCCAGATGCTCAGAAATCCTATCCCTCAGCACCTTTTCCATCAACTTGCCTACCACCGAAGTAAGACTAACTGGCCTGTAATTCCCAGGGTTGTTCCTATTCCCTTTCTTGAACAGGGGCACAACATTTGCCACCCTCCAATCACCTGGTACCACCCCCGTCAGCAGAGAAGATGAAAAGATCATTGCCAGCGGCTCTGCAATTTCTATCTAAGTTTTGATGAAGGATATTGAAAAAGCACAAGTACACTGTGACAAAAATAAGGAAATAATTCAATAACAATCATTACACTTTGGCGGTACTTCACCATTATGATTGGAGCAGCAGCAGAAGAGTTGCCAGCACTTAACAACAACAACTTATGTAGTTACTTTAACATAACAAAGTGCTTCACAGAGTCTAAAGCTACTTAAGCCAAACACCCATTTTTATATTAGGAATACAAGAGCCATTGTAACTTTCCAAAAAGTCCAAGCCGAGATATATTGCTCTACCTGTAAAATTCTCTCCCAGACAGTGTCATTGCCTGTGGCTCTTTTCTCTGTGCAATATTTCAAACACTAGCAAAAACAGAAAATGCTGGAAACACTCAACAGGTCAGTCAGCATCTCAGAAGAGAACAGATGAGTTAAAGGGTCTACAACTGAACAACTGAAATATTAATTTATCTGTTCTCTCCACAGATGACTGATTTAACGATCATTTCCAGCATTTTCTTTGCAGATTTCCAACACCATCTGTTGTTTTTTTTTAGTTCAGACATATAATTAATCATAAAAGCAAAATACTGCGGATGCTGGAAATCTGAAATAAAAACAAGAAATGCTGGAACCACTCAGCAGGTCTGGCAGCATCTGTGGAAAGAGAAGCAGAGTTAACGTTTCCAAAGTACGGGTTCTGAAGAAGGGTCACTGACCTGAAACATTAACTCTGCTTCTCTTTCCACAGATGCTGCCAGACCTGCTGAGTGGTTCCAGCATTTCTTGTTTTTATATATAATTAATCATCACTTCCTGAACCAAGTTGCTGGATCATATGCTGCCTGTTAGTACCCAGTAAATTTCTCTCAGTCCATTTGGTTTTCGCAGCAACGATGGGGTTACTCTGTGAAGCATTTTATTATTTTTTTCTCTACAGCAGATTCCACTGAAGTTTTCAGTGTTTGTTATTGTTATATATGTATATATTGTTATACTAGAAACATAGAAACTATGAGCAGGAGTAGGCCATTCGGTCCTTCAAGCCTGCTCTGCCATTCATTATGATCACGGCTGAACATCCAGCCCAGTAGCTTGTTCCTGCTTTCACCCCATACCCTTTGATCCCTTTAGACCCAAGAGCTATATCTAACTCCTTCTTGAAAACATACAATGTTTTGGCCTCAACTGCTTTCTGTGGTAGCGAATTCCACAGGCTCACCACTCCCTGGGTGAAGAACTTTCTCCTCATCTCAGTCCTGAAAGGTTTACTCCGTATTCTTAGACAATGACCCCTGGTTCTGGACTCCCCCACCATCGGGAACATCCTTCCTGCATCTAACCTGTCAAATCCTGTTAGAATTTTATAGGTTTCTATGAGATGCCCCCTCACTCTTCTGAACTCATACATCAGTCCCACCATCCCAGGAATCAGTCTGGTAAACCTTCGCTGCACTCCCTCCATAGTAAGAACATCCTTCCTCAGATTAGACCAAAACTACACACAATATTCCAGGTGGCCTCACCAAGGCCCTGTATAATTGCAGCAAGAAATCCCTGCTCCTGTACTCGAATCCTCTCGCTATGAAGGCTAACATACCATTTGCCTTTTTTACCGCCTGTTGCACCTGCACGCTTACCTTCAGTGACTGGTGTATGAGAGCACCCAGGTCTCATTGCATATGCCCATCTCTCAGTTTATGGCCGTTCAGATAATAATCTGCCTTCCTGTTTTTGCTACCAAAATGGATAACCGCACATTTATCCACATTATACTGCATCTGCTATGCATTAGCCCACTCACTCAACTTGTTCAAATCACCCTGAAGCCTCTCTGCATCCTCCTCACAAATTACCATCCCACCCAATTTTGTGTCATCTGCAAATTTGGAGCTATTACGTTTAGTTCCCTCATCTAAATCATTAATATATATTGTGAATAGCTGGGGTCTGAGCACCGATCCCTGCGGTACCCCACTAGTCACTGCCTGCCATTTGGAAAAAGACCTATTTATCCCTACTCTTTGTTTCCTGTCCGCCAACCAATTTTCTATCCATCGCAATACATTACCCCCAGTCCCATGCGCTTTAATTATACATGCTAATCTCTTATGTGGGAATTTGTCGAAAGCCTTCTGAAAGTCCAAATAAACCACATCCAGTGGCTTCCCCATCATCAACTCTACTTGTTATATCCTCGACAAATTCTGGTAGTTTTGTCAAGCATGATTTCCCTTTCGTAAATCCATGCTGACGCTGTCCGATTTTACCACTGTTCTCCAAGTGCTCTGCTATAAAATCTTTGATAATGGACTCTAGAATTTTCCCAATGTCAGGCTGACTGGTCTATAATTCCCTGCTTTCTCTCTACCTCCATTTTTAAATGCTGGGATTACATTAGCTACCCTCCAATCTGTAGGAACTGTTCCAGAGTCTATAGAATCTTGGAAGATGACCAGCAATGCATCCACTATTTCTAGGGCCACTTCCTTAAGTACTCTGGGATGCATACCATCAGGCCCTGGGGATTCAATCCCATCAATTTCCCCAACATCATTTCTCTACTAATACTGATTTCTTTCAGTGCCTCTCTCTCACTAAGCCCTGTGTTCCCCAACATTTCTGGTATGATATTTGTGTCCTCCTTTGTGAAGACAGAACTAAAGTATGCATTTAGTTGGTCAGCCATTTCTTTATTCCCCATAATAAATTCTCCTGTTGCTGATTGTAAGGGACCTACATTTGTCTTCACCAATCTTTTTCTCTTCACATACCTATAGAAACCTTTACAGTCACTTTTTATGTTCCCCACAAGCTTGCTCTTGTACTCTGTTTTCCCCTTCTTAATCATTCTTGGTCCTCCTTTGCTGAATTCTAAACTGCTCCCAATCCTCAGGTCTGTTGTTTTTCCTGGCAAATTTATATGCCTCTTCCTTGGATCTAATGCTAGCTCTAATTTCCCTTGTAAGCCATGGTTTGTCTACCTTTCCTGTTTTACTTTTGCGCCAGACAGGGATAAACAATTGTTCATCCACGTGCTCTTTGAATGTTTGTCATTGCCTATCCACCGTCATCCCTTTAAGTAATATTTCCCAATCCGTCATGGCCAACTTGTGCCTCATACCTTCGTAGATTCCTTTACTAAGATTCAGGACACTTGTCTCAGAATCAAGTATGTCACTCTCCATCTAGATGAAGAATTCTATCATATTATGGTCGCTTGTCCCCAAGGGGTCTCGCACCACTAGATTGTCAATTATTCCTCTCTCATTGCACAATACCCAGTCTAGGAGGGCCTGTTCTCTAGTTGGTTCCTCAACATACTGGTCCAGAAAACCAACCCGTGTACACTCCTCTACGGTATTGTGATTAATTTGATTTTCCTAGTCTATATGCAGATTAAGGTCATCCGTAATTACAGATGCTCCTTTATCACATGCATCTCTAATTTCCTGTTTCATGCCATTCCCAACATCACCACTACAGTTTGGCGGTCTATATACAACCCCCACTAACGTTTTTTGCCCCTTAGTGTTTTTCAGCTCTACCCATACAGATTCCATATCGTCAGAGCTAATATCTTTCCTCACTATTGCGTTAATTTCCTCTTTAACCAGCAATGCAACTCCACCGCCTTTTGCTTTTTGTCTGTCCTTCCTAAATATAGAATATTCTTGGATGTTCATTTCCCATCCCTGGTCACCTTGCAGCCATGTCTCCTAATCCTGACTATGTCATACCCGTTTACACCTATTTGCGTGATTAATTCATCCACTTTATTGCGAATGTTCCGCGCATTAAGGCACAAAGCCTTAAGGCTTGTCTTTTTAACTATCTATAAAGTGTTAGGAACTGATTAGCTAGGAACTAGTTGTTATGTGTAAGTGTTCCAGTAGGGGGCCACATACATGGCTGCTCTGGGGAGTCATGTTATATGTAACACAAGAACCAATTGAACCAGGTTCCACAGCACAGAGCATTGTGCTGTAATAAACAAAGCTGATTCCAGCCTTTTCCAAGTTTAAAGTGTGATTCTTTCCAACATCTGGGAACCAGAAACAACATAAGGACAAAACAAGGTGGCAGCAAGTGTCTGTGAGTAAACTTACAACATTTTTAAAAGCACCAGATTGAAAATAGTGACCCAAATTAGTGCCAGAGAGAGGGACAGAAAAACTGAGTGACTGGTGCAAAAACACTAAAAAAAAAATACATGCTATAAAAGACTCTAAAAAGGGGTTCAGATTATTTCCACAAGTAAGATGATAATCTTTTTTTATTTATATTGACAGTTATATTGATATACGGGCATTATGTTTTGAAGAAAAAGGGATGTTATATATGTATAGATTGTTATACTATCTGTAAAGTGTTAGGAACTAATTAGCTGGGAACTAGTTGTTATGTGTAAGTGTTCCAGTAGGGGGCCACATTCATGGCTGCACTGAGGAGTCATGTTATATGTAACACAAGAACCAGGTTCCACAGCACAAAACATCATGCTAAAGTAGACAAGACTGACTCCAGCCTTTTCCAAGTTTAAAGTGTGATTCTTTCCAACATCTGGGAACCAGAAAGAACAGAAAGATGAAACAGTTATCCTTCAACTTTTCTTCTGCAAGCAAAGTGGGACAGGCCAAAATTCTCCCAGTCTTCTGTGAATGGTACTGAAGAGAACTCTTATGTCTAATCTTTCTCCAATCTTCCATCCTGTTCCTGTGGGGAGATGACATAAGAAAGAATTTAATGAACCAATCAAATCCACTCCTTCCACAAACCATGTACAATCCATCCTGTCATGATATCTTCTGATTTCATGTAATGGTCCCAATAGTAATCAAGCAAAGCTTCAAAATGTTTAAATATTGTCACATCCCTACTATTCAGACCAGCTCCAGCAGCACAAGGACCACATGTTCCATAGAGTATTTGATGATCCCACTTAAACCTACCTCTATACCCATCAGTTTCCTGGGCCTGGCCAAAGTGGCCATCAACATGTTCAGGCAGCGGGCAGTAGAGGGATCATTCAGCCCAACTGCCTGCCTCTCTTCCACAGCTATGTCCATGCCCAGGTGTCCTTGGAGAAGGAGCACATGGTGTCCACCATGGTGAGGCCTTCTGCAACCAGTGAGAATCGGCGGGACTGGAGTTCATCATCACCCCCGGGAATTTTATTATAATTTGAATTGTTAAGTTTCCTTTAAAGTTTTTAGTTTTTGTTACCTTCAATTAATGGTGCCTCTCCATTAAGGGAACTTAATCCCTCCCTTTTAGGGCAACCGAAAAGTTGTTATTAAGTTTTAAAAAGAGGTCTACCCATCAGTCTGGTTCACAATGACATATGCAGCTGCTTTTGAAGGAGTTGATTAACACAGCATCAAGTGGTTTTGCTGGCTGACTGTTTCCAATATCAATTAATCCATGCAGCAAGATTCACTCCAAACCCCACTCCATCCTAACCTGGACGTACACTGCCATTCCTTCATCATCACTGGGCCAAAATCCTAACATCCCCTATCTAACACCACTGTCAGAGCACCAGCATAACAGTGTCTTCAACAGTTCAAAGAGAAGGTACACCACCAACCTCTCAGGGCAACTAAGAATCGGCAATAAATGCAACCTTGCCAATGTCACCCACATCGTAAGAATGTTTTTAAAAATATTCTAATCTCTCGTCTTGTTTGAGACTTATTAAATACCTGTCCTCTTATTTTGTTCTTATTGTCCAAGTCAAAAAGCATGGTTACATCTGCATCATCTATTCCTCTCAATATTTTAATGATCTTCTCTCAGATCTTCCCACAATATCATAGCTGGGATGGAAACTTCAGCAGAATATAATATCAAAGTAATGATATTGTGCATCGATGGTCCAATCTGTTACATTGTTTCACTGCTCCTGTGGTTGAACTTTTTATATTAACTCCCTCTGAAAGCGTCAAGAAAAAAGGATAAATCAAGTAACAAACCTGTGTTGCCGCTCAGTCCCTTTATCACCCAGCCACTTCTGTAAGTCATGGATCCCATTGCTGAGTCTCAGGCAAAAGGCTAAAAGTGAATTCCTACCAAAATGTTACTGTTGCCAGCAGGCATAAATTCCAGTTAATAATAACATCAATCCCAACTACTGTTAACCAGGAAATTCCTTATTCTGGAGAATTTCCAAAATGTATGAAAAGTCAATGCTTGCAAAAAAAAACTCAGTATACTTTAATGGAAATAATCAAGATCATTCTGAAATATCCAGCTTTTAAATAAATCAGCATATCCGTATCGAGTAGCGTTATCTAATTGCACGTTTATCATTACTATAATTTTTTTATTCGATCATCAGATGTGAGCATCGCTGGCTAAGCCAGCATTTATTGCCCATCCCTAATTGCCCTTGAGAAGTTATTGGTGAGCTGTCTTCTTGAACCGCTGCAGTCTATGTGGTGTAGGTACACCCACAGTGCTGTTAGGCAGGGAGTTCCAGGATTTTGACCCAAAGGGCTGCATTTTATTCTGGTGATTGAGATCCTGGGGGTGGGCCGGAAGGCAGGGGGAGACCCCACCTCGACCCTCCATCAGACCCCTGAAGCCATTTGATGGGCAGGCAATTAACTGTTTGCCATCAGAAACATCATCCCTTTAAGGGACAAGCTCCCACCTCCAGGGCTGCCAGCCAATCAGAAGGCCAGCAGCTCTGCACCAAGGAGAGAAAAGAATCCGGGTCTGTTGAGTGGGGTGGGGGTCGCTGGGCCCATTCAGGCAGGCCCAGCGACAGGGTGGGGAAGGGGTGTTGGTGAGGGTGGGGCTTGTCTTCATGGGGAGGGGGCCACGATCGCTGATGGGGGTCCCTCCCTAGGCTCTGGATTGTCCCCAAAGAATAGAATCCACCCCCCCCCCCAGGCCACATCGGCAGGCCCCTCCACCTTCTACAAAATTGAGGTGGGGGTGGGAAGAGGCCCTTAAGTAGCCATTAATTGGCCACTTAAGGGCCTCAATTGAACTGGGGTGGTAAGACCGTTCTCGGCCTCCCCCCCTGGACAAAATGGGCAGGGGGCCGGGCAATGTCGGGAATAGCGCCCCCTGCCATTTTGTTTCCCCCCCCCCCCACCGCCGCCTCCATGCCTGCTTCCAAAGGCAGAATAAAATTCTGCCCAAAGTGTCAAGTATATGAATGTGTCATTGCAATGTCAGAGTGCACCTAGCCCGCCAAACATCTTTCTTATAAAGAGATAAATAAGAAGCTAAGCAGTGCCGTTCATCAAATATGACTTTCCAAAAATAGTTTCTTTGCTACAAAAAGCAAATACAGCAACATAATTAATCACAGGCAATAATGTTTAAACAGGTGTATAATACAGAGGAGTATTGTGTGCTTTCATAGATCTAAGAGGCTGTTGAGTCAAAGCAAATTACTGTCCATTTCTTGCTTACTTCATTTGACTTTAGTTTTTCATGTTCAAAAGCAATATAAAGGCAAGTAACGAACTCTAACCCAGAATGAGTCAGTGTTTAGAAATGATTCTATGATTTTTAGGTTGTTGACACCTAAAACTACTCTTGATAGTTCATTAGTGCACAGGGATGTGGCTATACTCAAAGCACAAAGAAATCCTCATTTATCTACAGAAACAATTTTAAAAATGTATCATGCATACGTCCATTTTCCTTAATTTCTATGACAAACAATGATTGCAAACACATTGAATCGATTCCTTGAAAACTCACTGAATGTAAACAAAATGCAGTACACTAAGGAGCATATTTCATTCTCGAATACCCCATGTGCTATTTACTACTGCTTTAACTTCCTTTGAATCCCAGATAATTCTCGTAATTTTCTGTTAAAAAGATCTTTGAATCATGTGTTATTTGATTACTCATCTTTGATGGGCTAAAGTGATCAATGACATCTTGGATATTAACATAAACATTTCAAAGTAGTCAGATGAATCACACAAAATTTGACTAAATAGATGTTAAAAACCAACAAATGTCCACTTTTCAATGGGCAGTGAACTGATTAACCTTTCCAAGTCCCAAATCTTTCCCAAAATCTCCTCCAACAGGACAGAAATTAGTAAATCAAACTTCTAGGTATTGAGTTTTTGATCAATCAACTTTACTTATAACGTATTTCAATCTTAAATTCAAAGCCGCAAGTTGTGTTTTGAGAGCATCTAAGTGATAATGGTTAGACATAATTATGATCACAGTGGCAGTTAACAAAAGTGCTGGTCTACAATTAAAACAATTTTAAGCTGAATCCAACAGTTTTATATTACGTGTCCTGCATAGGAATAGTAAAGTTAATCAGGCTTTTTTATGCCACACCTGTCCCTTAGCATCCTCATTATCAGCTGTCTGAATGCTTATAAGAACATGTTTCCTCCCATGTTAACAGGTAAACAAACCAATGTTACTATGCTCGCCCTGACAGTGTCAGCCATGGTCATACCTCTAAGTCTGAAGGTTGTGGGTTCAAGTCCTACTGCAGAGACTTGACCGCAAAAATCTAGACTGACACTTCAGTGCAATACTGAGGGAGTGCTGCACTGTCAGAAGTGCCGTATTTTGGATGAGATGTTAAACCAAGCATGCACTCTCAGGTTAGGCATAAAATATCCAATGACAGTATTTCAAAGAAGAACAGGGAAGTTTTCCCCAGGGTCTTGGCTAATATTTAACCCTCAACCAACATCATAACAACAGATTATCTGGTCATTGTGACATTGCTGTTTGTGGGACCTTGCTGGACTGGATTTAGTCGTGCAAGTGAGGCTCCCGGCACCACGCCAAAAAGGCAAGGGGAGCCCCGCTTTGGCCTTTCAGAGCCCCCCACCACCAACACAATTCAATGGCTCTCAGGCACTTAAGGATGAGGATCCTGCCTCCAAGACCTGTCAGGCAATCAGAGGGCCAGCAGCTCAGTCGTATTGGCAGCACCGCTGGGGGTGGTGGCCACTGCCAGTACTATAGGAGACCTAGAAGTAGGTCCAGCGCTGGAGACCCGGAGAGGAAGTATGTGAGGCGGATTACCAGGGCCAGTCTGGTGGACCTCATTGATGGTGGAGGGGGGGAAGGGGGGTATTAAGGATGGGACAGTACGTTACTGCAGGGGTGGCCTTTGCTACCAGGGAACCCTCTGTGACCACAGCTTGCCCACGAAGGCGGTCCCCCTACCAAGCCGGCAGGGAGGCCGCCTGATTTTACTGGCCATTTAGGGCCTCAATTGGTCTCTGGGCGGGAAGGACGTCTTCAGCCTTTCCTGCCTCCCCCGCATAATCAGAGTGTGATGGGAGGACGAGGGGCTCTCCATTCCTTCCCCCCCCCCGCCCCCCCACCACCTCCCATCGCAATTCTATTGGCCAGCTCCGCCTCTTAGCCCATATCCGGGGGATCCATTTTATCCGCCTGCTGTGTTCAAATTGGCTGCCTGTTTCCTACATTGCAGCAGTGACTACATTTCAAAAGTAGTTCATTGGCTGTAAAGCACTGGGACATCCTGAAGTCATGAAAACACTATATAAATGCAAGTCTCTTTTTTCTTTTACTAACAAATTTTCTGTGGTAATGCTCACTATAAGTCAGAGAATAATTGTTTCATAAGGACAGGAGCACTGTATCATGAAATGCATTATTCTGCTACTGGCATGTAAGCTACTGTTTCTGCCACCTTTATATGCTATGGATGGTGCTGAAAAATTAGGTGAATCAGATCTTGGGGCCTTAGCAGACTCAGTGCTCAGGAGCGGCAGGGGCGCAGGAAGTGATGTGATTTTTGTTGAATACTTTAGGTGCAAAAGTAGGTAAATAGGTGGCCAAGATGGTGTCTTAAGCTGAAATGCTGGTTTAGTCCACGTTTAGTACAAGACACCGTCTTGGTAAAGGAGTTGAAGCACGAGGAAGGGTCACCCAAAGAATCATTAAACAGCTGATTGCCATTAGTGCCCATTAAAGAGACTGCACAGCACTTTGGTGACTAGGGTTTGTCCTGATGCCCTCTCAAAATAGTGACCAGTTGTTTGGGAGTTGTTGATTTCAAGTGCTACTTAACGGGTACTCACCTTTTCATGTTCATTGTTGTAAAAAGGACCTCTGAAACACATCGGGAGACTTTCTGAGACACTTTGTCAAGATTTCACCAACACTTGAGCAACATTTATTCTGCAAATTGTCTGAGGACTTCACCTAAAAAGGCTAAGTGCAGTGCTGCTCCACCTTATTGCACACCTTATAACAGTCACTTTTGCAGGGTGTAAGGGGTGCGTCTGGGAGGGGTAATACCTCTGAAAAGGGGGACTTGTCAGACTCTTCAGAGTGGTTCACCTTTCATTGATCCTCATTGGTACCCAGCTCTCATATAGGGCTCCAAGTAATTGTTTGCAAGCGACAGCAGCCAAACCCTGGCCAACCATCTCAATAGATGGGCAAAACCAGGTGAAGGTAGCCGATATGTTTCCTCATCAGTCAGTTTGGATTTGCCTATCCTTGCATGTGAAGTCTTATGCAGCAGAGTGGGCAGAAGAGTCCAATAGAAATTCAATGGCCATAAGGATGCCTAAGCAAAGCTTTGTGAAGCACTAACAGTGTGCAGGCACTCAAGGTACCACTGCATCCAGAATCATTTCCAGCCATCTCAACTTTGTCTTACCACTGGATTCAGATGTGCCCGGACAAGAGAGTGAGGTTGACGCAGGGCAACTCTCTCTCACTATAATCTATCTCATACGCAAGTCATGACATGACATGAAAGTGGCATTCACATTAGATATCGCACAGATGGCAAAGTCTTCAATTTGAGGAGACTACAAACCGAAACTGAAGAGCACGAAGCTGTGGTTGATGACTTTCTTTTCACTGATGACTGTACCCTAAATACCTGTTCAGAACAAGAAATGCAACATGGCATGGACCGCTTCTCATCTGCATGTGATAACTTTGGTCTCACCATCAGCAGCAGAAAGACTGAGGTCATGTGCTTACCTGCCCCATAATTGCAGAATGTAAAGCGAACTCTTACAGTCAGTAGTCAAAGGCTTGAAGCAGTCAATTAATTTATCGACCTTGGCAGCACCTTCACCACAGCAGTTCACATTGAAGAATAGCTAATGCCAATGTTGCCTTTGGCAAGCTACAAAAAACTGTCTGGGAGCGAAGAGGAATTAGTGTCTCAACAAAAGTGAAGGTTTACAGAGTGGTTGTCCTTCCCATCTCTTGTATGCTTGAGAGACGTGTCAGTTGACTCCAGGCACACAAACAAGCTACACTACTTTCACATGACCTGCTTAAGAAGTCTACCTCAAGATCAAATGGCAAGACAAGTTTCCTAATACTGAGATTCTCTGCCTGACCAACATGCCAGCATCCACACTCTACTGAAGAGAGCTCAGATAAGATAGGCAGGACATGTGGCCAAAATGCCCGATGAGCGCTTGATAAAATAACTTTTCTACAGCGAGCTAACTGAAAGGAAATGTTCACATGAAGGCCAGAAAAAGTGCTTCAAGGACACCCTGAAGGTCTCACTGAAGAGTTTCAACATCACCCCATCGAGACATGGGAGAACCTTGCACAGGATTGCTCAGTCTGGTGCAGACTCATCAGCAAAGGCATCACATGAACAGAACAGAACAGAGTCGCACTGGCCAACAGGAAACATGAGCTTTGCAAGTCCACAGCTGCAAGACACCTCTTCCACACCAACAATACATGTGTCTCCAACATGCAACAGATCTTTTCATGTTCAAAATGGACTAATTAGTCATCTTCAAACATTTCACCTGATACTTATCTCAATGAATTCTAGTTGATGCCATGGTCATCTTCAACTACGAAGGACGAACACTGGACTAGATAAGAGTCACCAGGAGAAAGGGAGTTCTTGATCATCAGCACCTTACTAGAGGTACCCCTTGGTCTGGATGAAGGAGGAGGACATGAGGCCAGGCAGAGAAGAGAGGGACAGGAGGGCAAGAATGTTGAAGTGGTGTCCTTCTTCCATCGGAGTACAGGGCATCCCTCCTCCTCTGGGCCTCCTCCACCATGATTTCCGAGAACCTGTGCACTCTCTCCCTTGTTCTCTGACCCATCCTGCAACAGACCACTGTGTGTCAGCCAGAACTGTCCACACCTTCAGTGGAAGTGAGAAGCCAACATACACTGTTCTACACAAATTGTATCTAATCAGCACTTGAGTGCTAAACCAGCAGGTGTCTGTTTACCACTTCAGAACAAGTTCAAATTATGCTAATCAACAATTAGGACCAAAACCGTGAGCTAAATCCGGACTTTCAAATAGGCTACTCTTATTAGCACTGCACGCATTTAGCACCTGTTTTTAGTCTTTGAACGAAGTAACCCCGAACATATTTGATCACTGACGTGCAGTCATCAACAAAGATAATAGAACAACAATAACAGGTAGAAAAGGTGGCCAAAAAAGCAGACAGAATACTTGCCTTTATTGACCGAGGCACAGAATGTAAGAACTGAGAGGTTATGCTGGAGCTGTATAAAACACTAGTTAGGCGACAGCTGGAGTATTGCATGCAGTTCTGGTTACCACACTATAGAAAGATATGATTGCACTAGAGAGAGTACAGAGGAGATTTATGGGGATGTTGCCTGGACTCGAGAATTTTCGTTATGAAGGAAGATTGGATAGGCAAGGGGTGTTTTTTTGGAAGAGAGGAGGCTGCCGGGAGACCTAACTGAAGTGTATAAATTTATGAGGGGTCTAGGTAGAGTGGATAGGAAGACCCTATTCTGCTTGGTTGAGGGTCCATAACCAAGGGGGCATGGATTTAGTTTTTTTTTTTGTTTTTTATTCTTTCATGGGATGTGGGCGTCGCTGGCAAGGCGAGCATTTGTTGCCCTCCCTAATTGCCCGTGACAACTGCGTGGCTTGCTAGGCCATTTCAGAGGGCAATTATTGCTGTGGGTCTGGAGTCACATTTAGGCCAGACCAGGTAAGGAGAGTAGATTTCCTTCCCTAAAGGACATTAGTGAACCAGATGGGCTTTTAGGGCAATTGATGATAGTTTCATGGCGCCATTATTGATTAATAGGGTTTATTAATTTTAAATTTAAATTCCAACAGCTGCTGTGGTGGGATTTGAACCTGTGCTCTCATGGCATTAGCCTGGGCCTCTGGATAACTAGTTCAGTAACATTACCACCACATCTCTGTCTGCACATATTACAACTACGCGGATAAGAGGTAGGAGGTTGAGAGGGGATTCGAGAGAAATATTTTTTTCATCCAGAAGGTGGTGAGTATCTGGAGCTCTCTGCCTGAAAGAGTAGTCAAGGCAGAAAACTTCATAACATTTAAAAAGTACTTGCATGTGCACTTGAGGTGCCATAAACTGCAGGGCTATGGACAAAGAGCTGGAAAGTAGGATTAGGCTGGATGGTTGCTTGTCGGCCGCTGCGGACACAATGGGCCGAATGGCCTCCTTCCATGTGTAAATTTCTATGATTCTATGTTCCTATGACACAGTCCATCATTTTGTCTGGCACTAACATGGTGCTAAATAGGATAGAGTCAGAACAGATCTGGCAGCTCAAAACTGGGCCACAGCAGCAGCAAAACTGCATTCCACCACACTCTGTAACCCAATGGCCTTGCATATTGCTCACACTACCAGTCCCAAAGGGCAAAGCTGCCACTCTGGGCCTTCAGAAGGTGGGGGATGAACCTACACGAGGGGAAAAAAACTACTTGACGCCCTCACCAATCTTCCTGTCGCAGATGTATCTGTCTGTGACAATATTGGTAGGAGTGACTACCAAACTGTCCTTGTGGAGACAAAATCCTGCCTTCGCACTGAAGACAGTGTCCATCTTATTGTGTGGCACTACCATTGTGCTAAATGGAATAGATTCAGAACAGATCCAGCAGATCAAAACTGGGCATCCATGAGGCGCTGTGAGCCATCAGCAGCAGAGGAATTGTGTTCCACCACAATCTGTAAAGTCATGGCCCGGCATATCTCTCACTTTACCATCAAGTTAAGAGCCAACCCTGGTTCAATGAGGAGTGTAGGAGTGTGTGCCAGGAACAGCATCAGGCATACCTAAAAATGAGGTGCCAACCTGGTGAAGCTACAACACAGGACTACATGTATGCTAAATAATGGAAACAACATGCCATAGACAGAGCTAAGCAATCCCACAAACAACAGATCAGATTAAAGATCTGCTGTCCTGCTACATCCAGTCATGAATGGTGGTGGACCATTGAACAACTAGTGGGAGGCGGAGGAGGATCCATGAATACCTCCATCCTCAATGATGGTAGACTCCAGCACGTAAATGCAACAGAAAAGGCTGAAGCGTTTGCATCCATCTTCAGCTAGAAGTGCCAAATGGATGATCCATCTCAACCTCTTCCTGAGATCCCCACTATTACAGAAGCCACACTTCAGCTAATTCGATTCACTCCATATGATATCAAGAGATAGCTGAGCCTATTGGATACAGCAATGTCTGTGGGCCCCAACAATTTTCCAGCTTTAGTGCGGAAGGCTTGGGCTCCAAAACTAGTCCCACCTCTAGTCAAACTGTTCCAGTACAGGTAAAACAGTGGCATCCATCCGACAAAGGGGAAAATAGCCCATGTATGTCCCGACCATGAAAAGCTCGTCAAATTCAATCCGGCCAACTACCGCCCCATTAGCAAAGTGATCGTTGAGATTGCTATCAAGCGGCACTGATTCATCAGTACATTACTCACTGATGCTCAGTTTGGGTTGCACAACGACCACTTGGCTTCAGACCTCATTACAACCCAGGGATAGGCACCAACATGTTTCACAATGGACATTTGACAAAATTATTGACTCATCCACGAGCATGGGGGCAATTGATCTATATATAAAGTGTATAGCCAACCTAATATCATCAAAACACAGTCCAATTTAAAATACACTTCTTCCTATTTGGTGAGATACCTGGCATTGTTTTTGCTTGCACAAGTAGTCAATATCTGCCCACACACTTGATATAGCAATGTAGAGAATTCAGATAGGTATTCATCTGTCAGGACTGATCATGATCTCTCTCTGTCTCTTCCCCTCTCTGTGTTCATCCCCTCTCCCCTCACTGTGACTATCCCCCTCTCAGTGTGTCCATCCTCCTCTTCCCTCTTTGTGTCCACCCCCTCTCCGCCCTCTCTGTGCCCAGCCCCTCTCCCTTCTCTGTGTGATCATTCCCCCTGCCCTCTCTGTGTCCACCCCCCTTTCCCCTCTCTGTCCATCCCCTGCCCCTCTCTGTGTCCACCCCCTGCCCCTCTCTGTGTCCACCTCCCTGCCCCTCTCTGTGTCCATCCCCCGCCCCTCTCTGTGTTCATCCCCATTTCCCCACTCTGTGTGTCCATCCCACTCTACCACCCCCCCCCCCAACCCCCACCACGTCCATCACCCTCTCCCCCTCCCCCGCTCCTTGGGCCGGTGCTTGTTTAAAGGGCTGTCTGACTCTCTGTGTGCTCTTTCAACACCATGTCACGCCTCTGGCTGTGTGCTGGCCTGCCTCCTCCTCTCCCCTTGGCCTTTCTCTCCCTTTCCCCCACAGCAGCCATTTCAGTTTACTTCCAGAACCGCGCAAAAACAGCAGGAGTGCCTGATCCCAGTGCGCCTGCGCTGCGAACCACAAATCAGCACTCATCCCACCTGAGCAGTTCGCTGTCAGTCGCAGACAGTAACAAATCACAAACAGGCATTCACCATCCATCAGATGTTGGTCCCATCTGCCCCCTCCACCTGACATACACTTTAACAGGGGAGCCATCAATCAAAGCCAAGCCACGT